>NW_020664609.1:620100-701163 GCF_002925995.2 Terrapene triunguis | reverse complement strand
CTGGGTAAAAAAAAAAAGGGTCGAGGGTGCTTTTGGGTAGTTGTCATCATCCGTCTGTCACTACCGCCCTCCCTCCCTCCCTGAAAGCACCGGCGGGAAATCAGTTCGCGCACTTTTCGGGTCAGTGACAGCGCGGACGCCACAGCACTGCGAGCATGGATCCCGCTGCGACCATCGCTGCAGTTGTGGCACTTGTGAACGCCTCGCAGGTTATCATCCACCTTTCCCAGAGGCAGATGCAGATGAACCAGGCGAGGAGGATACGGCACCGCGGTGAGGGCCTGAACTCTGAGAGGGGCACAGACCTCTCACAAAGCACAGGACCCAGCTCCGAGGACATCACGGTGACAATGGGTCATCTGGATGTTCTGGAACGGCGATTCTGGGCACGGGAAACAAGCACTGACTGGTGGGACCGCATAGTGCTGCAGGTCTGGGACGAATCCCAGTGGCTGCGAAACTTTCGCATGCGGAAGGGGACTTTCCTGGAACTTTGTGACTTGCTGTCCCCTGCCCTGAAGCGCAATGACACCCGGATGTGAGCAGCCCTGACTGTCCAGAAGCGAGTGGCCATAGCCCTCTGGAAGCTTGCAACGCCGGACAGCTACCAGTCTGTCGCGAACCAGTTTGGCGTGGGCAAATCTACCGTGGGGGTTGTGATGCAAGTAGCCAACGCAATCGTCAAGGTACTGCTCTCAAAGGTAGTGACCCTGGGAAACGTGGAGGTCATCATAGATGGCTTCGCCGCGATGGGATTCCCAAACTGCGGTGGGGCTATAGATGGAACTCACATCCCTATCCTGGGACCGGACCACCAGGCCAGCCTTTACATCAACCGAAAGGGCTACTTTTCAATGGTGCTGCAAGCACTGGTGGACCACAGGGGACGATTTACCAACATCAACGTTGGATGGCTGGGCAAGGTTCATGACGCTCGCGTCTTCAGGAACTCTGGTCTGTTTAGACGGCTGCAGGAAGGTATTTACTTCCCGGACCACAAAATAACTCTTGGGGATGTGGAGATGCCTACAGTGATCCTTGGGGACCCAGCCTACCCGCTAATGCCCTGGCTCATGAAGCCCTACACTGGCGCCCTGGACTCTGAAAAAGAACTCTTCAACTACCGGCTGAGCAAGTGCAGAATGGTGGTGGAGTGTGCTTTTGGACGTCTCAAGGGGAGATGGAGAAGCTTACTGACTCGCTCTGATCTCAGCAAAACCAATATCCCCATTGTTATAGCTGCTTGCTGTGTGCTCCACAATCTGTGTGAGAGCAAGGGGGAGACCTTTATGGCGGGGTGGGAGGTTGAGGCAAATAGCCTGGCATCTGATTACGCCCAGCCAGACAGCCGGGCGATTAGAAGATCCCAGCGGGACGCGCTGTGCATCCGGGAGGCTTTGAAAGCCAGGTTCCACAGTGAGCAGGGTAACCCGTGACTTTTAACTTTCTGTACAGAGAAGCTGAACCTGCCCCCGTTTCTTTACCCAGTTAAGGATGACTATCCTCTCCAGTTGATACGGTCTCACATGATATTCTTATCGACAAACTAGGCAAATACAATTTAGATGGGGCTACTATAAGGTGGGTGCATAACTGGCTGGATAACCGTACTCAGAGAGTTGTTGTTAATGGTTCCCAATCCTGCTGGAAAGGCATAACGAGTGGGGTTCCGCAGGGGTCTGTTTTGGGACCGGCTCTGTTCAATACCTTCATTAACGACTTAGATATTGGTATAGAAAGTACGATTATTAAGTTTGCGGATGATACCAAACTGGGAGGGATTGCAACTGCTTTGGAGGACAGGGTCATAATTCAAAATGATCTGGACAAATTGGAGAAATGGTCTGAGTTAAACAGGATGAAGTTTAACAAAGACAAATGCAAAGTGCTCCACTTAGGAAGAAAAAATCAGTTTCACACATACAGAATGGGAAGAGACTGTCTAGGAAGGAGTACGGCAGAAAGGGATCTAGGGGTTATAGTGGACCACAAGCTAAATATGAGTCAACAGTGTGATGCTGTTGCAAAAAAAGCAAACGTGATTCTGGGATGTATTAACAGGTGTGTTGTGAGCAAGACACGAGAAGTCATTCTTCCGCTCTACTCTGCTCTGGTTAGGCCTCAGCTGGAGTATTGTGTCCAGTTCTGGGCACCGCATTTCAAGAAAGATGTGGAGAAATTGGAAAGGGTCCAGAGAAGAGCAACAAGAATGATTAAAGGTCTTGAGAACATGACCTATGAAACAAGGCTGAAAGAATTGGGTTTGTTTAGTTTGGAAAAGAGAAGACTGAGAGGGGACATGATAGCAGTTTTCAGGTATCTAAAAGGGTGTCATAAGGAGGAGGGAGAAAACTTGTTCACCTTAGCCTCTGAGGATAGAACAAGAAGCAATGGGCTTAAACTGCAGCAAGGGAGGTCTAGGTTGGACATTAGGAAAAAGTTCCTAACTGTCAGGGTGGTTAAACACTGGAATAAATTGCCTAGGGAGGTTGTGGAATCTCCATCTCTGGAGATATTTAAGAGTAGGTTAGATAAATGTCTATCAGGGATGGTCTAGACAGTATTTGGTCCTGCCATGCGGGCAGGGGACTGGACTCGATGACCTCTCGAGGTCCCTTCCAGTCCTAGAATCTATGAATCTATGAATCTATAAGTTACAGACCCCCTCCACCCCCTTCCAAAATAATAAAATCAGTTTTACTTTTGTTATTGAACACCGTTGTCTTTAGGGAGCGGGTGTAGTGTACTGATGCAAATGATCCTTCTAAACTCCAGGAATGACAGGATTCACAGTAGCGGACTGGTTGTTTCAACGTAGCCTGGCAGCCCTCCTGAGTGGGACTGCGTGTATGTGGGGGCTATGTGACTTTATGGCAGGGGGAGGAGGGTTACAGATCCCCTGCTGCGTGGCTCTGTGATCCAGGACAAGGACCGCTGCATACGATCTGTAACTGCCCTCCCCCGCCAAAAAGTCACAGAGCCACTAACCCCCCCCGCCCCCCACAGAACATGAAAACCACCTCCCAGACTGACCAGGGTAACTAGTCACTGCACTGTGTATGTGCCCTGCTGCTGGACCTGCCCCCGCCTCGGTAGCCTGCTAAAGGTGACTGTCCTGTCCAATTACCAAGCCCCTTCCCCCCCTGCAGACAGACTCTCCCTCAAAACAGCATGAGTGAAACAGTAATGAACAGAAACGTATTTTTTATTAACAACCACACATGAAACTGGGGGGTGAAACTTGGACGGGGGCTTGGTTGAGGCGGCCAGGAAAGGACTTTTCAAATTTTGGTGAATGACAGCCTTCTGGTGCTTGAGCAGTCTGCAGGGGTGGAGTGAGAGTTTTCACGGACTCTTCCGCCCCTCCTTCTTTGGACTTTGGGCGAGGGGGGTATGGGACTTGGTGGCGGGGGAGGGCGGTTACTGATAGACTGCAGCGGGGCTCTGTCCTCCTGCCTCCGTTCCTGCAGAACATCAACAAGGCGCCGGAGCGTGTCCGTTTGCTCCCTCAGAAGTCCAAGCAGCGTTTGAGTCGCCTGCTGGTCTTCCTGCCGCCACCTCTCCTCACGTTCCATGTGTGTCCGGTGCATTTGGGACAAATTCTCCCTCCACTGGTTATGCTGTGCTGCCTGGGCTCGGGAGCAGCCCATAAGTTCGGAGAACATGTCCTCTCGCGTCTTCTTCTTCCTCCGCCTAATGTGCGCTAGCCTCTGGGAGTGTGATGCCAGGCTGGGTTGGGAGACAGTTGCAGATGTGGCTGTGGGAATGAGGAAAAGGCAGTGAATTCCTCCGAAAGAGAAATGTAGTTGTGAATCAAGAACATAGTCGTTCTCTGTGAACAAGACCATGAACCACAGCTATCACATGCGCACTGAGGACAAGGTCGAATTTTCGAACCTCGCCTTCAGTGCCTGGGCTTTTGCACTGCCGATCTGGGAACCGGGGCAGGACACGGTACTCTCTGTAGCAGGCAAACATGGTAAGCCGTAGACTTGTGGCAGATTAAAACTTTAGGAGTACCACTGGCCACCTTTCACATTGAAAGCACTGCCAGTCTGTGCTGCCAGCAATTGGCCAAGCAGGAGCTCTGGCCCTGTCCCACCCCCTCACGGATGTGCTAGGGAAACATCCCTGGATGCTGGCCCTCTCCCGCCCCCACCGCGTGGCTGTAAACCAGCAGTCACAGTTCTGTAAAGGAACTTGTTGCAAGCAGTCCCAATACAACAGTCCCCTACCTAATTCAAAGCAGGTTGTCATGAGCGACATAACTCTGATGAGGATCCCGAACACCGAGATCCAAAGGATGCTTCGAGAGAGCCTGCAGAGACCGGGGCCCTATGCCGCCATGCTATGCAAGGCACTGATACCAGAGTACCTGCTTGTCTCCTGGCGCGGGAACATCTCGGACTTCGGAGGACCAAGTAAAGCCGCTCTCCCCAGGAACCTGATGAACAGGCTATCCCATTACTTGCAGGAGAGCTTTGTGGAGATGTCCGTGGAGGACTACTGCTCTATTCCCGGACATATTGACCGGATTTTTATCTAGCTGCAGTAGCAGGGACAAAAGAGTGGAGCAGCTTGGGCAGCACAATCATGCACAACCGGACACTGTTTGATTTTTTTATAAATAGTTGTTACTGATTATTTAAGCGCCCAGAGGGAAGAAATCATGAATCACAGATTGTTATTAGTCTTAATATTCAAGTTTTGTAAAAAATAAAGGTTTATATGTTTAAAGCACTTACCACTTGATCCTTCCCCTGAATCTGTGTCCGGGTTACATGCTGGGGAGGGTTGGTAGGGGATCTCTGTAAGGGTGATGAAGAGCTCCTGGCTGTCGGGGAAATCAGCTTGGTAAGCGCTGCCGACTGCCTCGTCCTCCTCATCTCCTTCCTCATCTTCCCCGTCCGCTAACATGTCCGAGGAACCGGCCGTGGACAATATCCCATCCTCAGAGTCCACGGTCAGTGGTGGGGTAGTGGTGGCGGCCGCACCAAGGATGGAATGCAGTGCCTCGTAGAAACGGGATCTGTGGGGCTGGGATCCGGAGCGTCCGTTTGCCTCTTTGGTCTTCTGGTAGCCTTGTCTCAGCTCCTTGATTTTCACGCGGCACTGCGTTGCATCCCGGCTGTATCCTCTCTCTGCCATGGCTTTAGAGATCTTCTCATAGATCTTTGCGTTCCGTCTTTTGGAGCGCAGCTCGGAAAGCACGGACTCATCGCCCCACACAGCGATGAGATCCAACACTTCCCGATCAGTCCATGCTGGGGCCCTCTTTCTATTCTGGGATTGCATGGCAATCTCGGCTGGAGAGCTCTGCATCGTTGCCAGTGCTGCTGAGCTCGCCACGCAGGAAATGAGATTCAAACTGCCCAGACAGGAAAAGGAATTCAAATTTTCCCGGGGCTTTTCCTGTGTGGCTGGTCAGAGCATCCGAGCTCGGACTGCTGTCCAGAGCGTCAACAGAGTGGTGCACTGTGGGATAGCTCCCGGAGCTATTAGCGTCGATTTCCATCCACACCAAGCCTAATTCGATATGGCCACGTCGAATTTAGCGCTACTCCCCTCGTTGGGGAGGAGTACAGAAGTCGAATTTAAGAGACCTCTATGTCGAACTAAATAGCCTCGTGGTGTGGACGGGTGCAGGGTTAATTCGATTTAACGGTGCTAAATTCGACATAAACGCCTAGTGTAGACCAGGCCTTAGTGAAATAGTTTTTCCTAATATCCAACCTAGACCTCCCTCACTGCAACATGAGACCATTGCTTCTTGTTCGGTCATCTGCCACCACTGAGAACAGCTGAGCTCCATCCTCTTTGGAACCCTCCTTCAGGTAGTTGAAGACTGCTATCAAATCCCCCCCTCATTCTTCTTTTCTGCAGACTAAATAAGCCCATTTCTCTCAGCCTCTCCTCATAAGTCATGTGCCCCAGCCCCCTAATCATTTTCGTTGCCCTCCGTTGGACTCTCTCCAATTTGTCCACATCCTTTCTGTAGTGGGGGGCCCAAAACTGGACGAAGTACTCCAGATGTGGCCTCACCAGTGCCGAATAGAGGGGAATAATCACTTCCCTCAATCTGCTGGCAGTGCTCCTACTAATGCAGCCCAATATGCTGTTAGCCTTCCTGGCAACAAGGGCACACTGTTGACTGTCATCCACTGTAACCCCTAGGTCCTTTTCTGCAGAACTGCTGCTTAGCCAGTCAGTCCCCAGCCTGTAGCAGTGCATGGGATTCTTCCGACCTAAGTGCAGTACTCTGCACTTGTCCTTGTTGAACCTCATCAGATTTTTTTTTAGCCCAATCCTCCAATTTGTCTAGGTCACTCTGGACCCTATCCCTTCCCTCCAGCATATCTACCTCTCCCCCCAGCTTAGTGTCATCTGCGAACTTGCTGAGCGTATAATCCATCCCATCTTCCAGATCATTAATGAAGATATTGAACAAAACCGATGATACTGGCTGCCAACTAGACATGGAGCCATTGATCACTACCTGTTGAGCCCGACGATCTAGCCAGCTTTCTATCCACCTTATAGTCCATTCATCAAATCCATACTTTTTTAACTTGCTGGCAAAAATACTCTGGAAGACCGTATCAAAAGCTTTGCTAAAGTCAAGGTATATCACGTCCACCACTTTCCAATCTACCAATATATGTTTGAGCTGAAAAATCTCTGGTTTACCAGTCATGAGTGTTTCATGAGCACTACTTTCAGTTGTAGAAGAAGAAATTCATGCAGTATCAGATCGTGAAGTAGTCATTTGTTCTTCCTATGGAGAGATCCAATAGACTTTAAAACATATTATTGTGAATAAGGCTTCATTTATCCTGCCCAATAACAAATATTCTCTGTATTAGGTATGCTCCTAATTATTGTTATTTAGTCACTGTTTAAATTAAGATGTGGATTCCTGTTTTTACTTACCTGCTGTGGAAGTGAAGCAGGACTTGCAAGCAGGACTTTTAGTCAGGAATTGAGGCAAAAACTTTGTTCTATTCTACCAAGGTAAAAATTTGGGAAAGTCAGATGGGAGTTCTGTATAGTAATTACATCTGTGATGCATGCAGCTCAAAGCCTGGAATACTTACAGTTGGAAGGTGATGGCAAGTTATTTGTGACAATGTCCAAACAATATAGGGCAGTTTGTGTTTCCTAAATTGGCCAAAAACCCCCAAAGCTGTTGCATTTACATTTGCCATGAACAGCCATTAGCTACAAAGGTTCTACTGAAAATCTTTTTAAGTATATCAAACTTACTTTCTCTGTGAATGTTCTGCATAAACTCCAGATGTTTAGGTTAGCTTATTATATTAGATCTTGTCAGACAGGTAGGTTTCCATTAGATGAGACTTTTTATTAGGTCACTTGGAGATGCCTATTCATTGCTTTTTGTTGAGCTCCTGCGTTACCTAATTCCTTGTTGCCTGCTTATAAACTCTTTTTGTTAGTCTTCAATTTCTATTTCATTAAAAGAATTAACAAGTAACAAGATGGTGGACTGAATTTGTGATAACTGAATTTAGGTTTCAGGCTTGCATTTTTCTCCCTGAAGAATTCTCCTCAATCTGACCTCTTTAGATGGGTTTTTGAATTATTGTTATTAGATAATGTTGAGTTATTTCTCCTCTGCAGATGGCAGATGGTAATTTTCTTGCAGCTTGGCCTTGCATAAAATTCTTATGTTAGATGTAAATATATTAACCAATCATCCACCATGTATTAGATTTTTGCCCCTACAGTTACTTTTGTTAAAGGGTGACTTTTTTCAAAAAGATTATTTTTTCCGAGTGAACTTTGTCGAAATATTTAATAAAGTTCTAAAGTACAGATTTTTCTGGTAATCCTATTTTATTTTATGAGCAACATAAATTAATAACTGCATTATATAAGAAGTTAAGAAATGTAGTCTGAAATAATTAATTACTTTCAATTAAAATATTTCTAATTAATACTCCGTTATTTTGTCTTAATAATGTGGCAAGGCAGTGGGGTTTATAAGTAAATTAGCATACGCTGAAATTTTACTTGTTACTATTCTTTGATATTAAGGTTGTGGGACGTGGTGGAGGCTTGCAATTATAGAGATACTTATTTTTATATTGCTTAATGATTTTTCAGATGAATGCACTGGACACACTTGGTCAAACAGCTTTGCATAGGGCTGCTTTGGCAGGTCACTTGCAAACCTGTCGCCTCCTGCTGAATTACGGCTCTGATCCCTCCATCGTCTCCTTACAAGGTTTCACAGCAGCACAGATGGGAAATGAAGCAGTGCAGCAAATTCTAAGTGGTGGGTAGAAATAGCCTTATATTTTAACATTACCGTCTCCCTTCCCCCTCCCCCCTCCAGTTGTAATGACTTAAACGGACTGATTCTTTTGGTGTTATATACAGTTTTGTCTTCCCTCTGCTACTGCACCACGCGCACAAATGTCTGCAATTTACTTTGTGTTTGATACCTTTTATAAATATCTGCTCTAGTTCTCCAGTTATTTTATGTAATAAAACACTGCCCAGTAGACATTTAAATGTAACCTGCTACATTGCAAAAAATCAATATTTGTTGAATGACCTGAATAATCCAAGGTAATAAGAATGGCAGAGAGCATATTTCTCATTTTAATTTTATTTATTTCTTCTGTCCCAAAGTACAGACCTGTGGATTGCTAGCTACAGCTGCCCTCTGCTGGGGATGTAATACCTACTAGAAACTGGACCCTGCCTATAAAGATATTTGAGTCCCATTTCTAACATTTTGGATTTTTCTAAAGCTTTTAATATTGGTGGTGGGAAGACTCAAAATAAGAATACTTTAGTAAATGTAGGCAGGTATATTTTGCATGTGAGAGTCATACCCTCTCCAACTCCACCCCCATTTAACTGTCCTACAGATGATCTCTCCAGACATTAGCAGTGTCTGTTGTCACCAGAGTGCATAGTGCGGCATCATACCTAGTACGAACTATCACTCCAGAGAGCGTCTCTACAGATATGAAAGTGGGGTTCCCATTAAATGTATAAATATGCTCGCTGCTTATCTTATCGATAATCATTTGGGGTATTCAGCATATAATTCTAAAGGTTGTGTTTTCTTATATTTGGAAGTTACTTTTAAAAAGTTCAGAAGTGTTAAAAAAGCACAGATCAACATATTAAAATTACCATTCAGAGGAATTCCTGAAAGGGCACGAAGGTTAGATTGTTTTTTCTAAATTGCAAACAGACAATTTTTGGTTTGTATGATACAAAATTATCCAACAGGAAAAAACTTGTTTAAATATATTGAGCAGAGTTATTTAAATGGTGCTTAAACTCCTAGTGCCTTTAGAAACACTAAATATTTCTTCTTATTTCTGTCTTGAGGTATAAGGCATGAATAGAAAAATATATCAATAGTTGTAAAAGCAATCGAACTCCCCCTTCAGATGCTTTGATTGTTCAGTAACAATACACTTTCTCTATTCAAAACAACTCACTGGATGTGATTTATAAAATCAAAGTTTATATCAAATACAGAACAGCAAACATATGTGAAGAATATCACTGTTTTTCAAGTACACCTTTACCCCGATATAACGCTGTCCTTGGGAGCCAAAAAATCTTACCGCGTTATAGGTGAAACCGCGTTATATCAAACTTGCTTTGATCCGCCGGAGCGCGCAGCCCCACCTCCCCCCCGGAGCACTGCTTTGCTGCGTTATATCCGAATTCGTGTTATATCAGGTCGTGTTATATCATGGTAGAGGTGTAGTTCATTAAGCACTTCCATCTTTTTATGCATGTGCCTTTTTGCATGCCTGTATATATTACACCATTATTATTTTTATTTGTACAAATTAAACAACACTGGGTAGTGATTTTTTATGCCGGGATTTGCAAGGAGCCAGTGAAAGCCAGTAGGAATTGGGCACCTATTTCCCTTAATCTCCTTTGAAAATTGCAAACTTAAATGATACCATGGACTGGGTGTTTTCTAGCAAAAAACAAAAATCTTCAATATGAAGGGGGTGCCATTTTAAAAACCAAAGCTTGTAAAGTGTGTGTACGTAAAGGAGATACGTACCTATGTATACATTAGATATGTATATTATCTCTCTGTGTGTGATTTTATATATATATATATATATATATATTAGAGAATCAAAAAGAGAAATAAAAATTTAGGGAATAAATGTGGGGACAGTAATTAATCATGTTTCCCTTACTGTTAAAGAGATTATAGGAATTTAATTTCAGGAAGAGGTAAGGCAAAGCTTTAAAATTAAGCATTTTGAAAAGTAAGCACTTATTTGTCTTCTGTGGAAACTTTAATTTCGGACATCATGCAACACTGTTTTTCAACACAGAAGGCAGTATCTTTGCACCTATTTCCCTTCTCCATATACACACACAAAACCCCCCAAAGATTGAGGCTGACATGATGCATGCTAGTGCTTTGTGTTGTCCTCAGAACAACAAAGGGTTATTGAGCATTGTTTTGTTCTGTGTTCCAGGCAATCAGATGTCTTAATCCTGTTTTATATTAAAATCATATAAATATCTCTGCATATTTTTGTTATGTTGGATTGGTTTGAAGAAATATTTTTAAATATTCAATTTAGCTTGATGTAAAGACTCTTATTTAGCTCCGTTATTGCATTACTGAGATTTATTGGTTAAAATTATGTTGGAGTATTCTTGATTTTTTTCCCCCCACACATTTGCAAGCAGGGATATTTCACAGCTATGAGATCACAACCGTTCAAACAGCTTTCTGATGACCTCATGGGCAGGAGGTCTATCTTTACTCAAACTGGTATTGAGATTTTGGTTATGACCATGAAATACAAATTTCTAATGTATGAAAGTTTATAAAATGAGCTGATTAGAAAGTTTTATAAACTCCTGTTAGAAAAATGCTGTTTGTTTATCTTCTCTTAAAGCGTAAGTACCTTTCTTTCTTTGCTCAGTTCAGCTTCTCAAATATTCAAAGCCTTTCCTTAATCAAATCTCAATTTGGTGGAGTTTTTAATTTCCATTTCCAAATTTAATTAGATTGTATTTCTGATTTTTGTGATCCTATCTTCGTTTCCCAGTTGAAGTCAGTTCCTGGGCCATATTGTGGTGTTAGAGGGCAGAAGGCCAGAGAGCAGATAAGGAAACAGCTGAAGAGCCAAGTCCCAGGTGGTGTTCTGTGACCCTATCAAAGCAGTAAGATACCCTCCATTGCAGCCTCCCTACTTCAAAGCTTTGAGGAGGCTGTGGTCAGGTGAACTTCAGCAGCTGTTGGTGAGAGGAAGGGAAATGGGGTAATAGACTCACACTCAGATCATTACTGGAGGGAGAGGGCTAAAATCTGAACCTTCTAAAAATGAATTTGGTTCATGCCATGATCTGCCCAGGACTGCTGAGACTAGCAGTGGGCCTACTGCATCCCCTTCCAGCAGCTTTTGGCACATCGCTTACTAATGTCCATGCTGGCAGCTGCCAGTGCTGCTAGCTTCCTGGGTAGGCTCAAGAGAAAGACTTAGCATTTCTGGACACAGCAGAGGTGCTGATCCCATTCCTAGATGGTTAAGATTTCATGAGTTTCCTCTGCCCTTGCTCTTAGTGAGCATTTCCCCACCTTTGCAAGTGGGTTCCTAGATTCTGCCTTTCACCTTCCCCCATAGCTAGCACTGTCCATCTTTCTCCCCTGCCTTCCCCCCCATCCCCCAGCATAGAGATAAAGATTAATTTACCTTTGTGGCAGGGTCCAAGAACAGCAGCTGGGATATCTTCTGCCTGTGTGCTTTGCAACCTACTGCCTGCTATATCATCACAGGATGTGTCAGAAAGACAAAACAGGGTATACAAATGAGAAATACAACCTCAGATTGAACTGGCAAATCAATATACATACATAGCACAATTTCACAGCTAGCTGGGAATTCAGATGTCCATTTGTACTAGTTGTGCTCTCCTGCAAACAACTGATTTCACTAACTGGTTAGAAATAGCAAATAAGTGAGAATTGTGTAGGGTTTAATGACACCAGATCACTCTCTTTGTGTACTTGCAGAAGGTGCTTGTATGGTCTGTTGGGTTAATTTTCTTAATGATAATGAAAGTTTTATACACATTTTTAAAGCTTTCTTTTTGTCCTTCAAGAATTATCGCTGCAGACCCACTTTCTTGTGAGCATACTCCTTGGCACTGCAAGCTCTGAACCGTCTAGAAATACTGGCCCCTGGGGCAGTGTGCCTGCGGTTTGAGGGCATATAAAAGACCCCATCCCCAAGTGCTCTGTCCCTTTTGGCCTGAAGTAGGAAATAGTCTCAGAATCACCGATTAGGCCACATTACAGAAATAATTATTCCTCAGCTCCTTAAACTGAATGGGGGATTAAGCAGTGTGTCCTCTCACTCTGAAAAATAGTCTCCAGTAAAATGATAGGAGAAAAGAGTACGGTTGCCAGAAATGTTTGTGGCATAGATGCCACTTTCAACTAATATTTTGTTGTAAAGCTTGAAATATTGAAGAGTTTCCAATTCAGCAGGCAAAAGTGGCCAGAGGACAATAAACTTTCCAGGGTCAGCTAAGATTCCACTCCTTTCCATCCAGCCTCTTCCTCTCTTCCCAACTGACTGTCTTTCTCACTCAGGTGCCTCAGATCCGTACAGCTCTCAGTTGGGAGAAGAGGAAACAACATCTGGTCAAGATGGGGAAGGAAGGGGTACAGTTTATGGCTGGGTTTGGAGCTAATGCCTGTAATTTTTAACTATCAATTAAAAACAAGGAAAGGTATATTTAAAATGCATCTTTATTACCTCTTCATTCCCATTCACTTTTTTTTAACTGACCCAGTAAATAGAGGCAGAGAGATTTTGTTTTTCAATTTGACAGTTGGTGCTGTTGTGACACTTGAGCCTACAAATTTACCCAGATTGTTAGTTTAACTGTAAAAAGTATGTAACAATTCATAAACTGTTACAGTAACTATAATAGCAAATGTTGAAGGGCACAGTATTAAAGGAATGCAAAATAACTCTGTTAGTCTAAACAAAATATCTAAGTCAATATAATTCCAAAAATGTGTTTTGCTATCCCTCACTTTTTGGGTCCTTAAAAGAATGAAATTTTGTGGGGAAAGTACAAAAGAATTTTTTAAAAGCACACTTGAAAGAACAGATGGAGGCTACTGAAGCAAGCTTCACCATCATGGCTGCCATTTCCTCTATTTCTTGGGACCCTGGGCCTTCCTTATCCTGATCTTCAGAAATGTCCTGACCAGACCAGGCCAGGGAGAGAGAGAGGGAGCCAGATTACAACCCAAATACCACCTGGGATGAAAGAACTTTAACAACAGCAGCAATAAAAGCAGCTCGAGACCATGTCAACTAACATTTTCTCTTTTTCTAAAAAAGAACAGTTATTAGCATCTTTGATACCATCAAAGAGACTGTCAAACAAGGAGTTTTTCTTTTTAAAATTCTCTCCAAGTAAAGATATAGAAAACAAAAAAGTTAAAATGAGTGCCTTATTTAATACTTTACGTTTCAAAGGTTTTAACTGTTTCTCCTTCTTTTCTACATCTTTAATAAAAAGTTTAAAAAGATTTTTAATAGTATATTTGCCATGGTGCTAAGAAGGCTGAGGTCTCTGTACACCAAACCCCGGACCTTGTTTAAAACCGTTTAATATTAGGCAGTAACTTAGTTATGTTAACACCTCTGGCCCATTTATTCCTTCTAAATTAATATAACTGTGTACAATTGTTACATCATCAAGAAATCCCACCTAGCCAATCAGAGTGCACCCTGGACAATCATTGCCCAAAACTCCTTGTTTGACAGTTCCCTCTCCCTTTTGCTGTGTTGGCTCTCCAGTACTACCAGGAGTAAAAAACTGTACAATCCTATTCCAATCTCTAAAGTCAGCAGCTCTGCGCTTTATTGCCTAAGTGATTTTTGAAAATGGGACTTAAGCTGTGCTAAATTGCTTAAGCACTTTAAAAAAAATTGTGCCTGTAGTCTCGTTGGTCAACTTAGAAAATGTGTGAGGCTGAGTTTGAGTCAGTATAATGGCATCTTAATTGTATAGCCCTACACCAAAATACCTATCAAAGTTTCTTTTCTTTTCTATAGAAAGTACACCTGTACGCACTTCTGATGTGGATTATCGACTGTTAGAAGCGTCCAAAGCAGGAGATTTGGAAACTGTGAAGGTAGGTTTGTCTGGGTGATACTTATAGGATGGAAAGTATTACTGAGCAAGACTGTCTTTGCTAGGAGAAGGTGGAATAACCTAAAAATCAAAAGGGAATCCTACAAAAAATGGACAGATTGCTAAGGAGGAATATAAAAGAATAGCATAAGTATGTAGGACAAAATCAGAAAGGCTAAGGCACAAAATGAGTTGCACCTGGCAAGGGACATAAAAGGCAATAAGAGGTTTGTTAAATACATTAGGAGCAAGACAAAGATCAAGGAAAGTGTAGGTCCTCTACTTAGTGGAGAAGGAGAACTAATAATTGATGACCTCAAGAAGGCTGAGGTGTTTAATGCCTGTTTTGCCTCAGGGTTCACTAAAAAGGTTAATGGTGACCAGATAGTCAACACAATTAAAATTACCAACAAGGGGGAAGAAATGCCAGCCAAAAATGGGGAAAGAACAGGTTAAAGAAATATTTAGATAGGTTAAATATATTCAAGTCTACAAGGCCTGATGAAATTCATTCTAGGGTACTTAAGGGACTAGTTGAAGCAACCTTGGAACCATTAGCAATTATCTGTGAGAGCTCTTGGAGGATGGAAGAAGTCCCAGAGGGCTGGAGAAGGGTAAACCTATCTTCAAAAAGGGGAACAAAGAGGAACTGGGGGATTATAGTTCAGTCAGTCTTACTTTGATACCTGGAAAAATACTGGAACATTTCTGAACACCTAGAGGATAATAGGATTATAAGAAATAGTCAGCATGGATTTCTCAAGAACAAATCATGCCAAAACAACCTAATTTCCTTCTTTGATGGGGTAACTGGCCTAGTAGAGGGGGGGAAGCAATAGACAGGATATTTGACATTATTATAAGCAAATTAGGGAAATGCGGTCTAGATGAAATTACTGTAAAGTGGGTGCAAAACTGGTTGAACGACCATATTCAAAGAGTAGTTATGAATGGTTTGCTTTCCAACTGAGAGGATGTATATAGTGGGGTCCTGCAGGGATCAGTCCTGGGTCTGGTATTATTCAATATTTTCATTAATGACTTGGATAGTGGAGTGGAGAGTATGCTTATAAAAGCTGCAGATCACATGAAGCTGGGTTGTGAGCATTTTGGAGATTAGGATTAAAGTTCAAAATGACTTTAACAATTGGCTAATTGGTCTGAATTCAATAAGATGAAATTCAATAAAGATAAGTACTTTGCAGTACTTCACTTAGGAAGAAAAAATGAAATGCACAACTAGAAAATGGGGAATAACTGGCTAGGTGGTAGTATTTCTGAAAAGGATCTGGGGGTTATAGTAGATCACAAACTGAATACGAGTCAACAGTCTGGTGCACGGGAAGTAATTGTCCCACTCTGCTCAGCACTATTCAGGCCTCAGCTGGAGTACTGTGTCCTATTCTGGGCACCACACTTCAGGAAAGATGTGGACCAATTGGAGAGAATCCAGAGGAGAGCAACAACAATGATCAACGGTTTAGAAAACCTGACTGAGGAGGAAAAGTTTTTTTAAAAGGGGTGGGGGGCGGCATGTCTTGCATGTCTTGAGAAAAGAATCTTTAAATGTGTTATCAATAGTTCTCTATGTCCACTGAAGGTAGAACAAGAAGTAATGGGCTTAATCTGCAGCGAGGGAGATTTAGGTTAGATATTAGGAACATTTTCTAACTATAAGGATAGTGAAGCTCTGGAATAGGCTCCCAAAAGAGGTTGTAGAATCCCCATCATTAGAAATTTTTAAGAACAGGTTGGACAAACACCTGTCAGGGATAGTGTAGGAATACTGGGTTCTGCCTTAGCTCAGGGGGCTGGACTGTATGACTTCTTAAGGTCCCTTCCAACACTACATTTCAGTGATTCTGTGATCATGGTTCTATCACAGCTTTCTTTTCAATGTTCAGAAATGTTGTTTTTCCTTGTTCCTGTAGAATGACCCCACCCTCCCATGCTTGGGCGCTTGGGCACATATGAGTTCAGGCACACGCGCCATAATGTGATCATAATATGGTATTTTCCCTATCTAACCATTAACTTTGAAATGCAAAGCATCCGTGAGCGAGTATTCATTAATGCCAGTGCGTGTAAATGTGGTGACTGTACATAATTTGTTTTATCTAAAAGAACACCCACAAAAGTCAGATCTGGCACATGGCACGTACCATAATTATGATTTAAATAGAATCTCTCTTTTCAGTGTTCTCCACCAATCCAAACATTTGGGATTATAGTTCCTCCCAGCCATCTGATGGAGACAAAGCACACATGCTTTTGAGAATGTCACATGTAAGGGTCCTGATATCCCTTAGCCATTAGTAGGTGCAGCACACTGTGTCCCCAAGCAGGCTGCCAGAGGAGAGAAGAAAGAAGTAGGTCCTTGAGACCTAAAGGAAGCTGCATGGCACACTTTGGTGTGTGGTTGCCATAACAGCACACATGAGGCATTGAAAGCCAGTGAGCCTTAGCCCCACGTGCAGGGCTGATGAGAAGGGTAGAAGAGGGGACAATTATACTGGGGCCCTAAGCTCAGGGGCCCCCTAAAATGTCTTTAACTAGGGTGAAATTGGAGGGGTGGGGTCCCAGAGAACATGATGAATTGGGGCCCCGAATTTTTCTCGATAGGCTTGCCCATGTGTAACAGGGGAACCCCCACCCCTTTACTAGATATCCAGCATGGTAGACCCTAGCAAGAGAATGAGGCCCCAGTCCAGGGCTGGGCGCCAATTTTGCTAGCATTGCCAGACCCTCCTCCTGCATGAAGTGCCAGGGCAGCTTGGGCTTGAGAGGGGTGAGCAGGGCTGAGTGGCCCCCCAGAAAGCCCCGTAAAGGTAGGAAGCGCCACACCAACACTTGGCCTCTTTAGGGCAGGAAGGGAGTCAGGAGCCCCACAGCAGGATGACTGCTCCTTGGACCCAGCATCTCCAGCTTGCAGGATAAAGAAAAGGGGTAGAAAATAGGAACAGATCCAACTCTGCCCCTTCCTTGGGCAGGCACAGCACTTGCCTTGAGGAGGGACACTGGTCCTAGGAAAGCCCCCTGTAGCTTTCACAGTCATGTCTTGGTTTGAGTCGCAAATTGAACTGTCTTGGATCCTGAGCGCCTTCCACCCACACCCATGCCAGCTGATGAGCAGGTCTAGCAGCAGTCTTCTTCCTGCAGAAGATTTTCTCTCCACCATGTAGCAGGGAGTGTACCGGCAGCCGCAGCCCCGGGAATCAACTTCCCACACACACACCATTGCCAAGCAGACTGGGGGCAGAGAGGAGAAGCTGCTCCAGCTCTTCTTAACAGCACTTTAGTCCTCATAGAAAATGCAGGGTGGGAGCATCTTGCTGGAGTGTAGCTCTGCCTGCAGATGCTCATCAAACCCCGTCAGATCAAAATTCCAGCTCCCACAGGGGCAGGTAGGAGATTAAGGACAAAGAGCAACCACCATTCCGGGTTACCCCTGAGGGGGGAAAGGGATGAGCTAAGGAAAGGAAGCAATGTGCTCTTCCCTCTCCATGTCCCCAACTGACTATGCCCCGCTTGGTTCCACATGGGCGGAGACACTGAAGAAGAGAAACTTCTACAGCTGTCACTTGGAGCAGGACCACACCTCCAGCTGCCTCCTTCTATTCCTCCCGGTAGGGCTCCCCTGCTGTTCAGTCCAGACTTCACAGAGATTTGGGGCTTTGCCTTTTGGTCTTTAAAGAGCAAGCCAGGACAGAGACATCAGGAAGAGTGCAGCCCCCATCCATTCCTTTGCAGAGAAGAAATAGCTGAGTCCTGGTCACAGAATACCACTCAAGATGTCAGTCCAGTCAGACACCACTCAGTCTGCAAGGCCTGGCTGAGGAGAAGGTCGAGCAGTGAGAAATAGGCTTCCCCAATCTTAAGAGAAGGCTGAACCCCTTACGGAGGGGACCAGACAACGTTAGAGGTTGGCATGTACTTGGGAGGTATTTGCTGGGGCCAGGGTACTCTTATCCTCCTCTTACAGGCCTCTACCCCCATGTTGGAGCAGAGACACGCTGTTGGGGCACCCTAGACTCAATGATTTTTTTGCCTCTGTCTTCACAAACAAGGTCAGCTCCCAGACTGCTGCACTGGGCAGCACAATATGGGGAGAAGGTGACCAGCCCTCTGTGGAGAAAGAAGTGGTTCGGGACTATTTAGAAAAACTGGACATGCACAAGTCCATGGGGCCGGATGCGCTGCATCCGAGGGTGCTAAAGGAGTTGGCGGATGAGATTGCAGAGCCATTAGCCATTATTTTTGAAAACTCATGGCGATCGGGGGAGGTCCCGGATGACTGGAAAAAGGCTAATGTAGTGCCCATCTTTAAAAAAGGGAAGAAGGAGGATCCGGGCAACTACAGGCCAGTCAGCCTCACCTCAGTCCCTGGAAAAATCATGGAGCAGGTCCTCAAGGAATCAATTATGAAACACTTAGAGGAGAGGAAAGTGATCACGAACAGTCAGCATGGATTCACCAAGGGGAAGTTGTGCCTGACTAACCTAATTGCCTTCTATGATGAGATAACTGGCTCTGTGGATGAGGGGAAAGCAGTGGATGTGTTATTCCTTGAGTTTAGCAAAGCTTTTGATACGGTCTCCCACAGTATTCTTGCCGCCAAGTTAAAGAAGTATGGGCTGGATGAATGGACTGTAAGGTGGATAGAAAGCTGGCTAGATCGTCGGGCTCAACGGGTAGTGATCAATGGCTCCATGTCTAGTTGGCAGCCAGTTTCAAGCGGAGTGCCCCAAGGGTGGGTCCTGGGGCCGGTTTTGTTTAATATCTTTATTAATGATCTGGAGGATAGAATGGACTGCACTCTCAGCAAGTTTGCCGCTGACATTAAACTAGGAGGCGTGGTAGATACACTAGAGGGTAGGGATCGGATACAGAGGGACCTAGACAAATGAGAGGATTGGGCCAAAAGAAACCTGATGAGGTTCAACAAGGACAAGTGCAGAGTCCTGCACTTAGGACGGAAGAATTCCATGCACAGCTACAGACTAGGGACCGAATGGCTAGGTAGCAGTTCTGCAGAAAAGGACCTAGGGGTCACAGTGGACGAGAAGCTGGATATGAGTCAACAGTGTGCTCTTGTTGCCAAGAAGGCTAATGGCATTTTGGGCTGTATAAGTAGGGGCATTGCCAGCAGATCGAGGGACGTGATCGTTCCCCTTTATTCGACATTGGTGAGGCCTCATCTGGAGTACTGTGTCCAGTTTTGGGCCCCACACTACAAGAAGGATGTGGAAAAATTGGAAAGAGTCCAGCGGAGGGCAACAAAAATGATTAGGAGCACATGACTTATGAGGAGAGGCTGAGGGAACTGGGATTGTTTAGTCTCCAGAAGAGAAGAATGAGGGGGGATTTGATAGCAGCCTACAACTACCTGAAGGGGGGTTCCAAAGAGGATGGAACTTGGCTGTTCTCAATGGTGGCAGATGACAGAACAAGGAGCAATGGTCTCAAGTTGCAGTGGGGGAGGTCTAGGTTGGATATTAGGAAACACTATTTCACTAGGAGGGTGGTGAAGCACTGGAATGCGTTACCTAGGGAGGTGGTGGAGTCTCCTTCCTTGGAGGTTTTTAAGGCCCAGCTTGACAAAGCCCTGGCTGGGATGATTTAGTTGGGAATTGGTCCTGCTTTGAGCAGGGCGTTGGACTAGATACCTCCTGAGGTCCCTTCCAACCCTGATATTCTATGATTCTAGACAGAAAACCAGCCCAAGAATTTGCTCTTTGACCTCTGGGTGTCAGACATGGAGGTGCTCCTTTAGAGCCTGAGGGGTGGATGCTGCCATGTCAGAGGTGGCAAGGAGAACAGCAATCCCTGAGGAAGGAGAACTAGCTCTCAAAGATCTTCTTGACAAATGAGGTATGCCTGATAAGGTCCTTCGTGGTTACTATAGCTTAAGTACATGCGACATGCACCTCCCATGGGACAGAGGTGGCTACTGAAGCTTGGAAGGTTTCCATAGGCCAAAAATGAGAGCTCTGAGCAGGCCAACGCTCTCCCAGTTATGCACTCAAATATGTTGTCCATGTATGACACCATACTGGATATAATCCTATCAATGGGAGCCTTAGCAGAGGGCCGGAGACCCCTGCAGCTAAAACATTGGGTAGCATATCCTACCTCCAACACCAGGCTAGAAGCCGTGCCCTTTTTCAAGGCAGGCTTTTTTCAGGAAGAAGTTGTAGATGATCCACTAGCTCTTAGCGTCTTCAGAGAATCGAGGTCCAAGAGATTCCCAGAAGGTCCCCAGAATTTCAGATCAATAGGTGCAGATCCAGGGAGACGAGGACCTACTGTCCAGTCCAATAAAAAAGGCAGACTAACAAAAGGCTTTGCTTTTTATGTTACCAAAGAAGAGGTAACAGACTGCAGGAAACCCCTTCAGGCTTCAGATCATTACAGTACAGTACAAGGGCCTGAGCGCAGAGTCCCAACATCACAGGAAGGCTGAGAGATTTCTTCCACATATGGGTCCCACCATGGGTCCATGGACATGATAATAGACCAGTATGTCTAGTTAAGGGCAATGTGAGATGATCCAGGGACTTTTGTCGTTTTGTTGCCCTGGTGCCATGGCAGTTACAGATACAGGCCAATCCGCTGAGCTGGGGAGAAGAGGGGGACACAAGGACCTACTTAATTGTCTCCAAAAAAGTGGGGGAGTCTGTGTCCAGTTTTGGACTTGAAAAGAATCACCTCCTTCCTCGGGATTCAGGATGGAGCCACTAATGCCTGTTATTCAATCTGAACTGTCTCCAGGATATGCCAATCCTTGAATCTCACCAGAAGTATCTGAGATGCACGGAAACAGGAGCAAATGGAACAGATATCCTGGAAATACTGTGGACCTTAGATTTATTGTACATTTAACCCCTTCTCCCACCCATGATAGTCAGAGTATTACAGAAGTTTGCCAGATCTAGGGGAGCCTTTTGTAGCTCGAGGATGGCCAAGAAGGCAGTGGTACCTGGAATTGGTGAAGATATGTGTCCCGTTCCCCCCCCAACCTCCCAGCTCTTGTTAATTCTGTACCCAGGGATAGTGCCCAGCACGGTTTGTGATCTCAGTTGAGGCAACACTGCCAATCATCCTGGATATCTTGCAAGCTTGTGTAACTTTGAGCCTGAGCGTCAGGTACATTCGAGTTCAGGCACTGACAGTCAGTGTTCAGAGGCTCAGAGAGGTATAGTCTCAGTTGGCTATCACCCCAAAGTTTCCAGGTTCGTGAGGGTAGTGGATAAACTGAGAGTGATAGTTCATTGTCCGAAGCCTGCATGGGACTTGAATCTGGTGTTGAGTGTTTCCATGGTTCTCCCTTTGGAGCATCTGAGAAGTATTTCTCTGCAATGACTATCCTTAAATCCTGTCTGTAATAGCATTATGTTCAGCAAGAAGATAGGGGAGCACAATCCCTTTCCTGCAAACAGCTGTATATAATTTTTCTAGGACAAAGTCATGCTCAAGACTTGGCCAGAACTCAGGCCCAAGACATTGTCTGGCTCTCACCTGAACAGAGAATTTGCCCTACCTACATTTGGTCCCAACCCCGAGATGGCTACGTTGCTCAAGCCCTGCAGATTTGTGTGGATGGGACAACAGAGTTCAGGCAGACTCAGAGCCTTTTCATCATGAACCAGGGTTTAAAAGTCAATTGCTGTTCAGATCTGCTATCTCTCGATGCATCAGAGAGGCTATATGGCAGGAAAGAAAGTACACCTGTAAAGTTCATCCTATCTGATAAGAAGGATTTGCAAGGTTACTTCCCAGATCTTTGTCAAACTTCATGGAATAAGCTTGCAGATGTGCCCTTTGTCAAAATGTGTTGCAGGCAGTAGTCTAATGATGATCGCACCTGTAATAAAATGATTAACTTCTTTGCGGAGGTCTGAAGCATCTTCACTGCTGTAGAAGAGAGAAGGGGAAAGTTTCCTTACCTGTTTTCTTTTTTGAGCTCTTCTATACCAGTTCCTATAAAATGCTGGTGCCTGTCTCATTCCTGAGCATGGCCGGCTCCAGGCACCAGCTTGGCAAGCAGGTGCTTGGGGCAGCCACTCCGGAGAGGGGTGGAAGGTCCAGCTATTCGGCGGCAATTCGGCGGACGGTCCCTCACTCCCGCTCGGAGCGAAGGACCTCCGGTCGAAGTGCCGCCGCGGATCGCGGGCGCGGCTTTTTTTTTTTTTTTTTTTTTGGCTGCTTGGGGCGGCCAAAACCCTGGAGCCGGCCCTGTTCCTGAGAATGTCAATGCAGAGTCCCTGATATGATCCAATTGCTACTGTTACTACAGTTATTTAGTGGTTTTTAAATAGCATCAGTCTAAATTTTTCTTTAATACTGCTTTCGAAGTATTCAACTGAAGGCTGAGTGATGATAGACCTTGATAGCTGAGTGTATGGCATCCTCAAAAGTCTCAATGTTATCCTTTGAATGACTGTGCACATATACATTGCATTATGCGTGTATGTGCTCCCAATGCACTCAAGTTGGAGACTTTTGCCACCAGTATCACTACACGGCACATGTGCCCCTGCTCTCCTTGTGCTCTCAGGCAAGGACATAAAAGGGGTGTCCCGCTGCCCTCCTGTCAGGTCCTTCTCATTGCCCGTGGCAAGAGTTGGAGCTCCCTAAAGCCTTAGCTTTGGTCAGCCAGCTTTAGAAAACTTTGTCCATAGTTGTTATAGTTATACTGTAAGTGTAGTTTAGTGTGTAGCATATATTAAAGTACAGAATAGTGTAGTATAGTTATGTATATATAGTTCTATTAGTACCTGGAAAATTTACTATGAAGAAATCCCCAGGTTTTAAACAGTGTGCCACTTGCAGGGCCGTTATCCCTTTCACAGATGGGCACAAGAGTTGTCTGATTTGTTTGAATGAGGGGCATGTTAGGGTCAAATGCCTTATTTGTACCTCCTTTCCCACCCGGACTAAGAAGCAGAGAGAGACTGTTGCTTGCAGGTTCTCCTCACGAAAGAGGCGATGTGACCTGCCTCTGAGCCGTCTCCCAGTTGTGATCCTGGGGCCTCTGGATTGACTCAGAGTGCTCCTCCAGCTTCTTCTGAGTCCAAAGATAAGTTTGGGAGCAAACATCATGCTTCCCCATTTCTGTCTGGGCTGAAGAGTTCTAAATGTTCAGTATCTCACAAGACCTCTAAATCTAGGTCTTCTCCCAGAAATGCATCTAGTAAATCCTCCAGCACCCCTGGAAGGGGGGAGCACAGAGCGTGGCATAGCCCAGAGGGCTGTGTTCTGAAGAGGACACCGTGATCCTTGGAGCGACACAGGTCGAGAAGCAGAAGTGATATCACCAACAGTCAGCATACCAACCTGTGGAGCTGTTCCGCAAGACAACCAGCAGGAGGCGCTAGCGCGGTGAGTCCCACCCCATCACAGGGTCTGAAAAAACAGATGATACTATGCACATGGTTCAGTGGTAACAGCCGACACATCTGTTGTTTGGACATTCAAATTTTCCCTTTCCTGTACAATTGGCCAATGCAGGCAGCAGCATCAGATGAGTGTTATCATCATCATCGCTTATCTAGGCTCAGAGAATCTTTCACTGGATTTCTCACTGTATCAAACTCTGATACCAGCTTAAAGTCTCTCCTCCATCAAGAATGACAGCTCACTCCACCAGAGCTCAGCTTTCCTGGGCAATGTTCCAACAGCTAATATATGCAAGGCAGCAACATAGTTTTCTGTACTTCTTCTACTGATTATGCCATTGCACAAGCTCTCTCGATGATGCTAGCTTTGGCAAGTCAGTGCTACAGTCTCCGTTTTGGTGATCCAAACTCCCTCCACCTACATTGGAATGTATATGAGCACAGTCAATCAAAGGAAAAAAGAAACAGTTACTTACCTTATAATAACTGTTCTTCAAGACATGTTGTGCACATATACATTCCACGACCCTCCCACCTTTCCTGCTACTTTGGTCATTGCTTACAGTGGTGTTAAGGAGTGGAGAGGGAGGTGGTGGACATGCCTCTTGTATGCCTTCACCTGAGAGCAAGAGGAGAACACCCATATTGCTGGCAAAAGTCTCCGACTTGAGTGCACTGGGCGCACATACACCTACAGTGGATGTTTAGGTACCCAACACGTCTCTAAGAACAACAGTTACTGTAAGGTACGTAACCATTTTTTCTGTCTCTGTCTGTTGATTGGAGAAACTATAACCCCCAAGTGTCTGGACTGGTACAGAAGATCTCAAAAAAAGAACATTAACAGGTAAAGAAAATTTCCCCTTGCATTACAACTACCCCTCTATCTTACCTTCTCCAACACACCCCCAGCTTATCATAGCTTTGGCAAACATAAGTGTGGCTGAAATACTGTGCTGTTGGTTTTAGACACAAGGTATCGTAGAAAAATTGAGCAAAATTGGTTCGGCCTTGTATGTTGTCTGGTTTGTGTATATGTGTTATACAAACATATGAACACTTCCCACACTGTGTGTTCCAATAAAAAATGTTGTGTGTGCGCTAACTCAACAGCTGAACTGGCTTTGTTCAAGCGTGCCTTGTTCTGTATATTGCTCTGAGATCTATAGAACAAACCAAGTCTGAAAAAAATGGGTTCATTGGTTCTTAAGGTAAAAATTGAAAGGTTTTTCATACATGTGTAGAATTTGTGGCAGAGGAAGTCAATTCAGCCTAAGGCTTACAATGTTGGGGTTGAATATGCACAATAGACTTTGCCAGTAGAATTTGTGCTGCGGAGGTTACCAAACAGAAGTGTCAGCTACTGTACTGTGGGGATTTCCCTATGCTTTAGACTAGACTAGAACATTGTGTGGTTATAGTTGGTAAATGTTTACTCTTTAATGGTGACTACTGTAGAGCTAAGGCAGGTTTGGATGTTAGGGCCACTGTGAATATTTTTAGCTTGATCTAAACTCGCAAGAGTTTTTAAAGCCTACCAGACCTTACAAAGACTTCACCATTTCCCAGACTATCTTGTGTCTGAAGAGGGAGACAGAGGGGTAATGGTGCCTCCCCCTTCAAAGCAAGTGACCTAGACAAAGGAGCACATGGCTGAGACAAGAATTCAAGAGTTCTTACCTCTGCCACTTAGTGGCCTTAACTTTTCATTTTTACGTAGCACTTTACAAGTATTGTTTAGCTAGATCTCGCAACATTCTGTAAGAAAATAGCATCTTATTAGATGGGTTAATAGATGGGTTAACTAAAGTAGGGAGGTTGTGATTTCTTCAAGATGATACAGCAAATTGGTATAAGAGCCAGGATTAGAGCATAGCTCTCCTGACTCCCCATTCCACTATATGCCAGTGTTTAATTCACTAGACCACAGACCTCCCTAAACAAGACACTAACATGTCTTTCTGATTCCCCATCTGCAAAATGGGGATAATACCTGCCTGCCTCATCTCTTGACCCAACTAGACTGGGATTCTATTTACCAGTATTCTACTTGTGGATTTGGAGAGGTGAACTCAAAATATACTGCCTTAAAATAGGGGGGAAAGTCGTCAAATTGAAGCCATGAACAGTTAGGAAGTGCCCATGTTCAAGTTTATGAAATGGCCCACTATCCGAAAGGAATATTTTATTTACTTTTCAAACTTTAATTAAGGAGGAAGAAATGAGTTGAAAACATAAACAAGTTTCAAACTGTGATCAAGTTCTGTAGTAAACGTTTTGTTTCCTCTTTGATCTTAACAGCAGCTTTGCAGTCCTCAGAATGTGAATTGCAGAGATTTGGAGGGACGGCATTCAACCCCGCTCCACTTTGCTGCAGGTTATAATCGTGTATCTGTAGTAGAGTATCTGCTGCACCATGGGGCAGATGTGCATGCCAAAGACAAAGGGTAACTTTTCAGTATTGTTTCTTATTAACCAATGCTCCTCACATTCATTGTGGGAGAGAGTTAATAATCTTTTCAGTAATGTTTAGCTTTCTGGTATTACTGGTATCAAAATATTAGACGATACTATTCTAGTTGGGATAACTTTACTTTAATCTCTGCAGCTTTTTCCTCCTCTGGTCTCTTTTTTATTTGTTTGTTCTTTCTGCTTAATAGCAGTTTATCAAATATTTTGGAAGGTCTAAAATTAGCTTTTTAGTTATATGATGTGAAATAGCCAGTGTGAAAGTAGAATGAATTATATTGTAAAAATAGAATGGATTAAAGAAATGCTGTATGTACCTTTAAGCAGAAATAAGGAATGCTGAAATACAGGTGTCAGGAAAAGGAACATTTAAGGCATAAACAATGAGTCCGCTTAAGCTAATGGTGAAACATCAGCCGGAGATCTGTAAAAGTTAGTAAGAAAATTGAATATGTATGTCTAGCCTCGGGTAAACTTGTCAGTTCTGCTTTCTTTGTTCTCTTGTTAAGTTCGCGCCCTTTTTATCTGTATAAAATAAGGTAGTGTGGGTCTTGGATGGTGCTCACATTATCTGGGTGTTATTAGCAGAACGCTGTGCTAATAAAACAGAGTGGTCTGACAAACTGTGAGTCCTGAGTCTAACTTTGACACCAGGATGAACTCTCTTCTCTTCTTCATAGATGGTTTATATTAATGCAGAAAGCTAACTTTTAAAAAGTTAATGATTGGGCTCGATAACTATTATAGCATGTTTTCCCCCTTTTAAATCAAACTATCTGGAAAGGCTAGAAATACTACACAAACTCTTTATTATTTCTAGCCTTTCCGGATAGTTTGATTTAAAAGGGGGAAAACATGTCACAATAGTTAGAGAAACCAATAATCAACTTTTTAAAAGTTAACTTTCTGTATTAATATAAACCATCTATGAAGAAAGAAAAACGCAGAGTTTCAACGTTAGGTTCAGGTCCTAAATGTCCTGAAGTTTTAAGCTCCTTCCAAATGGAATTGAGTACTTTTTTCCCCACAATATTACATGTACAGGGCTTACTAATGCCCAAACGTCACATGTCAGATGGGATTTTAGCCACCCACCAAAAACCCTTTTTGGAAATCTACACTCAAGTGTCCAAAGTCAACATTACGGCAGTGATTCTTGCAACATATGGGTATTGATAGCAATATTGGTATGGCCTGTTTATAGAAAGTATTAATAACAACAATTGGTCGAACATCATCAGTTAGGAACATCATTGGCAAGAGCTGAAGAAAAGCTGTTTTCATTCATTGCCTGGAAAAGCAATGTTCATTTCATGCATCCGAAGAAGTGGGTTGTAGCCCACGAAAGCTTATGCTCTAATAAATTTGTTAGTCTCTAAGGTGCCACAAGTACTCCTGTTCTTTTTGCGGATACAGACTAACACGGATGCTACTCTGAAACCGTTCATTTCATAGGTACCTCAATAGCAGGGCATGTAAAGCTGTGAAATTGGGGATACTAAAAGATGCTGATAGCTTTAGAGGGGGGGAAAGACTGTTTTATCCACTGGAGCTTTGTAAACTTGTATTTGAATTCGACTTTCTGTGACTATTAAAACTTTCTTTCTCTTTAATTAGCGGCTTAGTACCCTTGCATAATGCCTGTTCATATGGACACTATGAGGTGGCCGAGCTATTGGTGAGGCATGGGGCCTCTGTCAATGTGGCAGACCTGTGGAAATTTACCCCGCTGCATGAAGCAGCAGCAAAAGGAAAATATGAAATCTGCAAGCTGCTTTTAAAAGTAAGTCATTTACAATTACCAAATGTGTGTTGTTACATTTAAGATCTGAAAAAAAGATCATTTTATTATTTTTCAGAGAGTTAATTTGAATCCATTTTCATCTTAAATTTTACTGTGATATCTGGCGGTTTCTATATTGAATGTAAAGACGTTTGAAGTGCCTTTCAGAACGTTTTCCACTCCATGCATCTGATGAAGTGGGTTTTAGCCCACGAAAGCTTATGCTCCAATACATCTGTTAGTCTATAAGGTGCCACAGGACTCTTTGTTGCTTTTTACAGATCCAGACTAACACGGCTACCCCTCTGATACTTTCAGAACATGTTTACTTTATTAAAATTCATCAGTACAGATGATTTTTCAAGACAATGTTTTAATTTATTCTGAAATATTCCTCTTAATTCATTCAGTAATGTCAGCTAAATAACATTTGCTTCATACAAACTGAAACAAATGGAATTAGTTTTAAGGATACAAAAAATGAACTTTTACTTCTGGAATAGTTTCTACAATTGAATAAACTTGCATTGGTATTTGTGCAAGTGTACAGAATACAGCAATAATCAAATGTCTTTAGAAAATCTCTTATGTATGAGAAAAGCCCCAAAGGAAATGTAAATTAAGACAGTTTGGAAGAAGCACGATAATCAGCAGGAGTGCTCAAGCTAGCAGCCCTTGCTTTAAACAAAACCTCTTAGTGAGAATGTTTAAAATAAGCTTGACAAAATTGCAAGAAATTAATAGGGAACTTACTCTCACACATTGTTTTCATCATAGGCGTTTATATACTTTTTTAAAGGGTAGGCAGTTGTCAGGCTCTCTTCACCCCTTTTTACATGGTTGCTGCTTAGCCAAGCTATTCCTACTCAACCTTGTTAATTTTTCTGAGGACTTTTGCACTTTGATGGAGGACCACCACAGCAATTTAAAATCCTGCTGCAGTAGAAACCACAAGCCTCACTGAGGTCCCAGGGCTGTGCTTGATGCGGGCCCCTAAAGTGACATCTGATTACAGAAGTTACCTCAAACTCTCAATATCAGTTTTCTTTTATCAGCACTGGAGTGCTCTGCAGCCCAGCTATCGTTCCAGTGGGGGGTTAGCCATTCTTGCACTCAACCTCAAAGGATCCTCAACAAAAGTCAGTTCCTTAATAGACACATCACAGAAGACTTAGAAGCACTCCCTAAAATCCCTAGGAGGTTGAGATTATAATACCTGTTGTAAATCAGACTTTTGCATCCAAGAGCTAAACGTGCTCCACTGACACACCCTTAAAATTTGCACTGTTGGTTTTTAAAACTGTTGGCCCTGGGTACATTTGAGACGATTTCCTTGAACCTTGTACTGGTTGTTATTTGTGCTCATAGCCCACTTGCTATGAAGGGTTTCTGCTGCTCTGACTGGCAATAATGCCTTTGTTTTGGTGTGCTGCGGAATTTGCACCCTCCTGAAATCTGCCTTACTTTGTTCCACTACACTTGAATTTAAAAAAATTAAAAATAAAGCTGTTTTTTCAAATGGATTTTTGGGATGCGTGCTGTTGGCCTTATCTCATGTGACCTTCTCTTCCATTACCTTGCTTTGAACTGCATCCTCTCCTTTGCTTCTCTGTGCTTGTAGGCGAAGAGGACTATCTTTGTGTTCCTTAATTTTTGTCTGTTTCTCAGTAGCCATGCCAATAGCATTCTCCCTGTCTGTTTATATATGGCCCTGTCAGCATATATCTGAGCCAATGGATGTGTGTTTTGTTGTCCTCCAGAAGGAGAAAAGTTCCACTTTGAAACCTTTCACATTAGGGATATAGAGCTGTAATTTTCAGAAGACTGCAATAGACATTTTAAACAAGTGCCACAGAGAACACTCTCTCCAAAAGCTGCCTGGATGCATTAGAGCCAATCTCTGCCCGCTTCTTCAATTCACATCCTTACTCTATACTCCTGTCTAATATAGAGACAGCCTTGGAAGCAGCACAATGGTAAACTTCCCCCCCAAATTGCCCACCTTAGCTAATAGCAGGGCTGCTTCGCTGGTGCTAACAACTGTTAAACTGCTCTGAACATTGCTATACAACAGTGGGTAATATGTTGGCAGTTGCCAGCACCTTGTGTATTGCAGCTCTCCCACTGTTATGACACCGCAGGAACTGCACCATTGTTAGCAATGGTGGGAAAGTTAAGGGGAGAAAGTAATGTGGAGAGCTAACCTTTGGTAAAAACGTTCCCTACTGTAGATTCGCATTCTTCTCCTGAATCTCAGCTTTGCTACATTGTTGCCATTAACAATGGTGCAACTCACGAAGTTGTAGTGATGCAATACATTCCTATGGGCCATCCTGTTCTGAGTGCTCCATTGCACTGCAACAACATTCAGCACTCCTCCATCCTTTCCAGGACCAGTACACTGGGTACCTATTCTGCAAGGCCCAGAGGCAGAGGTTTGTGTGTTAGAGAGACTGTACTAAAAGCTTTTAAATGTGGATTGTAGAAATCAGCATTTTGTATTGTATAAAAATATATACTTAAGTTTTGGAACAAGAAAGCCTTTATGTGGCAGTGCAGCAGCTTATAAAGCACAAAACTCAGAAGCTGCAGTAGCTCAAAACAGAATTATCAGGGTATAGGAGGAAACCTGCACAACCTACAGAGTGGATTGCCAAAGGGGTTACAGGAGCATTGTCAGATTGTACAGAAGTGCCTTTACAACACCAGTGCTTTTAGATTGTGCTAGCATTGCAACTGTGAAGAATGACCACATGCAGAATACAGCTGGGATCAGGGCCGGCTTTAGGCCGATTCCCCGTGCCTAAAAGGGCCCCGAAGAAGAGCGCCTATCTTTTTAATTTTTACTCACCCAGCGGTGGTCCGGGTCTTCGGCGGCACTTCGGCGGTGGGTCCTTCACTCACTCCGGGTCTTTGGCGGCGGGTCCTTCAGTGCCATGGAAGACCCGGAGCGAGTGAAGGACCCGCCGCCGAAGTGCCGCCAAAGACCCGGACCGCCGCCGGGTATTCGAATCAGGCATTGCACTACCTAAAGCCAGCCCTGGCTGGGATGAGCCTTGCTCCAAGCAATTGCCTTTACAATGATGCAGTGCCAAAACTTGTGAACCATAGCAAGCTGTGTAGTGTATGGATGCAAGAGGTTACAAGTGCAGTGTACGTTTAAAGCACCACAGTCCTCTAGTATAGACAAGGCTCTTCAGACCTGTAAGGTTGCTTTGTAGATTAGCAGTTTGGGTTTAGCTTTCATAATGTATATTCTGTTCAGTGGGTATCCACTAAAGTACATGGCTGTTAATTCATGAAAATGGGTTGCCAAAATCTCACTAGCTTTGAGAGCATTTACAGTGCTATGCTGCAGAATGCAGTCCATGAACTGACATACCTAAGTATTGCACTCATGTATTTGTGGCAATAACATGTAGAGTTGTTATTTGTAGCATGGAGCAGATCCAACAAAAAAGAACAGAGATGGTAACACTCCTCTAGATCTGGTGAAAGAAGGAGACACAGATATACAGGACTTGCTGCGGGGAGACGCTGCCTTGCTAGATGCTGCCAAAAAGGGTTGTCTGGCAAGAGTGCAGAAGCTGTGTACACCAGATAATATCAATTGCAGAGACACCCAAGGAAGAAATTCAACACCATTACATCTTGCAGGTAAGCAATTTACCAGAGCTTCTAGACTCTCTTATCACAGTTATGCAACATAATCAACAAAAACCAGAGCTTGTTATAAGGAACTGACATAGTAATAGTTTCACAGCGAATTGCCTTGGTTACTATGCCAGCTCTCTAGACATATTACAGGAAGAAAGTAGCTTGCAAAAGAGGTGCTATTGAACTCTAAAAATCAAATAGTTTTAGCTTTCCCACCTTCCCAGTTTTTCTGTTAGTTCTACTGATGCTCTATTTTTTTTCCTCTTTTTGTAGCCGGCTATAATAACCTGGAAGTAGCTGAATACCTTCTAGAGCATGGTGCTGACGTTAATGCTCAAGACAAAGGAGGACTAATCCCCTTACATAATGCAGCATCCTATGGGGTAAGTATAAGCATTTATACTTGTGATTTACAGTGCTAAGCTTCTAGTAATTTTGTAATATTTTTAGTACATAAAGTAGGGGGAAGTCTTTCAAGTGGTTGCATCTAAAGCAAAGTATTGCGACAGACTGACTTATCTGGAACGAAGTTTGGTCTCCGTAGCCATGAGAGAATTATTGGTCCACGTCACTGCTATATCATACTCCCACAGGTCTCGGTGGCTTTCATACAAAAGCCCAACATTTGACTAGGAGGGGGATGCAGTTAGTACTACGGTGTACAGGGTCCTTACAGAAATTTTGGAATACCATTGAAACAGTAGTTAAGACAACCAAAACATTTGTAGCAAGTTGGCATAATGTTTGGCACCTCTTGTTTTTAACCAAAGAAATCTCTCCAGCAGTTGTACAAATAGGCAAAGATTCAGATGGTGATTAAGAGTTTGAGTGGGAAGGAAGAGAGAGCAGTGTCTGTGGATCAAGCACAAGTTCATTGTGGAGCAGCATTATTAGGACGAGTAGTCTGTTAGTGATCTCCCTTCCTTCCCACCCTCACAAAGCAGTATTAACATACAGAGAATCAAGCATCTTTATGTGCAATATCTGCACAGATGTAAGATGGACCTTTTCCTAAAACACTACATGCCACTTTACCTTGTGGGTGAGTTCTATTACAAGCAATTGCGTGAAATCCGTTCTTGACAGAATCCCAGGTAGATGAAAGACTACATACATGACACTAAGTTAATGCCAGATTTGTTTGCCTCTTCCCGTTGTGTTTTCCTCTACTTCCTCCCATTATTGTAAATGCAATTTCAGCAACTAGAACACTGACAAAAATAACCGCACTGGAGATCAGAGGGGAAATGGCTTGAATGCGGTAATTGAGTCCAAAATTGTTTTGACATTTATACCAAAATGCAAGTTAACAAATTGCATATATTTAATTGTGTTGTTGTGATGCTGTATTTTATGCCTGTTTGTCAGTGGTTATTTCAGATACTGTACCAGATATGTTGCAATACCTGGGTATGATGGGAAGGATTAACCATGGAATGCAAGTCTCTAATCTGATTCTTCCTTTTGTTAGGGATCATTTGAAGTCGTTAACATTATTTGAATATTTTTTAAGTCTTATGCTGCAGGTGTATTTTCAAACTTTAGTAAACTAGCTCTTTTCCATCTTTGCAGAACAATCCATCACAGCTCAGTACATTTTCTATGTCTTCGAGGTCAATCCTTTGCTTTTAATATATACATTTTATATAGTTAAATTACAGATTATTTATCACATTTGTTAGCCTTGCGTTTCATTTACTGTGTTTTGTCACAGCTGTATAGGATAGTTCTTTTAAATTCTTAAGAACTGAGCAGTACTTAATCCTTGCTGTTTATTGCTCCCTCAGACATTCTGTGAGCAAATTTAACAAGTTTGGTTTTCCCAATTGCCAAACAGTAAATCTTACATAAAGAAAGCAGAAGGAAAAAAGGATATCAGAGACAGACCTGGTTTTTTATATGCCTTTGACATCTCTTGCCTCTGCCATTTACAGATGTCCACAGTCTCTGATTTAGTGTTGTATTAGAAAACTTGGTTTTAGAAGTGGGATACAAGGGAGAAAAGTGCCGGCCTACCACAGTTACACAAAGATGTTTCATTTTCAGTCAGTATAAAATATTTATCTAGCCAAAAAGGTCTGATAATCATGGAAGGAGAACTGGGAACTACTATCTCCATGTTTTTCAGGGAGTGGAAGTGAGTGGCAAGATGCTTTGTCAAAAGTCTAATGACCTTGAAGTAAAATGAACAAAAATTGGGAGAGAGGGTCTTAGAGTGCATTGAACTGACCATGGATTCCAAATGGATTCCAAATGAAAATAAATGTTGTGATTTCTGTCTTATTCTTAATGCAGAGGACTATACGTTTACCCTTAGCTAACACCCATAATTTCAGCATCAAATGTTTTAATCTGCTGAAAGAGAAATTGGAGGGTATTTGGAATAGAAAATTGCCAATAATTGTTTCACACTAATAATCACTTTAAGAAATCATAATTCCAATCTAATTCAGTGTCACTTTTTCTGTGAGGTTAATGAGAGTTGTGTTTAATGTTTTCATCAGCTTTTAAAAAAAAATTATATGTTCTCCTTATTGTATATTAGCCATCAGCACCTCTTAATCTCAGTGATATGGCATAGATTAGCTGTGAAGGGAGGAATACTTTTGTTGTTGCTCCTGAATTTTTATCTAATGTATTCAACGTTTTGTAATTCCTTCGTTAAAAATTGGTTTTCCTTTAGTTCCCCCATCTTAATGTTGGATATACCCTGCTTATTTACCATATAATTAGGTAGTGTCTTTTATACCATGTGGCAGAAAAGTATGGGAAATACCAATTGCTCTGAAAGTTCAGAAGGGGAGAAGTGAGATTAGCAATCTTTTAAAACAATATTTCTTTAGCGATAAAGTCAAGCCTTTTTGCGAGAGGTTGGTAGCTACTTTAAAAAAAACAGTAGGGAAAGATGAAATCTGTCAGTGTCATGAATCTTTGGGTTTGGGTCTGTGCTGACTATTTCAAACAAGTTTTCATACTTCAATCTGCTATTTTTTTCGCTGAGCGTACTGCTTTTGCCTTTATGCAATGATAAACCAGTTAGTAAAAACACTCATAGGAAGGTGATACAGGGAGTAATTTTTCCCTATAATTTGTTTCCTTTTCTTCTTTTTTAATTTGGATGATGATTTTAAATGGTTTGTAGTTGTAAGGGTGGGTACAAAAGCAAATTACATATCTGTTAAAATGCCCCATCCGTAGCCTATGGAAATAAATGTAGCTGAGGGAAACTACCAGCATAAGTTTTGTTAAAAGTATGTTTTGTAGCTCATTGTACCAAATAATGAAATAAATGCTCAAGGGCCAGGTTTTCAAAAGGGTTCATTACCCAGCAGCTGCAACTGAATCCGACCACTTATTTAGGTGCCCAAATGGGAGCACTTCTTAAAATGTGGCCCAAGTCACTAAGATGCAATAACTGACACTATATAAACGACAATAGTTAGAACACAGAAAATAATATTGATATTCTGTAGATCTTTAACCGTTTGTTTTCTAACATTGGGTGTAAGTCAATGAACTGCTAAGCAGAACAAAAACAGCGTATGAAACGTGTTCCTTTATCCCTGTTTATACATATTTAAAATCTACATCAGGCCATATTAGCTACAGCAATCTGAAGAAAGATGGTACTTGTTCTGCTTGTCAGTATCTGGAATGTTCTTCCTGCTCCCAGGGACTTCATAGTGGTATCTGAGCTCCAGAAATAAAAAGAACAGTTCAGGAGTAAACACACTAACTTTCCTCAGCAAAGTCCCAGCCCTATAAACACTTACACACTGGACGTCACACACAGTAAAGCACATTTGTAAATATGTGCAGGATCAGGGTCTGAAAGTATAAAGAATTCTTCTTAGAATAAGATAATACAAATCTGAAACTCCACATAATCATCTCTTTCTGTAACATCAAGCAAAGAAAATCACCTAATCTCATTATTCTGGAGCTGAACTGCTTAATAGCTTATATACAGTATAGCTAAACCACATGATTAAATGCAATCCAAAACAACTCGCACAACTGATTCCCTTGAGAGAACTGGGAAGTTGGGGTTTCCTTGGCACTTCCCTATTTAGAGAAATGTAGTTTATTCAGCTAACAAAATATGGCCTTGTGCTGCCTTATGCAGCTTTGAAATTGCAAAGCTGAGCTCGGGAAGAGGAAAGCATGTCCATCGTTGTTTCTATGCCCACAGCTGATGGGAACGATTTTCAGTCTGACTGGAGGGAAAGTTGTTGTGACGTAGGCAGGTGAGTGGTGGAGGTGGGTGTAAATAAAGGGAGGGGGAATGAAGAGGATCTCTGAATATCCATATTATCTCTACATAAAAGAAATGGAGATGTGGCTTAACAATATCGCATTGTATGGCTTCTACATTGCTGTACCCTGTAGCAGCTACTCTATACTTTAATGATAAAAGTATTGTGGTTTTTTTTCAGCATGTGGATATAGCAGCGCTCTTGATTAAATACAGCACATGTGTAAATGCAACGGATAAATGGGCATTCACACCGTTGCATGAAGCAGCACAAAAAGGAAGAACACAGCTATGTGCTCTGCTACTAGCTCATGGAGCAGATCCAACCATGAAGAACCAAGAGGGTCAAACACCTTTGGACCTGGCAACGGTAAGTTCATATTGCAAAGCATCAGAAACTGTTATAAAGAATTGACTTTATATATTAAATGACACTCAGTGCTTCCACTGTGCCAGTGGTCCTCAGCCTTCTCCAGCCTGGGATTTGGGAAGGGTAAGGTGGCCAGGACTTCTTGACGTCCATGCACAACCCCTCTGTTGGCGGCAAGCCCATGCACAACACGTAGGATGAGATTCTGGTATCTCTTAGTTAAGGTTTAAAGTACCAGTTTCATTCCCAGCACTTTAATTTTCCCTAACTGAACCTATCCACCTGAAATGTTACAGATGTGAGCTTTAGCCAGCACACACTTTATTACTTGAATCCTTTCAGAGAAATAGATGAGACTTTGAGGAAGTATGAGTGTTCCAAAAAAGGTATTCTCAGTTCTTAAATAATTACTCAACCAATTTTATGGCACAACGTAACTCCAAAAGAATGTGGCTAGAATGACCCAGAACCTCCAAACTTGTTGTTAGCTGTAGGTCTTCTTGAATACGTGTCTGACTAGTTGGGTTTTGTTAGTGGCAGGATTAGTTAAAAATAGTTTCCACATATCTTATAGGGCACACAGAGTTTATAAATTCCAGGTGACTCCATTACCGATGGTTGCTATGTGGGTAGTGGCACACAGAGAACTGTATAATAGACTAGTTTGGAATAGAGGGGGGAGGGAGTAGGAGAGTTTGAGCCACAGTCAGGGGTGAGGAGGCTGGTCTGGGGAAGAAAACAGACTCATGGAGTGGTCTAGACACCATTCCCCAAATAAATCCACTTTACATGTTCCCCCTGCACCTCCACACATGTTCCTGTCCAGTAATCCTGGAAAAAATCATGGAGCAGGTCCTCAAGGAATCAATTCTGAAGCACTTAGAGGAGAGGAAAGTGATCAGGAACAGTCAGCATGGATTCACCAAGGGCAAGTCATGCCTGACTAACCTAATTGCCTTCTATGAGGAGATAACTGGGTCTGTGGATGAGGGGAAAGCAGTGGATGTGTTATTCCTTGACTTTAGCAAAGCTTTTGATACGGTCTACCACAGTATTCTTGCCGGCAAGTTAAAGTAGTATGGGCTGGATGAATGGACTGTAAGGTGGATAGAAAGCTGGCTAAATCGTTGGGCTCAACGGATAGTGATCAATGGCTCCATGTATAGTTGGCAGCCGGTTTCAAGCGGAGTGCCCCAAGGGTCAGTCCTGGGGCCAGTTTTGTTCAGTATCTTCATTAATGATCCGGAAGATGGCGTGGACTGCACACTCAGCAAGTTTGCAGATGACACTAAACTGGGAGGAGTGTTAGATACGCTGGAGGGTAGGGATAGGATACAGAGGGACCTAGAAAAATTAGAGGATTGGGCCAAAAGAAACCTGATGAGGTTCAACAAGGACATGTGCAGATTGCTGCACTTAGGACGGGAGAATCCCATGCACTGCTACAGACTAGGGACTGAATGGCTAGGTAGCAGTTCTGCAGAAAAGGACCTAGGGGTTACAGTGGACGAGAAGCTGGATATGAGTCGACAGTGTGCCCTTGTTGCCAAGAAGGCTAATGGCATTTTGGGCTGTATAAGTAGGGGCATTGCCAGCAGATCGAGGGACGTGATCGTTCCCCTCTATTCGACATTGGTGAGGCCTCATCTGGAGTCCTGTGTCCAGTTTTGGGCCCCACACTACAAGAAGGTTGTGGAAAAATTGGAGAGTCCAGCGGAGGACAACAAAAATGATTAGGGGGCTGGAGCACATGACTTATGAGGAAAGGCTGAGGGAACTGGGATTGTTTTTTCTGCAGAAGAGAAGAATGAGGGGGGATTTGATAGCTGCTTTCAACTACCTGAAAGGGGGTTCCAAAGAGGATGGATCTAGACTGTTCTCAGTGATAGCAGATGACAGAACAAGGAGTAATGGTCTCAAAATGCAGTGGGGGAGGTTTCAGTTGGATATTAGGAAAAACTTTTTCACTAGGAGGGTGGTGAAGCACTGGAATGGGTTACCTAGGGAGGTGGTGGAATCTCCTTCCTTAGAGGTTTTTAAGGTCAGGCTTGACAAAGCCCTGGCTGGTATGATTTAGTTGGGGATTGCTTTGAGCAGGGGGTTGGACTAGATGACCTCCTGAGGTCCCTTCCAACCCTGATATTCTGTGATTCTATGAACAGTGATTCTGAAAGGGACTTTAGGGATCATTGTGGAAGCCAGCAGACCATCAGTTCCCATTGCAATCTTATGGCTAAGAGGGCTAATGCAGTGCTTGGATTTATAAACAGGAGAGCATCAAGTCAGAGTAAGGAGGTGCTCTTACCTTTGTACACAGCAATAGTGAGGCTATTACTGGATATTGTGTCCAGTGTTACTGTCCACATTTTTAAAAAAATGTTGAAAAATTGGAGAGGGTTCAGAAAAGAGCTACAAGAAGAATTTGAGGTCTGGACAGCCTGACTTACAGTGAGAGACTTAACTGAACTTCTTAAGTTTCTCCAAGAGAAGGTCAAGAGGTGACTTGACCATACTCTTCAAGTATCCACATGGGGAAGAGATTTCTGATAGTAGAGGTCTCCCCAATTTAGCAGACAAGGGCATAATGACATCCAATGGCTGCAAGCTGAAGCTAGACAAATTCAGACAATAAATAAGGTGCACGCGTTTTTAAAAGTGAGGTAAATTAACTTTTGGAACAGCTTACCAAAGGAAACGGTAGATTCCTCATCTTTCGAAGTCTTTACAGTCAAGATTGGACATCTTCCTATGGGTTTATCTAAAGGAACATTTAGTTTGCATCAAGTTAAAAGTTCCCCCGTGTGCTCTAATCTCTTCCTGTTTCAAACCAGGAACTTTTAGTGCACAGCAGCAGGGTCTACGCACACTTAATGCACAGCAAGTTAGTGCAGGATAGACTTACACTTCAGCTTGCTGCAAACTGTGGCTATGTCTACACTTGGAGCTACTGGTGTGATTCCCAGCTCGTGCAGACACACTCACACTAACTCATATCCAGCTAACACTCTAAAAATAGTAGTGTAGCCACAGTTGTGCAGCAGCGGTGAGCAATGACAAGGGCTAGCCATCCCAAGTACGTACCTGTGGGATCTCAACAGGTTTTTACTTGGGACTGCTAGTGTGTGCTAGCCTGCTGTGCACTGAATGTCCATGTGGACCCTGTTGCTGTGTACTAAAAATTTTGTAGGGTGCTTTGATTTATGCTGCTTTGAAATGGGAGTATATTAAAGCACACTAGTGAACTTTTAGTGAGTGGCCACAGGCTCCATGTGGACAATTGCTGCGAACTAAGGCTATGTCTACACTACAGCCTATGTTTGCATAACTTATGGTGCTCAGGGGTGTGAATAAACCACCCCGCTGAGCGACATAAGTTACACCAACAACTACCAGCATGGGCAGCGCTATGTTGGCGTGATACACTCTACAGCCGACAGCTACCACCGCTCACGGGGGCTGGCGTAGTTAAGCTGTCTGGAGAGCTCTCTCCCGTCGATTTAGAGCGGCTATATTAGAGAGCTTACAGCAGCGCCACTGCAAGCTCTCTAATGTTTAATGGATAAGACGGAGACTGTATGGGCAATAATTACACTGCATAAAAGAACTACTAGAGCCTCCCCCGAGATAGTGCTTGGGGTGTGCTATAGACCGCCGGGATCTAACCTGGAGGCGGACAGAGAACTACTTAATATTTTTAGGGAAGTAAAAACTGATAAGAACTGTGTCATCATGGGGGACTTTAACTTCCCAGAAATAGATTGGGTAACAAATGCTAGTAACAATAATAGGGCTCAGATGTTCTTAGACGTGCTAGCAGATGAATTCCTTCATCAAGTAGTAACTGAACCGACGAGGGGGGATGCCATTTTAGATTTAGTGCTGGTGAGTAGTGAGGACCTCGTTGAAGAATTGGTTGTAGGGGACAACCTTGGCTCAAGTGACCATGAGCTAATTCGCTTTAAACTAAATGGAAGGATTAACAGAAATGATACTGTAACTAAGGTTTACAATTTCAAAAAGGCCAACTTTAATAAATTAAGGCAACTACTTAGGGAAGTGGATTGGGCTAACATACTTAGGGATCTAAAGGCAAATGACGCCTGGGATTATTTCAAACAGAAATTGCATGAGATGTCTGAGGCCTGTATCCCGAGAAAGGGAAAACGATTAGTAGGCAGGAGATTTAGACCTAGTTGGATGAGCGGGAGTCTTAAAGGGGCGATTAAGAAAAAACAGAAAGTGTACAGAGAATGGAAGAAGGGAGGGATCAGCAAGGAAACCTACCTTAGTGAGTTTAGAGCATGTAGGGATGCGGTGAGAAAGGCCAAAAGTCGTGTAGAGTTGGACCTTGCAAGGGGAATTAAATCCAACAGTAAGAGGTTTTATAGCCATATAAATAGGAAGAAAACAAAGAAAGAGGAAGTGGGACCGCTGAAGAATGCGGATGGAGTGGAAATTAAGAATAATCTAGGCATGGCACAATATCTAAATGAATATTTTGCTTCGGTCTTTAATAAGGCTAATGAAGGGTTTAGGAATAGAGGGAGTAGGACAGAGGGGAATAGAGGAGGGGGGATAGACATTACAGTATCAGAGGTGGAAGCCAAACTTGAACAACTAAACGGGACTAAATCGGGCGGACCGGATGATCTTCATCCTAGAATATTGAAGGAACTGGCGCGAGAAATTGCGAGCTCCTTGGCGACAATTTTTAATGAATCTGTAAACTCGGGGGTGGTACCGTTGGACTGGAGAATAGCTAATGTGGTTCCTATTTTCAAGAAGGGGGAAAAAAGTGACCCGGGTAACTACAGGCCTGTTAGTTTAACTTCTGTAGTATGTAAGATCTTGGAAAAAATTTTGAAGGAGAAAGTAGTTAAGGACCTTGAGGTGAATGGCAATTGGGACAAATTACAACATGGGTTTACGAAAGGCAGGTCGTGCCAAACCAACCTGATCTCCTTCTTTGAGAAAGTAACAGACCTTCTAGATAAAGGAAATGCGGTGGATCTAATATACCTCGATTTTAGTAAAGCGTTTGATACGGTACCGCATGAGGAATTATTGGTTAAATTGGATAAGATGGGGATCGATAGGAAAATCCAGAGGTGGATAAGGAACTGGTTAAAGGGGAGACTGCAGCGGGTAGTACTGAAAGGTGAACTGTCAGATTGGAGGGAGGTCACCAGTGGGGTTCCTCAAGGTTCAGTTCTGGGTCCGATTTTATTTAATCTATTCATTACTGACCTCGGAACCCAATGTAGGAGTGGGCTGATAAAGTTTGCGGATGACACAAAGTTGGGAGGCATTGCCAACTCGGAGAAGGATCGGGATATTCTGCAGGGAGACTTGGATGACCTTGTAAATTGGAGTAATAGTAATAGGATGAGATTTAATAGTGAGAAGTGTAAGGTGATGCATTTAGGGATGACTAATAAGAATTTCAGTTATAAGCTAGGGACGCATAGGTTAGAAGTGACTGAGGAGGAGAAGGACCTCGGAGTCCTGGTTGATCGCAGGATGACTATGAGTCGGCAATGCGACGTGGCTGTGAAAAAAGCTAATGCGATCTTGGGATGCATAAGGCGAGGTATTTCTAGTAGGGACAGGGAGGTGCTGCTTCCGTTATACAAGGCGCTGGTGAGACCTCACTTGGAGTACTGTGTGCAGTTCTGGTCTCCTATGTTTAAAAGGGATGAACTGAAACTGGAACGGGTACAGAGAAGGGCAACTAGGATGATCCGAGGAACGGAAAACCTTTCCTATGAAAGGAGACTCGAGGAGCTTGGCTTGTTTAGCCTAACCAAAAGAAGGCTGAGGGGGGATATGATTGCTCTCTTTAAATATATCAAAGGGATAAATACCAGGGAGGGAGAGGAATTATTTCAGCTCAGTGCTAATGTGGACACGAGAACGAATGGATATAAACTGGCCGTGGGGAAATTTAGGCTTGAAATTAGACGAAGGTTTCTAACCGTCAGAGGGGTGAAATTTTGGAACAGCCTTCCGAGGGAAACGGTGGGGGCGAAAGACCTCTCTGGCTTCAAGATTAGGCTAGATAAATTTATGGAGGGAATGGTTTGATGGGATTACGTGATTCTAATCAATTAGGCAATAACGGCCATCGCTGGTAAAATGAGGGTCTGGCTAGAGATTCTTGCCTGTATGCTCGGGGTTCTGCTGATCGCCATATTTGGGGTCGGGAAGGAATTTTCCTCCAGGGTAGATTGGCAGTGGCCCTGGAGGTTTTTCGCCTTCCTCCGCAGCATAGGGCAGGGGTCGCAAGCTGGAAGATTCTCTGCGACTTGAAGTCTTTAGATCACGATCTGGAGACTTCAACAGCAGAGTTAAGGGAAAATGGGGGGGTCAGCTTTTGTGGCCTGCATCATGCGGGGGGTCAGACTAGATGACCATATTGGTCCCTTCTGACCTTAAAGTCTATGAGTCTATGAGTCTATGAGTTTAGACAAGCCCTAAAATAGGTGCTCTAGCTCAACCAGCGGTTACAGGATCGAAGAAGGAATTACATGGTGGAATTGTCTGATCTGCTATGCAGGTCTGATGAAATTATTATAATGGTCTTTTCCGGCCTTAAAATCTATAAAATCACCCTGCCGCGAGGAAAAAAATTAATTAACTCTCTAATATATAATAGAAAATAGACCTGGTCTTAAAAAGTTCTGTTAAGTGTGTGCAATTTTTGTATTTTTCTTAGATTTAATCCTGTAATAGTTTTTCTTCAAAATGAATTACCTATGTTATGAGATTGTTGGGAGTTTTATTTAGATGGGGGCCAGGGATAAGGTTATCCACTGAATGTATTTTTTTCCTTCTTTTGTAAATGAATAGATGGTGATTTTAATGACAATAAGGCCCTATGTGAATGTCCTTTCTGTCTTTCAGGCTGATGATATCAGAGCTTTGCTGATAGATGCAATGCCTCCAGAAGCCTTGCCTACCTGTTTTAAACCTCAGGCAACTGTAGTTAGTGCCTCTCTAATCTCACCAGCATCTACTCCCTCCTGTCTCTCTGCTGCCAGCAGCATAGATAACCTTACAGGGCCTCTGGCAGAACTTGCAGTGGGAGGAGCATCAAATGCTGGGGATGGAGCAGCAGGAACAGAAAGGAAAGAAGGAGAAGGTAATTTTTCCGCTGGGTAAGACTCCGTTGCTTTCTATACAATAAGAAGGTGCTTAGCATTACATTCTGCCTTACTTGATTCTGAAGATGTTGAATATAAAAATACTCCCATCTCAAAGGAAATGTGAATTGCTCTATTTCTCCTGTTTTCTGCCTCTGCTCTTTGGCTGACTGTTCCTCTTAGTTATCGTTTTGTTCATGATTAGCTCAGAATCCAAAGGCAAGGGTCACTGACTAAATGCACAGATTTCCGCTGTTGCTGCTGGATAAAAATTCTAATGGGTATCATTTTGATTTGGGGAAACATGATGGCTGAGATGGGGGGGGTTGTTAAAGTTTTAATCCTTTGATTAATATTTGAAATACATGCTGTCTATCAGCATCTGAAAGATTGTATAACAAAAATGCACCTGTCTTCATCTGTATTCCTGTGTAACTTGCCGTCCAGTTTTACTGAAATCAGATGTTGCTGTTTTAAGTGGTGGTTTTTCATGTGCGTTTAACATTCAGTTTTTACTGAGCTTTTGTACGGTCTGAGGTAGGTTATTTGGCTGAGGACTATAGAGAGCTGTGTTTTGAAACTGAGGACAAGCTGACATTATGCTGGATGTTGGATATCTTCTACATTGATCTGTTTCTTTCATTATAGTCACTGGTCTTGACATGAATATCAGCCAGTTCCTGAAAAGCCTTGGGCTTGAACACCTGCGGGATATCTTTGAAACAGAACAGGTAATGAGTGAGCCTCATGTATGGCGCACTTGTATGTTCATTTATAGTGAATGCAATATATACTCAAGCAAATTTTGATTGCATCTGTTGTTTTCTAACTTTTTTAAAATGACTGTTTAACATCTGTGAAAAACAAAAATAACAAAGAAAACTACAAATGAGTCCTCTAGTACCTTAAAGTGAGGTTCTACTCAGAAAAAGATTGAATCATAGAATGTCAGGGTTGGAACAAATGGCATCATAGTTATTTGAGTCTGGTATCAAGTTTGCTCAGTTTACAAGTAAAATAATATTTTTTTTCCTAACTATCAGCTCTGCAAATTCATCCCAGGATCTGAGTCACGATTGGTCCTTTGATCTTGAGCATCATTACCAATAAAGGTTTTGCAGGACAAATTAGACCCTGAGCTACATGTGTCCTTCCCCATTCATAAACCTGTTAAAGGTTTTTTTTACAAGGAAGAGGAAGAAAAATTGTTCTCCTTAACCTCTGAGGATAGGACAAGAAGCAATGGGCTTAAATTGCAGCAACCTAATGTTTAGGCTGAACATTAGGAAAAACTCCCTGTCAAGGTGATTAAGAGTGGAATAAATTGCCTAAAGAGGCTGTGGAATCTCCATCATTGGAGATTTTTAAGATCAGGTTAGACCTGTCAGGGATGGTATGGATCAGTGGTTCTCAACCTTTCCAGACTACTGTACCCCTTTCAGGAGGCCGATTTGTCTTGCATACCCCAAGTTTCACCTCACTTAAAAACTGCTTGCTTACAAAATCAGACATAAAAATACAAAAGTGTCACAGCACACTGTTACTGAAAAATTGCTTACTTTCTCATTGTTACCATATAATTATAAAATAAATTGCCACCCTCAGGTTGAGAAACACTGATATAATATGTAGAGCAGCATAAACAAGTCATTGTCTGTATGAAATTGTAGTTTGTACTGACTTCGCTAGTACTTTTCATGTAGCCTGTTGCAAAACTAGGCAAATATATTGATGGACCCCGTGGAAGACCTGTGTACCCCCAGGGGCACACATATCCCTGGTGGAGAACCACTGCTCTAGATAATATTTAGTCTTGCCATGAGTGCAGGGGACAGGACTATGGCCTCTCGAGGTTCCTTCCAGTCCTACAATTCTATGAAGCCTGTGGAAGCCTGTTGCATTGAACAGAGTTATTAAAGTGAAAGTGATTAGAACTTCTTTGAGTGATTGCTCATGTGTAGGTGTGCATGCTCGCCACGTGCACCGATGGGCGGAAGTTTTTCCCTTAGCAGTACCCGTACTGGGGGAGCACCGTGGCGACCTCTGGAGTGGTGCCTGTATATCGCGCTATGAGGGGAGCCACGCGCTCCCCCCACCCTCAGTTCCTTCTTGCCACCAGTGAAGGTAGTCGGAACTTTGTGCTCCAGCTCTGCTGCAGCCTTTTCTTCTCAACCTTAGTGGTACCATTCGTGGATTGTTTCTTCAGTTGTTAGAGTGGGCTCGGGGCATGCCCTGTGCCCCAGGCTTCAAGTCGTGTGACTCCTGTCGCCGTTCTATGCCTAGGAGTGACCCGCACGCTTAGTGTCTCCGCTGCTTGGGTGAGACTCACATCAGCGACCGTTGTAAGATCTGCAGGTCGTTCAAGCCAAGGACCAAGAAGGAGAGAGACATTAGACTTCGAGCTCTCCTGATGGAGTCGGCGCTGGCCCCAACTCCGGCGCACCGAACGGACTCCCTCCAAGAAACACGGGAAGGGCCCTACCTCGCAGCGGCGCCGAGACAAGGAAAGAAGGGAGGCTGGTCCCACGTCAGGTAGCCCTCGGTCCCCCCCGGCCTCCAGGCCTCCGACTCGTGTTGAGCGGAGCAGCCCGGCGCCGTCCGCGCGTGCATCCCCACTGGTATGGATGCCGTCGATGCCGGAGGCGGTGCAAGCTGCAAAAGACATTATGAGCCTGCCGGTTCCGGGCATGCAGCCGGGGATGGGCCCCCGGTCCCGCGGCAAGCCTCCTTTGGGTGCTCACCAAGCCTCCCCAGCGGGACGCAGTTTCCACTCTGAGGACTGCTCCCCGCACCGCTCGGTGCGCAGTGACTGATCTTCCTGTAGCTCGCGCCCGCCCTTGATGCCGGCCAGGCCATCCGGGTCGCCGCCCGGACGGGGGTCTTGGGGACCCTCGACACTGCCTGCCAGCGAGGGTAGGCGCTGAGAGAGGCACCGGGAATACTCCCCTTCACGGCGCGACTATTGCAGCCACTCTCGACGGGATAGACGTATTCGTTCCACTTCCCGCTCACCTAGACATCGCACTCGAGACTCCCCCCGCGATGCCTCGGCGCAGGGGCACTGGACCTCCCGACACCGTCACGAGTACCAAAGCAGCAATTCGGGTACTGTTCCTCGATGTCGAGGTCCAGGTCCCAAGGGAGGCGTCGTCGCAGGCACTACCGCTCTCGTGAGACCGTGCGCTCGACGGTGACCTTGGCCTCGGCACCTAGCCACGCATCCTCAGTCCGCACTGCTCAACCGGGACAGATAGCGCCACCGAGCTTCCAGACGGGTCAGTGGCAAGGGGCCCCCTGGCAAGGGCAGTGGTGCGAATGGGCTGTGTGGCCGCCGATGCCTGCCCAGACGGGGGCCTGCTCGGTTGCAGGAGCGTCTCAGGCTCCATCGGCCTCGTCCGGCCACCTAAGAGATAAGACGGCAGGCCACGAGTCAGCAGATCCACACCCGGACTCTGATCTGGGGCTCGACCCCCCGGTACCGACCGAGGCCCTCGGCTCTGTGCGGGCCCTCTCCCCGGCACCGGACAACACCATAACGGCGCCTCCACCTTCAGTCCCACAGGAGGACTTCAAGGCGCACCAAGACCTGCTAAAGAGGGTGGCATCCAGCCTCCAGCTGCAGGCCGAGGAGATGGAGGGCCCGTCCAATACCCTCTTCAACGTGTTGTCTCCCTCAGCACCAGGCCGCGTGGCTCTGTCCCTGCACCAGGGTATAGCCAACATTTCTAACACCCTGTGGCAAACTCCTGCCTCCTTGGCCCCAATCTCCAAGAAGGCTGAGAGGAAGTACTTTGTGCCGGCCTTGGACCACGAATATCTCTATTCCCACCCGGCACCTAATTCTCTTGTGGTAGAGTCGGTGAACCACAGGGAGCGACAGGGCCAGCCCACGCCCACCCCCAAAAATAAGGACACCAGACAACTGGACTCCTCCATCCTCTGCGAGTTTCCAGCTTAGGGTAGCCAACCATCAGGCCTTACTGAGCAGAAATGACTTTAACATTTGGAAGTCTCTGCCTAAGTTTGAGACCCTCCTCCCAGACAGCTCGATGGCTTCCGCAATTTCCATGCGTAGGGCGTCGTGGCTCCTCTTGTCGGGTCTGGCGTCGGAGGCCCAATCCCTTATGCAAGACCTTCCATTCAATGGAAAAGCACTCTTTCTTTGCGGACCAGACGGACGTCAGGCTGCATGGGATGAAGGATTCCCATACCACCCTGCAGACCTTGGGCCTCTACGTCCCTCCGGCTAAGGTCAAGGCCAGGCCGCAACCGTCGGCTCAACCTGTGAGGAGCAGATACGAGCCCCCATATAAGAGACTGAGGGACCAAAAACGCCAGTCTCAGCGGCAGTCCCACTCCGCCCTGCAGCCTGGACCCTCTAAGGGCAAAAGGCAGGGAAAGAGGCGGTTTTGACTATTTGCAGGGGGGCACCAGGCCAGTTGCCAGGGAGACCCCCCAGTTAATAAAGTTTGTGTTCTGCAACCGTTTGTCTGCCTTCCACATGGCGTGGTCCTGTATAACATCGGACCAGTGGGTCTTCAGCACCATTTCCAGGGGCTACATGTTGCAGTTCACCTCACCCCCACCAAACCACCCGCCCTCCCTGGTAGTCCCGGGGGACCCGGAGCATGCCCCCCTCCTGGGTCAGCAGGTGGACTGTCTACTGCACCTGGGGGCGGTGGAAAGAGTACCGGTAGAATTCCAAGGCAAAGGGTTCTACTCCTGGGCCTTCCTGATCCCGAAGGCCAAAGGGAGCCTCAGGCCCATCCTGGACCTCCAGGGCCTAAACTGTTTTTTGGCCCCCTCCAAGTTCCGCATGGTGTCCCGGGCCTCTATTATCCCCTCCCTGGACCCGGGGGACTGGTATGCATCCCTGGACCTCCAGGACACGTACTTTCACATCCATATTTTCGAGGGGCACAGACACTTCCTTCGCTTCCTAGTGGGGTTAGACCACTATCACTTTGCGGTCCTCCCATTTGGCCTATCCACGGCACCCAGGGTTTTCACAAAGTGTATGACTTTGTATGTATGGGATGCCAGCCCGTCTGTAGACCTAACTCAGGCGGGAGGGGGTCCAGATCTTCCCATACCTGGACGATTGGCTTCTCAAGGGCGACTCGCGTTCTGAGGTAAAGACCCACGTGGGGCTGCTCCTCTCGACATGCGCCGGTCTCGGCCTACTGGTGAACGAGACCAAATCAACCTTAGTTCCAGTTCAGCACATAGAGTTCATTGGAGCGCTACTGGACTCCTCGAGAGCCACAGCCTCTCTACCCCTAGACAGGTTCGAGGCACTGAGAGATCTCATCGCCTCGGTCACGGCCTTCCCGGTGACAAAGGCGAGAGCGTGCCTTCGAATTCTGGGCCACATGGCGGCATGTACGTACATGGTCCGCCATGCCAGACTCCGAATGAGGTCCCTCCAGCTCTGGCTAGCTTCCCAATTCTCTCAGGCCCGGGACGGGTTGGACAAGGTTCTCACGGTTCCGTCCCCGATAGTGGTCTTACCCGAGCAATATGCTGCAAGGGGTTCCCTTTCGGGATGCCAGCCCATCCGTAGACCTGGTGACCGACACGTCGGACCTGGGTTGGGGAGCCCACACAGGGAACACGCAGATGCAAGGGACGTGGTCGATCCTGGACCTGTCCCTTCACATAAATGTCAAAGAGCTCCGGGCAGTGCGGTTGGCGTGTGTGGCCTTCCACACGCATCTCTGCAGCAAGGTGGTCAGAGTCCTCACGGACAACACTGCCGCCATGTACTATATCAACAGGCAAGGCGGGACTCACTCCCTAGCCCTCTGCCGGGAAGCCCTGAGCCTATGGGAGTTTTGTATAACCCACGATATCTCCCTGAGGTCCGTACATCTCCCGGGCGTCCGCAATACGCAGGCAGATCGCCTCAGCACGGTTTTCTCCCCGCAGTACAAGTGGTCGCTCCACTCGGATGTTGTTCACTGGCTCTTCCGAGAGTGGGGAGTTCCCCGGGTCGACCTCTTTGCAACCCGCCAGAACCAGTGTTGCCCACAGTTTTGCTCCAGAGGAGGGGTGGGGAGCAATCTCCGATGCGTTCCTCCTACGGTGGTCGGGCCAGCTCCTTTACACTTTCCCGCCGTTTCCCCTCATCGACAAGGTCCCACAAAAGGTAAAAGCAGACAAGGCGAGAGTCCTCCTCATAGCCCCGGCGTGGGCCCACCAACACTGGTACGGTACCCTCCTTCACCTCTTGGCGGCCCCCCCAAGGACGCTGCCGCATCGCCTGGATCTCCTCTCCCAGGATGGGGGTGGCCTCCTCCATCCCAATCTAGCCACGCTCCACCTGACAGCATGGTTGCTCCGTGGCTAGACGAGGAGGAGGGCAGGTGTTCGGAGCAGGTAAGGTGGGTCCTCCTGGAAAGCAGGAAGCTGTCCACACACCGGACGTACGTGGCGAAGTGGTCCAGGTTCTCCAAGTGGGCGAGTGAGCGGGGAGTTTCACCCTCCTCTGCACCTCTCCATCTTATCCTGGACTACCTCCTGTCCCTTAGGGCCCAAGGACTGGCACCCGCCTCGGTCAGGGTACATCTGGCAGCCATATCAGCCTTCCACCTGCCAGTGCAAGGGCACTCACTCGGTCTTCTCCCACTCTATGACCTCCCATTTCCTGAAGGACCTCGACCGTTCTTTCCCATACACTAGACCCCCCCTCTCCCCTGGCCACGTGTTCCTGGTCTCACCTCTCGTGGAAGGTGGCCTCCCTTGTAGCGATCACGTCGGCCCGATGGGTCTCGGAACTTGGGGCCTTGACCTCGGGACCCCCCTATACGGTCTTCCACAGGGATAAAGTCCAGCTTCGCCCACACCCGGCGTTCCTCCCAAAGGTGGTCTCCACCTTCCATATGGAACAGAGCATCTTTCTTCCCGTGCTCTGTCCTAAGCCCCATTCCTCTAACGAGGAGTGCCGCCTCCACATGCTCGATGTGCTTAGGGCGCTGGCTTTTTACCTGTATCGGACCAAACCGTTCCGGAAATCCTCGCAACTCTTTATTGCCTCGACCGAGCGGGTGAAGGGGCAACTTATCTCCACCCAGCATCTTTCCCGCTGGATCACCTCGTGCATACGCATGTGTTACGATCTGGCAGGGGTTCCCCCGCCACCGATGGTTAGGGCACACTCTACGAGGCCTCATCAGCTGCCTACGTAGCCCATGTCCCTATCCAAGACATTTGTAGGGCGGCCACTTGGGCCTCAGTTCACACATTTACTTCGCATTACGCGATCGTCGCCCAGTCTAGGTACGACGCCGGATTTGGCAGGGCAGTACTCCATCCCGGTCTATTGTGAACTCCTACCCACCTCCAACAGATATTGCTTGGAATCACCTACTGTGGAATACACATGAGCAATCACTTGAAGAAGAAAGGACAGTTACCTGTTCCATAACTGGCGTTCTTCGAGATGTGTTGCTCATGTCTATTCCACACCCCGCCCTCCTTCCCCTCTGTCAGAGTTGTCCGGCAAGAAGGAACCGAGGGTGGGGGGAGCACATGGCTCCCCTTATAGCGCGATATACAAGCGCCACTCCAGGGGTTGCCGCGGTGCTCCCCCAGTACGGGTACTGCTAAGGGAAAAACTTCCGGCACCGGTGCACGTGGCGAGCACGCACACCTACTGTGGAATAGACATGAGCAACATATCTTGAAGAACGCCAGTTACGGAATAGGTAACTGTCCTTTAGCAAACAATGCCGTTGATGGACTAGGTGGAAGAGAAACTACTTTACCCAGGCCTTGTCTACACTAGAGAATTTCAGAAAATAGTTTCCTACTGCAAACAAGACTATAATCTTAGCTGTTTTGGGTGTCTAGGGCTAAAGAGTAAATAGTAGGAAAAAAGTGTGTTACTAAACTCAGCAGTAGCTCTGGATATGCAAAATGTATTGTAAGAACTTACCATGTTTATGGTCAGTTTTTGGAAGAGAATAGCATTTGAATGTACTTGTTAATTCTTTTTCTGAACAGCTTCTTGGACAAACACATAATTTACTAGTATGAACTAAGATATAATGTGAGGGGAGGGGAATAAGACATGTTAAGCTGTAGTGGTCAGTCAGGGAACAAACACTTTAAACATAATGTGTCGGTTATGAAAAATCTCCAGACTATTGTATGAAGTGTTAAGAGTTGTCCTTTGCTTCCCAGTTCCTGTAGATATGACAGTTTTTCTTTAATCTTCATTTACATTATGTATACCTCTTCTCCACTTCAGCATGAATTGTAATATTTCTTGGCTACCTTTTTCTTCTTACCTAGAAGAAGTGTGCTTTCCCTATATTTAATAGAAGTTTATGTTCATCAGAGAAACTGAAATATTGGCTTTTTAGAACCAGGAAAAACCTTTCTATCCAAATATTTCTGCTCTCCTTGGTTATCTTAATCTAATTTTGGATTGTTTATTTTAGTCATGTCCCTCTAGAAACAAATCTCTAAGTGCTGCTTAAACTCACTTTTCCTGTTTAAAAAACCTTCCTCTTGCACTGAAGAGTTCTACTTTAGAGCCTTATCTTCTAGGTAAGGCTGTCGATTAATTGCAGTTAACTCACTTGATTAACTCAAAAAAATTAATCCCAATTTAAAAAATGAATCACGATTAATTGCAGTTTTAATCACACTGTTAAACAATAGAATACCAATTGAAATTTATTAAATATTTTGGGATGTTTTTCTACATTTTCAAATATATTGATTTTGATTACAACACACAATGCAAAGTGTACAGTGCTCACTTTATATATTATTATTTATTACAAATATTTTCACTGTAAAAAAGATAAACAAATAAAATTGTATTTTTCAATTTACCTCATACAAGTACTGTAGTGCAATTTCTGTCCTGAAAGTGCAATTTACAAATGTAGATTTTTTTTTTGTTACATAATGCACTCAAAAGCAAAACAATGTAAAACTTTAGAGCCTACAAGTGCACTTAGTCCTACTTCTTGTTCAGCCAGTCGCTAAGACAAACAAGTTTGTTTACATTTAAGGGAGATATTGCTGCCCGCTTTTTATTTACAATGTCACCTGAAAGTGAGAACAAGCGTTCACATGGCACTTTTGTAGTCAGCATTGTAATATATTTATGTGCAAGATATGCTAAACATTCATATGCCCCTTCATGCTGCGGCCACCATTCCAGAGAACATGTTTCCATGCTGATGAAAAAAATATGTTAATTAAATTTGTGACTGAACTCCTTGTGGGAGAAATGTATGTCTCCTGCTCTGTTTTACCTGCATTCTGCCATATGTTTCGTGTTATAGCAGTCTCGGATACCGACCCAGCATATGTTGCTCTTTTTAAGAACACTTTCACTGCAGATTTGACAAAACGCAAAGAAGGTATCAATATGAGATTTCTAAAGATAGCTACAGCACTCCATCCAAGGTTTAAGAATCTGAAGTGCCTTCCAAAATCTGAGAGGGGACGAGGTGTGGAGCATGCTGGCAGAAGTCTCAGAAGAGCAACTACAGAACCCGAACCACCTATAAAGAAAATCAACCTTCTCTTGGTGGCATCTGACTCAGATGATGGAAATGAATGTGCATCAGTCTGCACTGCTTTTGATCGTTATCAAGCAGAACCCGTCATCTGGAATGGGAGTTGAAGCACGAATGTTTAGGGCTGAGTGGACTTGTAGGCTCAAAAGTTTTACATTGTTTTATTTTTGAATGCAGTTATTTTTTTTGTACATAGTTCTACATTTTAAGTTCAACTTTCATGATAAAGAGATTGCACTACAGTAATTGTAATGGGGGAATTGAAAAATAATATTTCTTTTTTTACAGAGCAAATATTTGTAATAAAAAATAAATATAAGGTGAGCACTGTACACTTTGTATTCTGTGTTGTAATTGAGATCAATATATTTGGAAATGTAGAAAACATCCAAAATATTTAAATAAATGGTATTCTATTATTGTCTAACAGCACAATTAATCGCGATTAATTTTTTTAACTGTTTGACAGTCCTACTTATAGGTTATCTCTACAATTTTCCTCCACTAGTGAGGGTTTTAAAAATGCAAATCAGCTTTACTCGTCTCTTTCATCAGTTTGAAAACGTGTTAATTCATCTCATGCTGTTGTCCTTCCAAAGACCAATGAGTACATATTCATAGTCATTCCATATTATTTTGATGCTTGATGTCTGGAACTGTCTTTGTTTCCCATACACTACAATCTCTGCAAGGAAACAGCCCTCCTGTGATACAGGTACCAGGGAGGGACAGTTTTTCATTTTGGATTTCCCCTGACATTAATCTTAGTCCTCTGGCAGTAAAGTAGTATTTTTTGCAGTTTTTTGTAGTGTTGCTCTGCACTCGATGAATGTTTTCAATGACTCTTTCATAGTAACCTTCATATCTTTTGCCTGATCAATATGTTGGATGTCCTGTTTATCGCATATCCCTTGATTGAGTCCCTCTCTCCTGGATTAAGCATATAATCTTTGTCTACAGTGGACTTCGTTTGCTACTTACAGAGCCAGTCATCCTAACTCTCCAGCTCCTTTTGAATCTAGTTGCATGGTTTCCAATTGATTACTAAGCCTACAGTTCTACTGTAATGTATAAATCTGGGAGCAGATATATTTGAATGCCTCTCCTAAATGAAATCTTTCTGTATCTCTGAGGTCCAAAAGGTAACCTGTGCATAGAATTTCTATACAATATGAAAAGTTTGTGTCTGGACTGCCCTTTATGTCCTGCTCTTAAATCAATTTTCTGTTTCACATCTTATTTGACATCCTATTTTATTACTTCCTGCTTTAGCCAGTAATCTCTATGACCTTGAAATGCAGCCTTGTCAAATGCTTTGAGGAATCTTAATATATTACAGCCAGTGAATAGTCCTGATCTGTCATCCTGACAGTCATTATTTCTAAGAACCTTAGGTTACTTAAGCATGATTTAACATAGCCAAATCATGTTTGGAGACACACACACACCACATAAATACTAAGTGAATGTTTTAGAGAATCTGTAATGGGATCGATGTAGGATGTGTTACACATTTTAATAAGGACATAACAGCAAAAGAATGGGAAATTATCAGGCTAAAATGATACAGAACTTTTATTTCCATGTTGTATGTGGTGGAAATACATTTATAGGTATTTGTGCAAAAATGTAAATCTTGCTACAGAGTGCTTTAAACTGTTGCTATGTTTATAGTGCTGATGTACAGCACCACATTAGTAATCCTGACCCCTTGATAATCTTGACAGGAAAGCTGTTGTCTGGGATTTTTTTCTTACTATTTCTGCTATCATTCGTGCAGCTCCACCAGTGCTAGCAATGGTGGGTGTGTTAGTGTAAATAATATACTGGTGTGTTAGCCAGAGTGCCATGTAACCCTCCTCAGAGCAGTTCTAGATAATACAATGACTAGCCACCTGTGTACAGTCGTCCTTGATGTGTTACCACCAGTGGAGCTCCATCAATAATACTTCAGTACAGGAAATTATTTTAAAAAATCCAATATCGGTAAGGCCTGTCACTGAAGGGGAAGAGTTATGATGCACCTAAGGGACAGAGGAACGCAAGTCCCACTGATTTTCAGTGGGGCATATGCACCTAAATCCCATAGGCACACTTGAAATCTCCTATCAGTTTTAAATTAAGCCTTTTATTATTCCTTTAGCAATATCAGATCCAGACTAAATTATTTTCCTAGTAATATTTGACTATTGTTTCAGTGCATTCATTAAATGGTTAGAAATTATTCCGGGTTTGGTATGGAGTCTTACCATGAAGGGAGATGGAGAGAAATTAAATAGCTTACTTTTTAACTGTTATGCTAAATTAGCTTTCCCTGTTAGTTTTTGGAAGAGAGAGGTATGTTCTGTGTTATTTACACACATTCTGCAGCAGCCAGCATAGAGCAGCTCTCTGCTGTCTCATGATGGGGAGAGCCTGTGATATTTACTTGGGCCAGCCTCAGACAGGAAGGTGGCAGTCTATTAGATTGTAGGACCGTCATAATAAAATTAAAATACATAAACTGAGGGATTCTACTCCTAGCATGAATGCAGTGTAAGCACAGTATAATTTCTGTAACAATGGGACTTTCATTTTTTCCTTAGGAGGTAATGAAGACTTGGCTACTAATTTTTGTCATGGTTTCTCTTTTCAGATAACTCTTGATGTATTGGCAGACATGGGGCATGAAGAGTTAAAAGAAATTGGCATTAACGCATACGGACATCGTCACAAACTAATAAAAGGTGTAGAGAGACTTCTAGGAGGTCAGCAAGGTACATATATCAAAACAGCCGGCCATACCGATTAACTTTGAGTTATGTACACCTGGACCTATCTGAAATAGCTTTCAGCAGGCTTTCAGCAATTGCCTTGTAAAAGCAATGCTCTTAGATCATCCCCAGTCTTAGATCATGACTTTAAAGAGTCTATGTGTGGTTAGATGCATTCCTGCTTGCAGAATTAACCAAATTCTGGCTAGGCAGCAGAAATAAAATGGCTAGAGACAGAGGAATCTTTCAGTGCAGTAGTGCAAAGATGGGGTGGAGCCATTGTCTTGTCTCCTCTCCACCCCAACTGGGGAATGCACACCCCAAGAGGTACATGGAGGGGAGGAACCCCTATGCTGCTCTTAGCACAAGGCCATCATTCTGGCAGGCTCCAGCATGAAGTGCATAAAGCGGGAGCAGCTCTTTGTGTACCTACGTAAGGGTCAGTCACAGTCTGGTGCAGTGGTTTGTTCCAAGATTAACACACACAACTGTTAGGGCAGGTCTTCACTACAGGGGGGGGGTCGATTTAAGATACACAAATTCAGCTACGCGAATAGCGTAGCTGAATTCGACGTATCGCAGCCGACTTACCCCGCTGTAAGGACGGTGGCAAAATCGACCTCCGCGGCTTCCCGTCGACGGCGCTTACTCCCACCTCCGCTGGTGGAGTAAGAGCGTCGATTCGGGGATCGATTGTCGCGTCCCGACGAGACGCGATAATTCGATCCCCGAGAGGTCGATTTCTACCCGCCGATTCAGGCGGGTAGTGTAGACCTAACCTCAGTTACTAATAACTAATTCCTGAATGTTTCACATTGTAATTGCAAACTGTTGGAATTCTCTCTATCACACAGGCTTCAGCTGCTTCACTTGAAAGCAGAAATTGCTAGATAAGTTCATCTCCCACATAAATTTTATTCTTTTAATATTTTATTCTATTTTAATACTCTCTTTTAATGCCTGCTGCTTTTCAAGCATTTGATCTAATTTAGGTTGTATTTCCTTTGTTTGCTTCCTGTATTGCGCTTGCTCCTGCTCTGGGGTTATTTAACAAGTAATAATAGTAAGGCTGGGTAAAAATACAGCTGGTATTGTTTCCTACCGTTGACTTTTACTACTTAAATTCTTCCCTTTTGCAGGCACCAGTCCTTATTTGACTTTTCACTGTGTGAGCCAAGGGACTATTCTCCTAGATCTTGCTCCCGATGATAAAGAGTATCAATCAGTGGAAGAGGAGGTATTATAAATACAAATATTTTTGTTTTAAAAATTGGCTTGTGTTTGCTGCTTAATGTCTGTCTTGGAAGTCAGTGTGGTTCTACACTGCAAAGTGATCCTCTCAAAATAGCATTGGTGGGTTCCACGTTACTGCCACCCAGTGATTACAGATCAGATGTGATCCCTGATTGCCAGGTCTTCAAACTCAGCCTAGGAACTGAAGGTCAGACTAGGTTCTTTTCCTCTTACACATCCCCAGTGCTCTGCGGGCCCAATTCCACACCCAGATACACCTGGGCTAGTCACATTTTTCCAGATTATGGCCTCAGTGATACCTCTGCAACCCTCACTGCCTTTAGTAGGAGCTCCACAAGTGTGTCACTGACTTAAAATAAACAAGCAATGCTGTTGGTGCTGCACAAAAAGAGACTCCAGCCCTGCAGCACCAAAGCAGTTAATGGGAATAAAAAAGATCTGACCCCCAGGGCACTCAGGGAGCAGTAGGAAAGAGCTGTTTTTATGCAATCTTTTTTGGCAAGTGGAGCAACATCAAGGTCCTCTGTAGTGTGGGGGGAAGAACCAAGCCCCCACAGCTCCATGGGGACAGACCAGGCATCAGCATCACCTCACCCCCAAAGACAGCAGTCAATCCTGCAGCTCCCAAAAAATAAGCTGAGAGTAATTGCGGGTGGAGGCTGGAACAACCATGTCTCCCTAGAGTCCTGGTGGGAGTAGGACAGGTCATACAACAGCCCCATGATCTCCTTAACATGGCATTGCCTCTTGCCCCAAGAGAGAGAGGTGCTGGGTGGGGCCCCACACACACTCTTCTGCTGATGGGGACGGTGGTGCACAGAGAGCTGCAGCTGCTTTCGTTGTTGCTGGGTTACTGCCCAAGTTCAGATCTTCCTTGCTCTGTCCACTGTCTGCCAGCCAGGCTAACCCAGTGCTTCTCCCTGCCTTGCCACAATCTCCCCCTCAGGTGCTGCCTTCTCCACAGGTTTCAGAGGGGTAGCCGTGTTAGTCTTATCAGCAAAAACAACGAGGAGTCCTTGTGGCACCTTAGAGACTAACAAATTTATTTGGGCATAAGCGTTCGTGGGCTAGGACCCACTTCATCGGATGCATAGAGTGGAAAATACAGGAGCAGGTATAAATACATGAAAAGATGGGACTTACCTTATCAATTGTGAGGTCAGTCTAACGAGACAATTTCAATTAACAGTAGGATACCAAGGGAGAAAAAATAACTTTTGTAGTGGTAATGAGGGTGGCCCATTTCAAACAGTTGACAAGAAGGTGTGAGTGACCGTAGGGGGAAATTAGTATGGGGGAAATTAGGTTTAAGTTTTGTAATGACCCAACCATATGATGGCATATATCATGTGCCAGCAATGCCCCTCTGCCATGTACATTGGCCAAACCAGACAGTCTCTACGCAAAAGAATAAATGGACACAAATCTGACATCAGGAATTATAACATTCAAAAACCAGTAGAACACTTCAGTCTCCCTGGTCACTCAATAACAGACCTAAAAGTGGCAGTTCTTCAACAACAAAACTTCAAAAACAGACTCCAGTGTGAAACTGCAGAACTGGAATTAATTTGCAAACTGGACACCATCAAATTAGGCCTGAATAAAGACTAGGAGTGGTTGGGTCATTACAAAACCTAAACCTAATTTCCCCCGTACTAATTTCCCCCTACGGTCACTCACACCTTCTCGTCAACTGTTTGAAATGGGCCACTCTCATTACCACTACAAAAGTTATTTTTCCTCCCTTGGCATCCTACCGTTAATTGAATTGTCTCATTAGACTGACCTCACACTTGATAAGGTAACTCCCATCTTTTCATGTATTTATACCTACTCCTGTATTTTCCACGCCATGCATATGATGAAGTGGGTTCTAGCCCATGAACACTTATCCCCAAATAAATTTGTTAGTCTCTAAGGTGCCACAAGGACTCCTTGTTGTTTTTTCTTCTCCACAGAGACACTCGGATACTAAGGCGATGAGTGCCAGGATAAGAATTTAGATAAGGTAGGATGGCTGCTGTATGCCGTGACCCTTTACACTTACCTGTAGGTGGTATCCAGATGTGTGTGCTCCACAGGGCCACGTGCTTGCACCTACCTTCATGAAAGTTGTCAGTTTTCCCCTTTTTTAGCTAGGGTGTTTGGGAACATAGGTTAAAATAGAACCAAAGGGATTGTGCTTTCCTTCATCCCTTTCCCTGTGGCTTGTATCCACTGCTTCAAGAGGCAGCTCCTTATGCTTCTTGAAGCCTTTTGGAAACACCCACTGAACGTGCTGTGGGTCTGGGTCATTAACTCCTCTTACAAAATGTATTTTCTTGGAGAAGTGTTCAAAAGACTCATATGACAGATCAAAATGAGGAGGGAGGTTTTGTGTGTACTACTTTATGGTATTAGCCGTTTAAATGGAAAAATAAACAGATTCCATTGTAAAACCTTTGATCCTGAGCCCTAAACCTTCGTGTGTGATCTGTCCATTTCTGTTAGTAGGAAATCACATTAGGACATGCAGGATCAGTGATTCAGGTTGCTATTTTAACAAATTGTTTGCTTAGTTTAATAAGGAGGCATGGTATGACAACCTCATCGTGTCCTATCACCTTGTCACCAGTGAAATACTGATGCCAAGAGTCTGCTTCGCCACCCTAACAGCTTGCTGCCCTAGAAAAAGAGTCAGAATATCGACTGCAAAGTTCACATGTATTTATTAGACTCTCTTGCCTCTTACTTTGTATAGTTTATGTTGATTTTCTGACGTAACATTGCCCTAGATTGTAACTGTTTCTCTGCTGTGCTAGTGTTTTTTTGTTTTGTTTTATTTTTAAAGTAAGTTGAAAATGTTTAAGCTACTTCTTGCTTAGACAGACAAAAGTTTGTAAATCCAGAGTTCATATAGGATTTCATATAGCTTGCGTAACAGACAGGGTCAACTGCCAACAGAGTCAAATACAATATTTATTTGGGCTGTTACTTAAAGTGTAATTGTCTACCAAAAGTCACTTACCTGTAGATGAAATTATACTTCTTGATAGCAGGTAATAGTAATGTACAAACATCACAATGTATTGATCCCACCAGAAACCAAGAAATGGAAAATTATATACCTTAGTTATACATTCTTTATTATGACAACATAGTCTTTCCATAAAATCTTTCTTGCTTTTTGTAACATTATAATTGGAATTTTTGCAATTCAATGTCCATGTCTACTTTTGATAGTAAATTCCAATGTGCTTATTTTCTTACCTGGAGTTTTATTGACAAGTTGGGTCATTGGATTTGTTCTCAGCCAATATCCTGGAGCAATATGTTCCACTAGGACTTTCAGCACTCTAACAAATAAAAGAACATAGCTGTATTCGAATTTGAGGTCTCTTAATTTTTGTGTTTCTTTGATCATTCTTAACAAATATAATCTTATTTGTTTTAAGTATATTCACCATTCCTCATGTTTTGGCCTTGCTTAAATGAACTCCCTTTCCAGCTCATTAATATTATTAGCAGGTGTCAAGTTTTATGTTTGAGAATTCCGTTTGATATTTTTACGCAGATGCAAAGTACAATCCGGGAGCACAGAGACGGTGGCAATGCTGGAGGGATCTTCAACAGATATAATGTCATCAGGGTAAGTCTCAAAGCCTTCAGAAAATCAGAAGTAAAATAAGTGGTAATAATGCTAACAGGTGGAATCATTTTGATATGCTGCCCTGTCATTATATAATTGCATACAAAAATCCACATTACATGAACGTTAAAGTTGCACAGTCAAGCACTCAGAACATAAGAAATACCAAAATTAAGACTGTACATCCATGCTGTGCAGTGAAGGAGGCAGGAGGTGACCATGTAATTACAGACTGTACCAGAATGCATACACACAAAGGCGACAAATTAAAGTAGAACAGGCAATCTTAATTCTGGCTTTTGATTGCTTGACTTTGTAGCCTTAACGTTCTGTTAACGTGGGGGGTTTTAATGTAATGTCCCCAATTTTTTTTTACAAAACAAACTTTGACCTGCTTCATATTGCCTTGGTGTCAACAGGGATAGTGTTGGGAGCACAGACGAGACAGCTGCCCTGCTTTCAGTTCCTGTGCCCAGTGCCACAGGGCCTCCTACAGCTCCTGGAATGTAACATGTTCAGTCGCACTGTGGGGATGGCCAAGCACAGTCCTGTCACCATTAGGAGCTGTGAAGGGATGGAGCACGCTCAATATGGATAGAATCTTCAGAGTATTTAGCTGCCAGACTCTGACAAGTCTCTATTGCGCATGTGCAAACTGAGATTTCTCAGAGGCTCATAACTTGGCCAATTTGGGTGGATTTTCCCAGAAATGGCAAAAGGCACATCCCTGACACCAGGCCAAGCTGCATCACCACCACTAAATTTCAAGTCCCTGCTTGAAAGCACTAGACTAGAGCTTCACAGAGAAATAGTATTAAGAATGTTTTCCTATGCACAAAACAACACATTTTCCCCTAACTTTTTCTCAGAAATGGCTGAACAGTTTTTGCCTAAATTTTCCGACAAAATTCTGCCTGAGGCAGAAACCTTAAATTTCAGCCCAAATGGTAAAAGTTTGGCAAAAGTATAAGCAACTGAAAACAGGATTTTATAATGGGAAGTGTTGGGCTACCTTAACTAAAGGTGTTGCTACCTGCTCTGTAATATTTTTTACCAATTTTGTTTTAAAAGCAAAAGCTTAGATACTGAACTGCCCCAGATATTTGTTATACAGTTCATACCTCTTGCTACAGTTTCCCTATACTGTATAGAATTGCATTTCATTAGAAGTGAATTATGGTTTTTTGTTTACACTGTAGATTCAGAAGGTTGTGAACAAGAAGTTGAGGGAGAGATTCTGTCACAGACAGAAGGAGGTCTCAGAGGAAAATCACAACCATCACAATGAGCGTATGTTGTTTCATGGTGAGGAACTGGTCTCTGTTTCTAGGCTTCACTACTACTTAAAAAAAAAAAAAAAAGTAGGGGGGAGTAAATGTTAGTGTTAATCATTGTACATTGTTTTTGTATTTCTGCTCGCTTTCCTCTCCACCATCAGAATGTATGCAAGTGTGTTTTGATGAGAAAAGCTACACTTCTTCAAGAAGTGTTCCTCTGGGTGCTTCGCTTCAGGTGTTTATGCGCCCCTGCACCTTTGAGCAAAGGTTTTTGGAAGCAGTGCCCATTTGGCCCTTCCATGTGCCCTACACATTCTTGTGCCCTGTTCCGAGGATATATAGAACCGCATGTGGGAACAACCCTCCGTACTTTTTCAGCCTGAGATGGAGTGTAGAGTTTGCCTGTCCTCGTCAGCCTAGTTCTCGTATATAGTTAGTGTTTAATGTTTCCATTGTTAGTTGTTGGAATCATGGTTCCCTCTTTTTTCTTTGTTCTCCATGTTAAGGGGGATTTTTTGGACTTTGCTCTGGGGTCTGACTGGATCTCCTAGTTTTAAGAGGTGTCTTTCCTGTCAGGAAGCTATCCTTATCAGTGACAGGTATCCTCAGTGTCTCTGTCAATTTGGGAGACACTCATATCCCCAGCAAGTGCAAGTTCTGCACCTCATTCAAGAGCAGATCTCAAAACCATAGGGAAACAAAGTTTAGATTAATGATGATGGAACAAGCCCTAAGACTGACTTCTGACCTGGGTACCGAAAACCTCCATGTACACAGGGCTTCAAGTGCCCCATCTACTTTGAGATCCTTGTCATTGAATGCCTCAACATATACAGGCTGAGCTGCGCTGCTTACCTCTGGGCATCAGTCACCAAAAGTCTCAGCAGACAGAGCTTCTGTGTCAGAAGTCCACAGTACAGAGAGCTGTGTTACCTAAGCTTCTGGTTACTGATAAGAAGAGTAGGAGTACTGAGTCTCCTAGAAAATCTTGGCCACCAAATCACAAGAAGACTCTGCAGATCTCAGGTCCCAAGGGGAGTTCTTTAGATGCTCCATGTGGTTCAGGTACCAGGAAGGCCTCTAAGGTGTCCTCTAAGAACCAGACTACAAAGAGAGACTGGGTACTGAGGTCATCTACTTCGTACCCAGACCGGTAGAAATCTCAAAGAGGACTACACCACCAGACACTGAAATTGAATTTCTGGTACCAACATGGCATTGGGAGGAAGGATCCCCTGCCTAGTGGTTAGCACCCAAGGTGGCAGTCATCCCCAATGGGTGCAGTTAGGGTCAGCAGCTCTGCCTAATGGGTGCAGTTCAGGGGTGGCACCTCTGCCTAGGGGATACAGGTCAGAGGTGGCACTGGGTTTATCTGAACCCAAAACTATGGTAACTAATTGGAAAACAGAGACTAGTGTCAGGAAATAAATCAATAAACTTCCGTCTGATAAACGATTAGTTCACACAAAAGTGCTTCCACACAAAAATCCTTGTTTTTATTGAGGACAAAGCACACATCAAAAATAGCAATAGTCTAGAGCACCCCAGATAGATATAGTTACACAAAGTCTGAGATGGTATCGAGTGGCAGCGCAGGGTTCCAGTGGCTGGCTTTCCTTCTAGCCACTGGGGAGATTGATTTCAATGTCTCCTTGCTCATAGAAAATCCAAACTTCTCCAGAATATTCTCTCTAACTAAACTTTTTATAGGTTTTTTTCAAACAAAGCACATAACTCATAATGGCCCCTAATATGCTAGCAATTTCGCTAGCAACAGCAAATAATAATTCATTACTCTACTTATCAGCAAAGCAACTTCAGCAAGAAATTTTACAGACACAGGCACCTGGACCAAGGTCAGCTCCCTTCCATTCTCATGAATGCCATTTTACTTTATCCTTGTTAGTAACACTGCAGCTTGTGCAGCTGTTTTTGTCTGCCTAAGCAAGTCCAAATTCTTCCTCTCTACATGGTATCCTCGCTCCAGTTTATGGTGGTTAACTGCACAAGAAGGCTGCGGGTTATGGCAAGTGCAGGTTATATTAAGTTCAGTTCTTTCAGAACAGGGCTCCTTGGATGCAGCTGGTGCTCCAGCCAGGTCCATCTCCACTGCGATCGTAATGCAATGAGCATTTTGGCTTTCCTAGGGAGATGGAGAATACTGTTGAAGATCTCCATTGTGACAGCCATTAATTGTTTTCCAAGTCTACACATGACTCCCTTCACACCTTGAATGACCAAAGACCAAACACAGATACTTTGGGGTCTATCACCAACATATAAAAGAAAGTTTAGCAAGTCACAGTCAGCACAGAGATCTTGCTCAGCCCATTTTTCCACCTTCCGTAGGCCACCCAAGCCAGGGGCCAGGAGGCCTAAATATTCAGAAAGGAAGCCAGCGGCTGCCAGAGCTTCTTCGTCCTAACCTTCCATGTAGTCCAAGCACCAGTTTTGATGGCTTCGTCAAAACTCTAACTCACCCACTTGACAAGGACTCACTGTTGCACCATCCTATCCTCCTCCTCCCCTTTAAATACTTCCTCTCCCAGTTTCAGCCTGAATGGGAGACCATAACATCCAACAGATGGGTGTTGGAGGCCATTACATCTGGTTATACTATCCGTCCCACCTCCATCCCCCGTCCCTCCCTTCCCCTGTCCCTTTTCAAAGACCCATCTCATGGTCAATTGCTGAGTCAGGAAATTGCCTCACTGCTATGCTTAGGGGCCATGGAACCAGTTCCAGTTCAGCTCAGGGGAAAGAGGTGCTACTTCAAGTACTTTCTGGTCCCCAAAAAGAATGGGGATGGGCGTCAGTATTACATCTCAGGTGCATGAACAACTGTGTAAAACCGCAGAAATTCAGGATGGTAACCCTTGCAGCTATAGTTCCTTCCCTCGATTCCAGGAATTGGTTTGTGACTCTCAACTTTCAAGACATGTATTTTCATGTGGCAATTCATCCCTCTCACAAGATATTTCTTCACGTCATAATCGAACGCGACCACTATTGGCACCACATGCTCCCTTTCAGCCTTTCCTCTGCCCCAAGGGTATTCTCATAGATCCTCGCGGTCATAGATCCCCACCTTCATCGCCTGGCGATAATGATCTTCTCTTATCTTGACAATTCGTTGATTGGGGCTGATAATATCAAGGGGTATTGTCAGCAGTACAAGCGATGAGGTCGCTATTCCACACTTTGGGCCTTCGACTCATTCTCAATAAGTCAATTTTGACACCAGTACAGCAGATAGACATCAGAGGAGCTTCTCTAGATGTGTTAACAGCCAGGGCTTACCTCCCTGTGAACAGGTTTTTCACCCTGCAGAATCTCATTTCATTGCGACCCTCAAATCCCAGTAAAAAATTATCTTCAACTGCTAGGGCACATGGCAGCTTGCATCTTTGTATCTCAGCATGCCAAATTATATCTTCAGGGCATCCAGGAATGGGTCAGGACAGTCTATATGCCAAACAAGCAGAGTCTGGACAAGCCCCTGTTCCCCAGTAGGTTCTGCAGTCATTCAGCTGGTAAAAGGACACTCACTGCTCTCAACTCCAGAAGACTGATGTGAAGAAACTGCTCTCGGGATGACTATTTGCCCTGGATTATGTGCGACCCCCCAAATGTGCCCCTCTATCCCAAGTGTGGTGTGTCTGATGTAATGATGATAGTGGGAGGATCTTGAACAAACAGGACTCCTGAACACCCCTTCCAACCGTTAGCTACATGTTCACTTCTTCACCTTTTCACAAAGACTGTCTTCTTGGTGGCCATCACTTCCGTCCACAGGGTCCAAGAGCTGGGAACTTTAATAGCAGATCCCCCTTTATAATGTTTTTCAAAGAATCATTATAGCCACGTCCAAACAAAGATGGTGCCTATGGTGTCTTCTGAATTTCGTATAAACCAGACCATTCATCTCCGTTTTTTCCCCCAAAATCACATCAGACTCGGTAGGAATCTGCCTTCCATATGTTAGATGTCAGAAGCCTAAGGACATCAGCCTTCCATCTGGATAGAACCAAACCTTTCCAGAAGACCCCTAGAATGTTTGTTTCAGTTGCAGACAGATCCAAGGGACCCACAATTTCCAACCAGAGGCTCTCAAGATGGATCTTTGGGTGTGTTATTTCATGTTATGACTCTGCTTGCATTCAGCCTTGTTTGAGAGGGTTAGCCCACTCTACAAGATCACAAACTACTTCTATGGCATTATTTAAGAATGTTCCAGTTGTTGAGATTTTCACACCTTCAACCTGGACTTCAGTACATACTTTCTCTAACAATTATGCTGTGGTTCATGCCACTAGATCAGATGCTGCGGTTGGCAATGCATTTCTGTCTTGAGTACTGAGCTCCCTCCTCTCTGTGGGATTAGTGCTTGGCAGTCACCTGAAGTGGAGCAGCCATATGGACACTACTTGAAGAAGAAGCAGTTACTCATCTTGTGCAGTAACTGGAGTTCATTGAGATGTGCTCTCGTACTCATCCTCCTTCCTCTCTGCTTTAGAGTTTTGAGCAGGAATGGTGTCCCTAGCCTCTGTTTGCCAGATGCTGGGAATGAGCGACAGGGGATGGATCACTTGATGATTACCAGTTCTTTTCATTCCCTCTGGGGCACCTGGCACTGGCCACTGTCGGAAGACAGGATACTGGGCTAGATGGACCTTTGGTCTGACCCAGTAGGGCCATTCTTATGTTCTCTTGTGGGACTTTGTGGTAGAGAAGGAACTGAGGGTGCAAGAATGGGTAAGGCGCATGCATGGGCTGAACAGGCACTGCTACCAGAAATCTCCGATCAAGGCACAAGTGCGCGTGCACACCTGAAGTGAAGTCCCCATAGGGACACACATCTTGAAGAACTCCAATTGTTGCACAAGGTGAGTAACCTTGCCTTTATATTTCAGACCTGCTTTGTTAAACCATATTCAGTGCATGCCACTTTGCTGGACCTGTTGGCAGCTCTTAGGAAGGACATTTAGTTGGGGTTGGTCCTGCTTTGAGCAGGGGGTTGGACTAGATGACCTTTTGAGGTCTCTTCCAACCCTAATATTCTATGACATTGCATTGCCATGAGAGATGCAGGGTGTCAGAGAAAGGAGGGGAGCTGCACCATGCCAGGGTAGGTCAGGGAGCCAGAGAGGACGGAAAGAACAAGGAGGACCTCAAAAGACTCTGGAGAACTGCTCAGAAATGCTTGCAAACTACAGCCTCCTGAATAGCTTAAGCAAATTGCACAAGCCCCAGTAAAAGTTGGTTTCATGTAGCAAAACATGTTGTCAGGATAATCAGACAAAAGCTGCCTGTCTTAGGTGGAATTAACTGCTGAAGAATGATTACATTTGGCAAGATAAATTGCACTGAAGTTTGAGTGGGGAAAAGATAGTAATGAGATTTAGTAAATGAATAACAAATATCATGAGTTATATGTAGGATTCTGGTACATAATGATAAATCCCTTGAGTTGACTGAATTTATTTTCAAACATTTAATTTACATATTACACAAGTACCTCTTATCAGTAAAAGTCTACAGTAAGTCTGAGCTCTAACCCGCACAAAAGCTAACCCCCAACCCCCTCTTTGTGTCTTTCTGTTCTAGGGTCTCCTTTTATTAACGCGATTATTCACAAAGGATTTGATGAAAGACATGCATACATTGGAGGGATGTTTGGAGCTGGAATTTACTTTGCAGAGAACTCCTCGAAAAGTAACCAGTATGTGTATGGAATTGGGGGAGGGACTGGCTGCCCAACACACAAAGACAGATCCTGTTACATTTGTCACAGGTAAGTTTCCAATGGATTTGCCCACAGGGAAAACACACCGTTTCACTCTCATTTATACTTTATAGCTCTGGCACAGGAGATGCTTCAGAGCAAGACGAGCCACTTGGGCTTGGACATAGCATGAACACTCAGTTTATACACTTTGGCAAGGCTGAACAGAAAGGGCCTCAGCAAGCCCTAGAAAGGATTTGAAACATACATCTAGACATTGAGTTTACAGGGAGTATAAATCAAACAGAATGGTGGTTTATGAATAAGGCTTGAAATATCAGGATTGAAACTGAGCAGATTATGGTAAATAATAGTGATTGGATTCCAAGCAATCTTTAAAGTTGCTTGTGCCTCCATATAGTGTCTTCTGCTGGCAGAACAAAACTGGGATGCCAAGATTTATTGCAGCTTGACCTAAGAGCAGGGTTTTTGTAGAGAGCAAATATTCATGGATTTTATATGTCATTTATTCAAGGCCTTGCTTGTCAATGAAGTACATCAAAAAGCTCTGCAGTGGTTCATAGTGGCGTTGGCCTTTCTCCCTCTCTGAACCAGTCATTGGGTGATAAGAATTTAAGCTGCCTGCAACAATACAGTTTAAAATAAATTATAACGTAGATCATCACAGCCTGCATTTTACCAGATGTATGTCCACATGCACCGTTTTTATGAAGGTTTTCCTTACATTTTTAAAAATGAAAAACAAGAATGAATTCTTAATTTCCTTATTTGAAGGCTCAGGGAAATGGATTTTGATAACTTAAACAAGTTCCTAAATTTTGAAGTCATTCTTAAGGTTTACAGTAGTCGTCTGCTCCCAGTAAGATCTGATTTGTGTGTTGTTTGTTTTTCTCTTAGACAAATGCTTTTCTGTAGAGTCACTCTTGGAAAATCCTTTCTGCAGTTCAGTACAATGAAAATGGCTCATGCCCCTCCCGGACATCATTCTGTAATTGGCAGGCCAAGCGTGAATGGACTTGCATATGCTGAATATGTTATCTACAGAGGAGAGCAGGTATGTGGATTATAAATAGGGCCTTTCATTTTCAGATTTTATTTTATTTTGCCCAGGAATTTATCAGTGTTTATGACCACAACAAAAACATGTGAAAATCAGTGCAAAAAACTATTAATAATTTTTCTGGGTAAATATCGGTGTTTATTTTGGTGGACAGAAAGATGGGAAAAAAGTATTCAGTAGATTAATGCTTTGAATTCTGCTCATCAATGTGGTTTGCTGCAGAACTAAAACAGAACTCAAAATACAATCCCACCTCTGAGTTTAAGAAAACAATACATCTCTAATCCCCACATAAAACTTTTCATTTGAATAAACAGTTTACTGTTGTAGACTTAGAACTATTAGCCTATAAATATTTACATTTAATAATTGGGCCGCATCACTTGCAGTGCATACACTCAACTTCATCCTTTTCTCCTGTTTTTTTATTTTTTTTAAATTTTCGAATACTTATGTTCTGAAACGTGTTCTGAGACAGATTTTTGTTTTCATCCCATTTTAGTGTTTTAAATCTTTAAAATGTTATCTGCTAGTAGCTTGAAATGTGTACGTGGTGGGCATGAGATTCATCAGTACGTTCAGATGCACACGCACTTCAGAGCTCACGTGCGTGCCTGTTTGTTTATTGTGTGTATCTTCTAGCCTAGTAATACATAGCCTTCCGTCAACAGGCAGCTTTGCATATACACCCAGACTAATGTATTATCGTAACACATATCTCATGCAATATATTGTATTTTCCTAATAAAACAAGTTATTTATATATTTGAATGATACAAAAGTAGGGTGAAAATTGGGGGGGGGGGGAAATGAATAATTCTTTTTGTGAAACCCAGGATTTTTTGGGTAAAAATCAGTTTAAACTGAAAACAAAGGGGCTTAATTATAAAGCATCAGAATAATGGAATGTGCAAAATTTGTAGTCAGTGTGGCCATGTCATATACCAGGTACTGTGTGCTTGTCTGATAACAATCTAGATAAAGTTCCCAAATGATGTACCAGTCAGGGCTCTACAAGTCTTTTGAATACATAGTGGTGGCCAGACCCCCAGCTGGTGTAAATCAGCATACCCCCATTGACTGATGTGATGCTACACAGTTCTACACATGAGGATCTGGCCTTTGTGTATATATAATCGCCTTCTGTCTGGTGCTACTAAACAAGAGCCTCTTAAAATAGGTGATTGGCCTTGGTAGCCACAGCAAAGGGTACTGATTCTCCATGACCTTGGCTCTGTTGCATCGAAGGCAGACTAATGTCAAAAACTTTTCTTTTAGCGGGGCAGCTGTGTCTTATTCCATAGATTCCAGCTAGTAGTTGCATTGGCTGTTGCTGCAAAGTCTACAGTTGCCATCCAAAAGGGAGTTGGGGAGATTCCTCATGTGACTAAACTTAGTTTTACCTTTGTGCCAGCATAAGTAGTATTCAAGACTTGTTTTGAATAAAAACAGTTCAGATAAGACATTTGCCCTGGGAATAAAACTTTCCATTTACATGACCTGTTTACTGTGAGCACCTGCAGGAAGGTTGTCCCCAAAGTCCACGGCTCAAAGGAAGCCGTGAAGTTCCAGAAGGCTGTATCCTGGAGCAACACAGCCAGTGCAGTGCTGTGCCACAAGGATCTGCAGTGAGGGACTGGCAGGGCAGTTATATTATGTGCTCAGTGCCCATTCAGTAGTTACTTTACTCTTAAAATGTTTGCAAGTCACGAAACAGATCACTAACCAGCACTTAGTTAGGGCCACTGACCAGTCCAGTATTACAGTCTGTATTCTGTTACGCTCTTGGGGGAGGTGCAGATGGGAACTTCCCATGGTGTTAACTCAGGAAGAGAGAAACTGTCTAAGTTTGGCTGTTGGGTCCATTCACCCATGCAGTGGTAATGCCCACATGGACCAAACTCCTTTTTATTAAGACTTGTTGCCTCATTTCAGGAGGGCCCTGAATGTTTGAAAGTTTGGAACCATATGGGCATTAGTGCTCGGCACCCAGCAGCTCCCGTTGTTCTCAGTGCTAAACACTGGAAAATCTGGCTCTTATTATGAGCTCTTTCTGCTGTGCCCCCACTGGCATAGACATCTAGTTCTCCTGCTGCTTCCTTCTCTGCTCTCCTTCTCTAGTAGCTATGCTCAAGAATTCTGGTGCTGTGACTAACGGGGAGGTAAGGAGAGCAGTTATATAGTCTTCCCTACTGAGGAATCTCATTGATCTCTACGGATATCAAGGGAAAGCTAAAAAGCAAAGAGGGAGAGCCGATGGGAGGAGGAAGATGTTTATATTGAAACATCAGTGTTACAGTAACAGACATGTAATAGCCTCCATGGTCTAACGTCCTTTTGTAAGGGACTGGGGCACAGGGTCACAGCTGCACTGGGTCTGCACACCAGAAATGGTAGTTGCTGAGCAGGAGTCGGAGGAATCACAAGAGCCAGATTCAGTAACCTAGAGTCGGGATAAGAGTTGGAGTTGGAGACCAGAGGTCAGAGGTAGTACCAGGCTGGAGTCAGGCTGTGATTGGAGACCGGAGGTCAGGTGAAAAGGCGAAGTCTGGAGTTGCAGCAGGCCAAAATCTGTGTGGTTTCCCAGACAACTTCCTGTAACAACCCTGGGATTTAATAGGGGACTTGGCCAATCAGAGGGCCACCAGGATACTATCACTCTGGCTCCCTTGGGTCGTGCTTCCTGCTGCAGCTACCTGCCACAGCACTTCCTGGCCATAGCTCTCCATAGCCTCCTGGTGGCTCTGTGGGGCACGTCAGCCGTCCCAGGCTCGGCAGACCCAGGTTCTAGTCCATGGACCCTTACAAATAAATGAAGTGTGAAATTGTAATTTACTGTCCATATTCTTCAGAAAAGCATTGGTTTGTTTCTCTGCTTATTTTCAGGCTTACCCAGAATATCTCATTACATACCAGATCATGAAACCAGAAGCTCCCTCACAAACTGCAACCGCAGCAGAGCAGAAGACCTAGTAAATGTAGAGTGGTGAAGCAAAATATGATTTAAATCTTGGACTGGATGACATTTTGTTTCAGAAAATCAATATCATATAAAATTCTTGACAACCTGGAAATAAGCTGTATGTCTTTTATAAAGCATTGCTATATTGACAAGTATAATATGAGTAACTGATACATACTCAACTGCTACTGTTCCTTTTGAGGAAATGTTTACAAGGGACTGCCTTTTTACAACATATCTCAGGCTCATTCTCACCTCAGTTACCAAGTGTAAAACAACATTGCATTGATCTAGACTTTGGGAACATTATGCTACAAGCAGAAAACATTACCAGTACAACTCCATATGTTAAAATTTCACAGACTACTGTTCTCGTTATTTTTATTTACAGATAAATTGCATTAAACCCATCATTTCTTTTCAGCACACAAAATTCAACTTATTGTTTAGAGAGATCTTAGTCAACTATTTATTTTACTTCTTTTGTATTCTGAAATTGAGCCGGAACCTTCTTAAAGATATTTTGCACAAAGTCAAGTTGGCTAAAATCATTAACAATGCAATATGAGTTTCTTATCCAAGAAGGGGCTAGGTCCAGTTCTTCAGCCTAGGGGTTTTTTGCACTTTTGTGAGCAAACGTTGCTACAGGCATAACTTTAGGGTGGAAACAAATCAAGTTTCAATTTGCTGCTTACTCTGTCAGTTTTCTAGGGGAAGTATTAGTGAGCATCGTGAACTTCATAAAGCTGCCTCTTGTGCTTGGTAAAACTTCATGAAGCAGGTCAGTGCCCTCTTCAGACTAAAATATAAATATCACTTTATGAATGAAAGGTTAAAAAGACTGCTAAAGTACAATGCAGACTGTGAAATGTTCTCAAGTGACAGTGGCATATAATTCAAAAGAAGCAACTCTGCGAGGGGATGAAAATTAGTGGGTAAAAAGCCAGAAGATTGTGTGCAGGAGTATGAAGTGCAGTTCCTTAAAGACACACCCAGCAACTAGCTAATTTAAAGCAACAAAAATGGATTATATTATGTCGAGTTCATGTCGTATCTTCATGCACAACATCACAATTGAAGTGCACGAGTGATGTACAAAAAAGATACAAACATTTATTTCCACCAGTGTATAATTGTTCTAAACATCAATTAGTGGGGACTGGGTTTATATGAAAACAAAGCCAGGCTTTGTCCTTTCTAATCATCCTCCTACAATGTTTTGTTTTTATTTTGTCTGGGTAGGGGAAGGTTACTTTCAAGCACTGCGTAGCATAATATAAAATGGTTTCAAATGTCCAATACCAAGGGTGCAAATTTAACCCAAAAAAAATCTTGACTTCCTTTTGCAACTTTAATTTTAGAAAGATGGAGGAAGTTGAAAATAAAACCATTTTAAGATTCTTTTTGAATAGGCTGTATCAGCAAGAGGCACAGCAGCATTTATTGTGCAATGACTTTGGAAAATGTATGTCTGAGAGAGCTACACTTTTTATGAGTGCATAACAGCCAGCGATATTAAATTGCTCATGTTACAATTCTTGCATTAATGCCTTTTACCTCCAGAAAGTATTGAAATGACAGGTTAGTGTATTGCCTTTAGTTTACAAAATAAAAGAATTGTCTACTTGCAGAAATCTGCGGATAAAACAATAAAAAAAAAAATCCGAACAGAGATTTTCAATATAAAAACAGAAGAAATTCTGCAGAGAGATTCTTGTGGAGAACAAATGTTACCACTTGTAAAATTGGTAATTTGAGGCAGGCTTGCTGAACTGCACACCATCTTTTGCAGTATACCTAGAGAAAAGGTTAGAAGCAGCAGTTCCAATAAACATCAAACTTTTCTTTGTTTTGCTTAAGTCTCCTGTGCCGGCACTGGACATATGGTTCTGAGTTTGGTTTTGTGACTCTAATATGCTTCGTCAGTCCAAACCAGAAGTAAGACCCAGCTGTCCCTTTTAATTAAATTTCATTGACTCAAGTTGAGTGTTTGTGTTTTGGCTACTTGTTTAATAGTGTTAGAATTCAAATGATAACAACTAGGCTTTGAAGTTTTGTATTCATTTAGAGGGCTTTTTATTTTTATGTTATTTAGTTAATCAGGGGTTGGGGATGTGCCATCTGCAGTAGTTTCAGATAGCTGTTAAAATGCATATTACCTGCCATCTCTCATTAGACATAGTTTTAAATGGTAACACAGTTGTGCATCTTAGTTAAGTGAAACAGTTAACATGGGTGTAGAAGTTCAAAGCTTTACAGCTTTAAAAAAAACCCTATGCCTGATTCTGTTGTTGTTTGTTGTTTCCAATGTACTAATTGAACTACTGGGTGCTCTAGGATTCATCTGGAGCTCTAAACTTCTAGAAGACAAAAATGTGGTCCAATATCTTTTAACTGCCAGTGTTATGTATCTGATGTTCTGTGCAGAGTAAAGGTGCTGTGTGAGGAAATCATTTGCAGTGGTTTTTGTCTTGTAAATCACTTGATTTCGTAACTCTTCATGGCCAAAAGTTGAAGAATGGGCATGCCTAGTGCACCTGCTCAAAGCCATTCACGTATCACAGAAGCCTAATATGGTTCTCGCCAAAAGAATAAGTAGATCCTCAGATGTTGTACATTGTCAGAGCTCCACTGACGGCATAAGAACATAAGAACGGCCGTACCAGGTCAGACCAAAGGTCCATCTAGACCAGTATCCTGTCTACCGACAGTGGCCAATGCCAGGTGCCCCAGAGGGAGTGGACCAACAGGCAATGATCAAGTGATCTGTCTCCTGCCATCCATCTCCATCCTCTGACAAACAGAGGCTAGGGACACCATTCCTTACCCATCCTGGCTAATAGCCATTAATGGACTTAACCATCATGAATTTATCCAGTTCTCTTTTAAACGCTGTTATAGTCCTAGCCTTCACAATCTCCTCAGGTAAGGAGTTCCATAAGTTGACTGTGTGCTGTGTGAAGAAGAACTTCCTTGTATTTGTTTTAAACCTGCTGCCTATTAATTTCATTTGGTGACCCCTAGTTCTTGTATTATGGGAATAAGTAAATAACTTTTCCTTATTCACTTTCTCCACATCACTCATGATTTTATATACCTCTATCATATCCCCCCTTAGTCTCCTCTTTTCCAAGCTGAAGAGTCTTAGCCTCTTTAATCTCTCCTTATAGGGGACCCGTTCCAAACCCCTAATCATTTTAGTTGCCCTTTTCTGAACCTTTTCTAGTGCCAGTATTTCTTTTTTTAGATGAGGAGACCACTTCTGTACGCAGTATTCGAGATGAGGGTTTTCCATCGATTTATATAAGGGCAATAATATATTCTCAGTCTTATTCTCTATCCCCTTTTTAATGATCCCTAACATCCTGTTTGCTTTTTTGACCGCCTCTGCACACTGCGTGGACATCTTCACACCAGTTGAGGATCCATCCCCAAATGTCCAACCCTCTGGGCTTGTCTTCACTACCGGGGTAAGTCGAGCTAAGTTACGTTACTCCAACTACGTGAGTAACATAGCTGGAGTCGATGTAGCTTAGGTCGACTTACCCCAGTGTCTTCACTGCGCTGTGTCGATGGGAGACGCTCTCCGGTTGACTTCCCTTACTCTTCTCGGGGAGCTGGAGTACCGGGGTCAACTGGAGAGTGCTCTGCCGCTGATTTAGCGGGTCTTCACTAGACCCCCTAAATCGACCCTTGCTGATCAGTTGCAGCAAGGTTGATCGCCCCATAGTGAAGACCAGCCCTCAGAGTTGCTTTCCTGAGAGTAAGCACTAAAATCGCTTGCCATGTTTCTGGTGGAGGAGCCAAATGCTGTGATTGGAAGGAAAGCCTTTTACAAAAGGCATTAGTCGAGCAGCTTAATTTCATGTCTCTTAATTCTTTAAAACAGCACCCAGGTACTTGAGCCTCAAATGTGGCCCATTTACCAACTCACATGGCCCTAACAACGAGAAGCCTCATTGCTCCAGAAGGAGGGCTGCAAATGTCTCAATGTCAGTGTGTTTGTCACCGAGCACACCCAGAACACTGCATGGCTGAACTTCTGACACCCAGCGGAGGCATGTTAGAAATTCAGAGTTCAGGGCATGTAACTGGGTTACCCAGATGAAGAACAGCCTGAGCCTGGCCACCCCATCAGCTGTGCATGTGCAGCTTCCATTGGCGGTAGTGGGAATTGTGCATGCTCAGCTGGCAGAACAACCTGGCCCAAGATGTTCAGACTCTAGCAGACCTCTTTCTGGAATGCGCTCAGCATTTACAGAGCCCGTGCACCCGCTGCGTGGGGACTTCAGGGCTGTCAACCTTTAGCATTAACCCTTTTGAGGCAATGCATTGTGAAACTTCTGGACCCTTTGTGACATGACCCTCAAAAATAAAACAACCACTTACAATGAAAGTGCTGATTTTACTTTCCATTACTGCGTTTGTTTCAATGAGACAGATAAATTAGGTAACTAATGTACAATACCACAATATAATACTGCAGTCTTTATTGCTGTAAACAAAAATTCTATTAGGATAAAACAAATAAGAGGTATCTTTCATTTTGACTTTTTGTGTCTGCTTATCTCTACATCCCAGCTCTATTGAAAACTATTACAAACTCTGCATATAATTTTCACCATTTTGGAACACCATTGTTTTTGAATCCCAGAAACAAGAATGGTGTCTTTCTAAACTCCTCCGGACTGGTCACACCTCTTGGGATCAAATCCCCTTCCTACAGAGCAACCCCATCACCGTATGTGGCAGAAGCTCATTCATTGTTTTACTTATGGACTTGTACTTTTGTTGTTCAACACTAGTTGGGATAAACCTAAAATTAAAATTCTGTGTTTAAAAAGAATCGTGAAACTCTTTTCTGTCAACACTGGTGAGAATGGAAGCAAATGCAGAAGAAGCACTTGGTGTCTGAAGATGAACCGGTGTTGGAGAAAAGAATTCCCACTCACTCCCAGTGCAAGGATCCTAAGAGTCTCACTGCTGGAGATCACAGGCAGGGAGAGTGTCTGCCTCCAATGGGAGTGTGAAGCCTTGCTGAATGCCAAAGCTTCATGCAACCATGTGGTCTGACAGATGCCGCAAGGAAGCTGCCCATATAGGACATTGTTCGTGATGCTGTAATTCCATTTTAGAGTCTTGTGCCAACTGCAGACCATTGTAGCTTGCTATAAAACTCATGGAGAGCAGTGTGTACATAATTCCTTATTCTAATCTAGAATTCACATACGATTGCTAACAAAATATCACCCAAGTTTGCCTATAACCAAATTTGTACAAATTATGGAAAAAATAAAGGGCACTGAACAAGACACAGTCTAATTATTTGTATAATAATAATTACCTGGAATTGGGATTTGGGAGAGAGTGTTGGGATCTGATCACTTTTTGCACGAGATTTGTCTGCTTCCTTGCTGCTGTTGGGCACCAGTGTACCCAGGTACAAGTGCGCACACAGCTCAAAAATCCAGCACATAAAGTATCTGACCAATGTCTCAAGCCATTTTTAAAACAATTCTTCAATGTTGCTGGGTAAGAAGTTGGTTAATAGAGATTCATACACCATATCCTAACCATGGTTTGTAGAACAAGTGACTTTTGCAGTGACATAAGAACAGATTTGACCAGTGTTCTTGTTCCTCTTGAGTATGGCTCTCCTTCCCATCTCCTTTCTCTTCCTCCTTTTTTTCCCTCCATCTGTCAACATCCAAACAGACTTAAAATTCAAGAATTCTGCTGTTCTTTGTTTCTGGACTTGAGTCCACTAACCTAGAACTACAGATGTTTAAGGAGTTCATCAGAAGGCACTCTGATGATATTTTAAAATGGAAAAGCTACAGAACAGTGACGGAGAGATACTGTTCCCTACAAATCTGAACATATGGCATATAAGTAAAACCTACCAGCTCTGGGACAACATATCTGAAAAACTTCTGGAGAAAGCTGAATGAGCCTCATGACTCAACAGGTGATGAGGGGAGGCAAATTATGCATTTACATGACATAAACAAGTATACCTGAGTGCTTATTATCTGATTGTTTTGATACATCTATTTCTGTCTCGCTGAATCTTTTGGTGGCAATTTTTAGTGTTGGTTCCATTAATTATTGATGACACGTGATTAGAGTATTTATGTGATACATGGTAATTTCAGTTTTCTTAACACATGCAGAACTTTCTTCAGCTTTGGGACCTAATAAAGGTGACACTTTTTAGCAACAAGTCATTAGGCTTTGTGTATTGATCTCTCATAGAAGGAAATATTACAACATTATTGTGCTTCGGGTTACCTACCTTCATTTATAACCAGTTCCTGGTTCTAAGCCAGGAAGGAGATTGTTCAGGTCTGCTTCTGGCTCCACCATGTACCACAGCATCCAGGATTGGGCAGTGTCTTTGGTAGACCCCTGTATGGGTACTAAAAGTAAATTGGGGCACCCGTTGTTAGCTTTACCAAGCCTTCCTTGGAACCAGTAGAGCACTTGGGTCCAATGGAGCAGTTGGCCCAGCATTTCACAGGGTCTCAGTAAATACAGCTTTGATTCCTCCCATCTTGGAAGGAACAACTTCAGCTAAAAGTTAAGCCATCCATCACCTACACTTAGTGGTGTGAGAGGTTTGTTTTCTGGCCACATTGTGACTGCAATTTGTCACCTATCAGACACTGTGGACAATAGAACTGTGTGGCGTTGGCTGAAATGCTCTGGCTGTACTAACGCCCTGAAATTCATCGTATTCGCCTCTGGGGTCCAGAAGTCTTCCCAATTTCCAGAAGTATTCCATGGGTGCTCCCCCTTCTGTGTCATGGTCACATAATCAGTAAAACCCAACCTTACCGCTAGGCAGCAAGTGTTCCATTCCATGTCTGGCTGCCATGACTATTCTTCCTGAACAGTTCCGTGTCTGTGTATAGACCGGACCCCCGGTAGAATGTCTAGATGGTTCTTCCCTAATAGTATGCACTGACAAGGGTGCTTTCATACCCATGTAGATGATGTGTGGTTACTAAAGCCTTGATGTATCCAGACCTGCAAACTTCCTTGCAGTGAATAGGTTTCTTACTCAGGCAGTTACATGATAGCTTTAATACCAAGCTATATCTGAGGCCTCAGCAGGGCTCTTCATGGGTCTAGCACAGTTTCTTGACACTAGGAACACCTGAGCCACAATGTCTCAGTACTTTCCAGATGCCTTATTTTGTAAAACAGGAAGACCGTGCCCTTTAGGGAGTACCCTTATCACCTTCCTGCCTCTACAGTAATAGTCTTAAAGGGTGTAAGGGATTCTTCACCTTGATTTCCATCCATGCCCTGGTTTGTGATCTCACTAGGAGATATGGTTCCACATAAAGGTACTGGAACTAAGAACATTTCTCTGACTTGCAAGGTTATTCTCACCTTCCTAAAATCCGATCTGTCTAACTTCTGATGAACAGCATAATGATGTAACCTATCATTTAAATCAGCTTCTGTACCAGATGACTGGAGGATAGCTAACGTGATGCCAATTCTTAAAAAGGGCTCCAGAGGTGATTCCCAGCAATTACAGGCCTGTAAGCCTGACTTCAGTACCAGGCAAATTGGTTGAAACTATAATAAAAAACAATATTGTCAGACATATAGATGAACATAATTTGTTGAGGAAGAGTCAATCTGGTTTTAGTAAAGGGAAATCATGCTTCACCAATCTACTAGAATTCTTTGAAGGGGTCAACAAGCATGTGGACCAAGGGGATCCAGTGGATATAGTGTACTTAGATTTTCAGAAGGCCTTTGACAAGGTCCCTCACCAAAGGCTCTTACGCAAAGTAAGCTGCCACGGGATAAGAGAGAAGGTGCTCTCATGGGTTGGTAACTGGTTAAAAGATAGGAAACAAAGGGTAGGTATAAATGGTCAGTTTTCAGAATGGAGTAAATAGTGGTGTTCCCCCAGGGGTCTGTTCTGAGACCAGTTCTCTTCAACATATTCATAAATGATCTGGAAAAAGGAGTAAACTGAGGTGGCAAAATTTGCAGATGATACAAAATTACTAAAGATAGGTAAAACCCAGGCAGACTGCAAAGAGCTACGAAAGGATCTCTCAAAACTGGGTGACTGGGCAACAAAATGGCAGATGAAATTCAGTGTTGATAAATGCAAAGTAATGCACATTGGAAAGCATAATCCCAACTATACATATCAAATGATGGGGTCTAAATTAGCTGTTACCACTCAAGAAAGACATCTTGGAGTCATTGTGAATAGTTCTCTGAAAACATCCACTCAATGTGCAGCGACAGTCAAAAAAGCTAACAGAATGCTGGGAATAATTAAGAAAGGGATCGATAATAGGACAGAAAATACCATGTTGCCTCTATATAAAATCCATGGTACGCCCACATCTTGAATACAGTGTGCAGATGTGGTTGCCTCATCTCAAAAAAGATATAATGGAATTGGAAAAGGTTCAGAAAAGGGCAACAAAAATGATTAGGGGTATGGAACAGCTTCCGTATGAGGAGAGATTAATAAGACTTTTCAGCTTGGAAAAGAGATGGTTAAGGGGAGATATGATTGAGGTCTAAAATCATGATTGGTGTAGATAAAGTAGATAATGAAGTGTTGTTTACTACTTCTCATAATACAAGAACTAGGGATCACCAAATGAAATTAATAGGCAGCAGGTTTAAAACAAATAAAAGGAAGTATTTCTTCACATAATGCACAGTCAACCTGTGGAACTCCTTGCCAGAGGATGTTGTGAAGGCCAAGACCATAACAGGGTTCAAAAAAGAACTAGATAAATTCATGGATGATAGGTTCATCAATGGCTATTAGCCAGGATGGGCAGGGATGGTGTCCCTAGCCTCCATTTGCCAGAAGCTGGGAATGAGTGATAGGGGATGGATCACTTGATGATTACCTGTTCTGTTCATTCCTTCTGGGGCACCTGGCACTGGCCGCTGTCGGTAGACAGGATACTGGGCTAGATGGACCTTTGGTCTGACCCAGTAGGGCCATTCTTATGTTCTTAATGCAAGCACATTATGCAGACCACCCAAGAAGGCTTTGCTCTGGTCGGTTTTGTTAGGGAAATTTCCTATTCAAAAAGTTCCGTATCCTCACTGGATGGTCCAATATCTCATCTACCAGGGAAAGAAGAGGTATTGATAGTCTTTGAAAATAATTTTGACTCATCGGTACAAGTGCTCTTGCAAGGGGGGCCATCTTATCATATCTTGTTCTACAGGTGGGGTAAAGTATCAGTTAAGTCATTTCCCAACAGAACTATACATGAGCACGTCCGAACATTAATATTGCATTTCTTTCCTGCACCACCAGAAACTTCTCAGTATGTTGCCCCTGATTCTATTTAATTCAGAAGTTTTTTAAATGTTGGTTCAGACAGTGCCAAGGTTAGAGATGGGTATGATATTAATATCCATAAAGTCCTCTTTTCCAAACTATTGGGTCTCCTGCCTGTGAGATGAGGGGGGAGTCTCCACCAAGGTTTGAAAATTTTTCTGGTCAGCATCTTGACTCCAGATTGCTTGGCCTCTTGATTATAAGTGTTATGCTGAGGTCTAAAAGGCGCTA
>NW_020664609.1:583449-610100 GCF_002925995.2 Terrapene triunguis | reverse complement strand
GCCATTATTTTTGAAAACTCATGGCGATCGGGGGAGGTCCCGGGTGACTGGAAAAAGGCTAATGTAGTGCCCATCTTTAAAAAAGGGAAGAAGGAGGATCCGGGGAACTACAGGCCAGTCAGCCTCACCTCAGTCCCTGGAAAAATCATGGAGCAGGTCCTCAAGGAATCGATTCTGAAGCACTTAGAGGAGAGGAAAGTGATCAGGAACAGTCAGCATGGATTCACCAAGGGCAAGTCATGCCTGACTAACCTAATTGCCTTCTATGAGGAGATAACTGGGTCTGTGGATGAGGGGAAAGCAGTGGATGTGTTATTCCTTGACTTTAGCAAAGCTTTTGATACGGTCTCCCACAGTATTCTTGCCGACAAGCTAAAGAAGTATGGGCTGGATGAATGGACTGTAAGGTGGATAGAAAGCTGGCTAGATCGTCGGGCTCAACGGGTAGTGATCAATGGCTCCATGTCTAGTTGGCAGCCGGTTTCAAGCAGAGTGCCCCAAGGGTCGGTCCTGGGGCCGGTTTTGTTTAATATCTTTATTAATGATCTGGGGGATGGTGTGGACTGCACTCTCAGCAAGTTTGCAGATGATACTAAACTAGGAGGCGTGGTAGATACACTAGAGGGTAGGGATCGGATACAGAGGGACAAATTAGAGGATTGGGCCAAAAAAAATCTGATGAGGTTCAACAAGGACAAGTGCAGAGTCCTGCACTTAGGACGGAAGAATCCCATGCACTGCTACAGACTAGGGACCGAATGGCTAGGTAGCAATTCTGCAGAAAAGGACCTAGGGGTCACAGTGGACGAGAAGCTGGATATGAGTCAACAGTGTGCTCTTGTTGCCAAGAAGGCTAACGGCATTTTGGGCTGTATAAGTAGGGGCATTGCCAGCAGATCGAGGAATGTGGTCGTTCCCCTTTATTCAACATTGGTGAGGCCTCATCTGGAGTACTGTGTCCAGTTTTGGGCCCCACACTACAAGAAGGATGTCGAAAAAATTGGAAAGAGTCCAGCGGAGGGCAACAAAAATGATTAGGGGTCTGGAGCACATGACTTATGAGGAGAGGCTGAGGGAACTGGGATTGTTTAGTCCCCAGAAGAGAAGAATGAGGGGGGATTTGATAGCAGCCTTCAACTTCCTGAAGGGGGGTTCCAAAGAGGATGGAGCTCGGCTGTTCTCAGTGGTGGCAGATGACAGAACAAGGAGCAATGGTCTCCAGTTGCAGTGGGGGAGGTCTAGGTTGGATATTAGGAAACACTATTTCACTAGGAGGGTGGTGAAGCACTGGAATGCGTTACCTAGGGAGGTGGTGGAATCTCCTTCCTTGGAGGTTTTTAAGGCCCAGCTTGACAAAGCCCTGGCTGGGATGATTTAGTTGGGAATTGGTCCTGCTTTGAGCAGGGGGTTGGACTAGATGACCTCCTGAGGTCTCTTCCAACCCTGATATTCTATGATTCTGTGATTCTATAGTCCCAGTTTATGCTCACCACGATCAGGTCACCACCTAATTGAGCACAAACACTGTGAGGGTGGGGATAAGCCATGACCAACCTGCTGGCCTAGTGGAAGCCACATGAAGAGACCATTTGGGTTCATGGAGTCCGAGGCCCGAAGGGACCACAATGATCAGCTACTCTGACCTCCTGTATAACACAGGCCACAGACCTGCCCTGGATTAATTCCTGTTTGAACTAGAGCAGATCTTTGAGAAAAACATCCAGTCTTGATTTAAAAATGGCTAGTGATGGAGAATCCACCATGACCCTTGGTAAATTGTTCCAGAGGTTAATTACCTTCCCCTCAAAAATTATGCCTTATTTCTAGTCTAAATTTGTCTTGCTTCAGCCATTGGAGTGTGATAAACCTTTCTCTGCTAGACTGAAGAGCCCATTATGGGTGGTGGTTGTTTTTTTGGGGGGAGGGGTTGTTTTTATTTATTTATTTATTAGCTTGTACATCTAGGGATAAAGAACGTCGGCCATACTTGGAAGGCAGAGGGATTCTATCCTGGGAAGCAATGACCCTAAAAAAAGATGTGGGAGTCATGGTGGATAATCAGCTGAACATTAGCTCATTTGGTCACAGCATCACTCTGGGAGCTCTGGGAACTCACATAACTGGAGTATTGTGTCCAGTTCTGGGCACCGCATTTCAGGAAAGATGTGGAGAAATTGGAGAGGGTCCAGAGAAAAGCAACAAGAATGATTAAAGGTCTTGAGAACATGACCTATGAAGGAAGGCTGAAAGAATTGGGTTTGTTTAGTTTGGAAAAGAGAAGACTGAGGGGGACATGATAGCAGTTTTCAGGTATCTAAAAGGGTGTCATGAGGAGGAGGGAGAAAACTTGTTCACCTTAGCCTCTAAGGATAGAACAAGAAGCAATAGGCTTAAACTGCAGCAAGGGAGGTTTAGGTTGGACATTAGGAAAAAGTTCCTAACTGTCAGGGTGGTTAAACACTGGAATAAATTGCTTAGGGAGGTTGTGGAATCTCCATCTCTGGAGATATTTAAGAGTAGGTTAGATAAATGTCTAACAGGGATGGTCTAGACAGTATTTGGTCCTGCCATGAGGGCAGGGGACTGGACTCCATCGAGGTCCCTTCCAGTCCTAGAATCTATGAATCTATGTGATCCACAGGGAAATCTCGAATAGGAGCAGAGAGGTTATTTTAGCTCCAAAGGCCCTGGTGCAGCCATTGCTGGAATTTTGTGTCCAGTTCTGGTGTCCACAATTCAAGAAGGATGTTGATAAATTGGAGAGGGGTCACAGAAGAGCCACAAGAAGGTTTAAAGGGTTAGAAAACCTACCTCCTAGTGAGAGACTCCAAGAGCTCACTTTTGTTAATTTAACAAAGAGAAGGTTAAGGGGGTGACCTAATTCCAGTCTATAAGTACTATAGTACTTACAAGTACTATAAGTACATGGGGAACAAATATTCAATACTGGACTCTTCAGTCTAGCAGAGAAAAGTCTAATACGATCCAATGGCTGGAAGTTGAAGCTAGACGAGTTCAGACTCAAAAGAAGGCGCAAATTTTAAATGTAATTAACTATTGGAATAACTTATCAAAGTTTTTGGTGGATTCCCCATCACTGGACATTTTTAAATGAAGAATGGCTATTTTGGGAGGAATGGGTGGATTTTTTTGGCTACGGATAAGAAACTTCTAGCTACTCCAGATGCAAACTCATGGTTGTGCTCACCTACCCTTCCAGCTGGGTTTTGTTCTCTGTTCTTCTTACTTGCCCTGTGCATGTTCTTCTCTTGTTGGCTGAGATCGTTCCAATCATCATATGCATTGAGACAAACCCTAGCAGCACAGCTCGGTCACCATCTGGAATAGTGACGAGCTAGGAGTGAGTGGCAGGAAGCTGAGATTTTAGGGTGCCCCATTGCAGTCTAATGGCAGATGAGTTTCAGGATTGCTCTGCAGAGGCTGGCGTTCCACTGAAGACTCTTTCAATGATTAGAAGAGTGGAAGGTGGCTGTTGGTTGTGCACAGCTAAAGTGTTGACTAAGGAGATGCTGTAAAGACTGGAGTGAAGAATAGTAGGACAGGGGTTGAAGCATTAATAAAGGATCATTCTGTAGAATGCTATCTAGAAAAATTGTACGATGGAAAAACTATCAAAACCATCTGATTAGTGGGTGAAAAAGAAAGGGACTATGGTGTGTTTATAAGGGACTGTGAGAAACTGGTCAGCAGGGGGAAATGCAGCCATATATGCCTGACTCTAACAAACCCCCCTTTGTGAGCTGCGTTACTCTGGGTTGGATAACATGGGTGCTGTGCTTCCTGCTGACTGATCAGAAATGGGCACCGGTGACAGGGGAGATGAACCCAGCCCCCGGGAGGTTGGTAGCTATCTCTGACAAGTACCCACGGGGCTGGTTCTGTGTGCCACGCAGGCAGCACTGCTAGTGCTTGGCAGGCCCAGATGGCCACGCTGAATGGGAGTACAATAGCTTGAAAGTGATTTTGGGGAGGAGCCAAGGTGGAGCGACTGATGTCTGGGATTGGGGCAGGGCTAGGAAGTTTATTGCCCCTCTCTGCACCCAGCCCTACAGTTTTCTGTCTGCCAGCTGACACCTGCTAATGCCCCCAGTAAGCACAGTGCAGAATCTGGAGAAGACGCTGCAAAGCTTCCGCTCAAGTGGTGGTGTGACTTGCAAATGGACACATGGGAAGCCGATGCGGCAGGGAGGGTGGAATGGGGACAAGGATGTTGTGGTTGCTTAGGGATGGGCCTGAGCTGGCCATGGAGGAGGCAGGAAGGTACCCCATCACATGCCACGACATGGTGGGAGAGCAGTTCTGCAGCTCCAGTGCTTCCCCTCGTCTGCTGAGGGGTGGGGAGTGGGCCCAGGCTCTTCTCTCCACCCTCCTGCAAGCCTGTAAGGTGGCCCAGGAGAAGGGCTGGCACAGATTGCTGCCCCCATGGAACAAGGGGCCAGCAAGGCACCCAGTCACAGTCCCTGCTGTGCTGGGGCAGCAGTGCCCCTTGCTCGGAGCAGATGGCCAGGGGCCAGTGTCTCTCCTGGAGCGGAACATGCCCATGTTGACGGTGTCTGTGCCGTTCTGACTGCTGTGAGCAAAAGAGCCCTAGGTTTCCACAGTCACCTGTTCCTCTCGCAGCTTTGCGGAAAGTGAATTTCAGACACATGCACAGGAATTAGCAGATTGTAATGGGGCATGTGCAGGTCTCCTGGCCGAGAAGGGCTGGGAGAAGCCAATCCACCATAGCAGGACCAAACCGGGGAAGCTACCTGTCCTAGCACATAAATACCACAGCTCTGCCCATGCACCATGCAGCCGGGGGGAGCACACCTACAACCATCCCTGGGGAATAAACCTCAGGAACACATCCCAGGCTCCTCCTGGCCCTGCTGCACACAGAAAGGCAGCGTGCGGTGACCAGCCAGTCGGACAGGCTCTACGTTCCATGCTGTTTCGGTAGCAGTGCCATTCCGGCCATGCTGCTCAGTGTATGTGCGTTAGTGAAGGTGACACCATACACCCTGCTTTTCCCACTGCTTAGCATGCTACCGTTTTCCATGTGCCATTAACTCCCCTTTTTTGCCCAAGTGCTTCTAAAGTAGCCTGTGAACAAGACAGAGGACTGGTCTCAGCACTCCCCCAGGCTGCCGACCCTAGTTTCCTCTCCCTCGTTCCATCGCTTGCAGTGCTGAGCTAGTGACTAAGCTGACTACTCCAGTTTCGTGCCTATAGGGCTGTCTACACACCCGTGCCCTGGTCTGAGAAGTATCATGCCCACATTTCATTTCCTCTCGGCCACTTCCAGGGCAGAGGGCAATGAAAATTATTAGGGGGCTGAGGCACATGACTTTAGCACTGGAATGAGTTCCCTAGGGAGGTGGTGGAATCTCCAGCCTTAGAGGTTTTTAAGGTCAGGCTTGACAAAGCCCTGTCTGGGATGATTTAGTTGGGGATTTGTCCTGCTTTGAGCAGGGGGTTGGACTAGATGACCTCCTGAGGTCCTTTCCAACCCTGATATTCTATGAGTCTATGATTACAAGCAAAACAAAAGCATCTGGGGTTAGCCCAGAGGAGTCCATTAGCCATAAGAAATAAACAGAAATAAACCTGATCACATCTTTCTAAACATTTCTGATCTACTTACACATTTGGAGTTTCAGATAAGTAGGGTTGAGGTATGATTTGATGTTTTTTCATAGCTGGTTTTAAAGCTGCTTACAGCAATGTTGCTCTGTGTCTCTGCTCTTTCCTAGAAAACCACAACACACAGACAAAGGGAAGTTTTTTCCCCATTTTAAAAAGGTCTAGTCCTCCCACTGGCTCTTTGGGTCAGGTGCCCACTCCTTTTCCTTTACCTGGGGAACTTTGTTAACCCTTTACAGGTAAAGCAAGCAGAGAACAGCCACCAAGAGGGACTTTATAGCTAACTGGCTGTCTGGGTGTCCATAAAAGGGAGCTATCCCTCCCCCCTCTTTATTTATCACAGCAGCTAAGGACTGGGCTGGATTAGAGGGGGCTGCCTGGCAAGTAGGGGGGTCAGAGCTGGCAGCAGGAGCATGGGGGATTGGAGTTGATTGGGACACAGGAGCATGGGGGATAGGAGAAGAGCTACATGGAAGTGGGTGGCAGTGCTGGTATTTTTCTCCAAGCGCCAGCTCCTGGAGCCAGGTGATTATGGGAATCTCACTGCTCGCAGTTTAAAACAGCTGCTGTGCTGCGTGAGTGCAGAGTGAGGAGGGACCCTGGCCTTAGAACCAGGAGGCAAATGAACCAGCCCAGCGTTGCTTATTGGTGTTTAACTCACAATTTTTAGTCCAATCTCATGATTTTTTGTAGCCTGATGTGTGGCCCTGAACTGCTCAGGGCTGGTCAGGCCTAGGAGCACAGGGCAGGCAGGGGCCTTCCACCATTCCTGCCAGGCCCAGAGCTGCCTCTTGGGAGGGGGGAACAAGAGGGACCTGCTTGTTCTGTCCGTTAACCAGCCCCCCTTCATGGCCCAGCAAACACGTCACCCAGCTCCCTGCCGCCCCCTCCCCCATTTGGAAACTGAGAGCGTGCTGCCAGGGATGTGGCCTGCTCCCTGCAGTGACACAGGTTCTGTGCCACCAGGGGTGTCCTCTCTGCCGCATTAAGCTTCAGCTGCCCTTGTTGGGGCAGATTTCTGTCTGTGAGGTGGCATTGGAGGTGAGCATCCTCCCCCCCCGGGTTTTGGACAGCTGCTTTGTGCCTCAGTTTCCCCACCCATGTCCAAGGGCTAATGCCAGGCTGTATTCATCAGTGGCTGCAGTGTGCTGGAAATGCACTGTAGCATTTACCAGGGGGCTGGCGCCCCCATTAGAAACAGTCCCTTGCTGCCCCAGGGTTCCTCCGCCTGCGAGCACCCCACCCCAGCCATTCCTGGCCGCCCCCAGACCGGGGCTGTTCCTGGGGAAGCTGGGATGTCTAGGACTGGCTTGAAGCCCTGGGTGTCGGTGCGGCAGCCAGGGCTTGACTGGTGAACCTTTATCAGGGCCAGGCCTGTCCCTCCTGGTACAACGGGAGCCAGATCACAGGCGCCTCAAGGCAAGAAAACCACTTTGGCCTCAGGCAAAAATGAAGGCTTCTCCAGCCCGACCCTCCTGCTCCCAGTGCGGGCCCAGGGTTACTGCTCCTGCCAGCTCCCACCAGCCAGCGCCCCCCCAGCAATGGCCCAGGGTCCCTGCACGAAAGGGGTTAATTTGGAGGCCTTGCAATAGGGTTTGATTGCTCCCAGTCTCATTTGGGCTTGTGATTTTTGCATGTTCCTCCCTCTGCGCTGTTCTCCTCAGCACTCTGCCCCCCACACTGGAGCAAGAGGCCTCTGCAGAGCTCACCCCGGATTGCACTGGCTCTGGTGTAGCTCCAGTACCAGCCGTGTGTTAGCCTGGTGTAAAACCCACGAGAATGGTGCCTCAGGCCCAACCAGTCTGCCTGAAAGAGAGCGGCAATGCAGACATGCTGCTAAGAGCTTCATGGCCGGGCTGGGGGGGGGGGGGGGGGGGGGGGGGGGAGGGAGCAGCGCAGCCTGGGGACACCTCCAGTCTGGCTAATGTGCCTGCAGCACGCACCGAGAGGGATGGGAGTGGGTATAACTGAGCTCTGTGACCCCATGACTGGTGTGGCGAAAGTGACTAGGGACGGGTTCGTTACCTCGTCACTTACCACATGAACTTGTCCTCGCTTTGCTAAGCTGACTATTCCCAGTCTTTTTAATTGCTCTGCCTACGGCAGCTGTGCCATGCCCTAAGCACTGGTATCAGACGGCGTTGTGCCTTTTCTGGGTCTAACAGTGTGACCAGGCCGGCAGGTAGTAGTCAAGGTGTGGGCGTACCATGGTTTTATATCGTGGCAGCACACTCGTGTCTGGTTTTAGTCACTCGCTCTTTCCTAATGGGGCCTAACTTTCCGTTAGCGGGTTTGCCTGCTGCTCACCAGTGGATGTGTTCAGGAAATGCTCCCCGCTGACTCCAAGCACTCTGGATAGTTGGGATTAGTTTTTCCAGCATGCATTATTTTGCACTTAGCAGCGCTTAAGTTCAGCTGCCATTTTTTGTTGCCCAGTCACCCACTTGCGTGAGAGCTCAGTTTTGGACTTAACTATCTTGAGTAATTGTCTATCGGCTATAAATTTTGCCACTTTACACCTTTTCCCAGTCCATTTACAAATATGTTGAACAGCACAGGTCCCAGTACAGCTCCAGGGGGTGAGGGGGAACACCTTTATTTATCTCTCTCCATTGTGAACACTGACCATTTATTTATACCCTTTGTTTCCTAGCATCTAACAAGTTACTGAGCCATGACAGACCTTCCCTCTTATCCCATGACAGCTTACTTTGCTTAAGTGCCTTTGGTGAGAGCCCTCATCAAAGGCTTTCTGAAAATCCAAATACACAAGATCACCCGGCTCATCTTTGTCCATGTGCTTACTGACTCCCTCAAAGTCGTCTAGTAGATTAGTGAGGCATGATTTTCCCTTTACAAAAACAGTGTTGATGCTGCTTCAGCATAGTGTGTTCATTTATGTAGGTGATGGTTTTGTTCTTTAATATAATGTCTCCCAATTTACCTGGTACTGAAGTTAGACTTACCAGTCTCTAACTGCCAGGATTGCCTCTGGAGCCCTTTTTTAAAACTCAGCATTTGATTGGCTAGCTGCCAGTCATCTGGTACATGTGGTTTAAGTGATAGGTTACATGCCACAGTTATTCTGCAATTTCATAGATGAGTTCCTTCAAAACTCTTGAGTGAATCCCCTCTGGGCCTGGTGACGTACTACTGTTTAGTTTGGCAATTTGTTCCAAAACTACTTCTACTGGCACCTCTAGTTGAGCCAGTTCCTCAGACCTGGAACTAAAAACGACTCAGGTGGTGATTCCCCCTCCCCACCCCATCGCTTCTACAGTGAAGCCTGCTGCAAATAATTATTTGTTGTCCTTAGCAAATTGCTGTTCACATTCTTTCCTGGCCTGCCTAGTTATACTTTAACACTTGACTTGCCAGAGTTTATGCTTCTTTCTATTTTCCTCAGTGGGATTTGACTTCCAGTTTTTTACAGGATGCCTTTTTGCCCCAAACTGCCTGTTGTACTCTGTTTAGCCAGTGTGGCATTTTTTCGGCCCTCTTATTTGCAGTATACATTTAGTTTGAGCCTCTAGTGTGGTGGTTTTAAATAGGCTCCATTCAGTTTGCAGGCATTTCACCCTTGTATCTATTCCTTTTAATTTGCATTTTACTGACTTGTGCAGTTCCTCTTTTTGAAGTTAAATGCTACTGTAGTAGGTTTGTTTTATATGTTACCCTATACAATGTCACATTTAATTACATTATGGTCGCTATTACCAAGTTGTTCAGCTATATTCATCTCTCAGACCAGATCCTGTGCTCCACTTAGGAGCAAATCAAGAATAACCTCTTCCCCTGTGGGTTCCAGGACCAGCTGCTCCAAGAAGCAGTCATTAATGGGGTCTAGACCTTTTTTCCTCTGTATCCCGTCTTGAGGTGACATGTTCCTACTCAATAGGGGAAATCCCCAAGTATTATTATTTTTCTGTTTTGTAACCTCTCTAATTTTTTTGAGCATTTCACAATCACCAGTCTGGTCAGGTGGTCCGTAATATATTCCTATTGCTCTGCTGTACTCTTATTGTTCAAGCATGGGCTGTCTATCTGTAGAAATTCATGTGTCCTTTAACTCTATGCTTTCTTTCCCATATAGTAGCACTCCTCTACTAGCACTCCCTACTGTCATTCCAACATATTTTGTACTGCTATTACCATGTCTCATGGATTTCCCTCATTGCACTAGGTTTCAGCAATGTCTATTATAGCAATAGGCTTATTTAATGCCAAGCTCTATCTTAATATTTAGACTGCTAGCATTTGTAGAGCATGTCAATAGTGAATTGCTTATCTTCATGTTATATTTAAATGGACTCTTTTTTGGTTACCTGTCTTTATCTTAGTAAAGAGGATAGGAAAAAGTTGGTAGAGTTCCCTTTTAATAAATCCTCCTCTAAGGGATGTCTCTACACAAACCATTCACTCCTCTGCACGTGTCGGCTTTCCCTTAGACCCTTAGTTTAAAAACTCCTCTATGACCTTTGTAATTGTACATAACAATACCCCTCTTTTGTACACCATTGGCTCATCCACATATTGGAATCCTGGTCCTCATGGATAGAAGACTGGATTCAGGAGACTTGGCTCTGCCACTGACCTTCACCTGGCTCTGCCTCAGTTTCCCATCTGTAAAACAGGGATGATACTGACCTCTGTTGCAAAGTGCTTTGAAATCTGCTGCTGGAAAGCACTGTGTAAGAGGAGTAGGAAACAGACAGCGCTGTTGAAAACGTATTTATTTTTTTCCAAATGATCTCTCAGGCAATAAATAAAAACAAACATGTCAACTTTCTAAAAAAACCATACATATGTACATCTGACACACCTACAGACATCTGTAGCAACAGGACCACTGTGAGTGAGGGGGCTGGGCCCAGAAATTATTGCATTGCTCTCTGGATTTTATCCAAAGCTGCCTCCTTGCTGTACCCTTGGAGAAGCATCTGTGGCCACCTTGGTCAGAGAGGGCAGCCAGCTGGCCAGATACTGGGCAAACATCAAAAGCAAGGATGCTCTCCTATGGTGGGCCACGGTATTTTGTTACTTAAAGTGCAGGACAAAAGATCAGCGGCCATTTGAGGAGCCGGTGCTAAAGCAAATAACGCACCCTCATATGTGTGCCCAGACAGCAGTGAGACTGTGGGACCAGGGGAGCATTGAGGCCAGGCCACCTATACCCAAATGGGCAGAGGGTAGGGCACCATCCAGCACCACCAGCTGGAGCTGCCATCTTGTGGATAAAGTGTTAACCTGAGGTCCTCCTTGTTTTGGGCCCATGCTCAGTGAAGATGCCCCTGGGAGCAGGAAAGGCCTGGTGACGGGAAGCCTCCCCTGCCAGGTAGAACTGTCCCTGAAAGTCAATACCTGCTGTGATGCCAAGGGATTAACACCTGTTCCCCCCCTCCCCCACCATGGCACTGGCACCAAGCTCCACTTCTCTCTACACTCCCTGCCCTGCTACAGTGGCCTGGACTAGGGAATCCACATTAAGCGCTCACTGCACACAGCACTGTCAGCCATTCACCCCTGAGCTCCAGTGTTAGCTGGCTGCCCCACAGGTGCTGAGGGCAAGGTGCTCACCTCCACCACACTCCACATGGAAGAAACTGCAAAGATGACAGAGATCCAGTGACACAACAGGTCCAGCTAGGTTTGAATGGTTTCTTGCTCTTGGTAAACAGTGTATTTAAATAGATACAGGTATAGATTCCCCCCCCCCCTACAAACACTGAACAATACACTAGAAAAAAAAAGGGGGGGGTAGGTGATGGCAGTTTTGAACCCTGCTCCCAGGGAAGAGGTTACAGACTACATGGTGCATTTGCATTAACAGCAGAATTATGTGAAATGCAATTTTGCTCAATGCTAACTGCAGGCTAGTGAGAGTGCTCTGTCTTAACTGATCAGATCACTGAGGCCTTGGCTTGGGGAGGAGTTACCATTTTGGTGTGGCACATACAAAGGGACATTTTCCAAAACCCAAAACTATGACTGCAAGACATTTTACTTTTGCATGTGCCAAGCAGCTGGCATGTGCAAGTACCCAATGTTGATTGACGCTCAGAGGTGCAGCTTAGCTGCCTATGTTGAACATTTGAGCCAAACTATCTTCGTTTAACAGACTGGTTTTTAATGCAAGGATGAATGTTCTACTTCCCCTGGTAGGGCACAGAGTTTATTCCTTTAATGGGTAATTTTAGCACATTCCAACCCAGGCTGAGTCAGGGGCCAAGCTGGTGTGTAAGGGGGGCTGAAGGAGAAGAGAAACCTCTGCTCAGAAAGGGTTGATGGGGGCATTATTCAGATACCATTTTGGCAAACACTATTGCTTCCTTCTGCCACAAGCAGCCCACCCCAGGGCAGAACAGTCAGCTTGTCCAGCAGTATTTACATCTGGGGAACTGATGGTTCTCAGCTGTGCAACTGCTCTGGGGAGAGTTTCAAACAGAACTAAGGGACAAATCCCATGGAGAAATCAACACTGCCAGAAAGGCAAGGGAAGAGCTGTCAGCAGTGAAAAGTGTGTCCCCAAGTGGCCAGAATGGTCCAACATCCCAGACACAGAAGAGGAAATAGCTCCATTAGCTGCTGCTGCTTTGTTTTTTATTTCAATCTGCTGCGCTGGAAAATTGGGCTTGCTGCCATGGACCCCATGGTTGTCTCTACACCACCCAACAGAAATAAAACCCAGACTTGTGGCAGTGAGGCTCAGAGCTCCCAGGTTTCAGAGCCCAGGCTCCAGCCCAAGCTAGAAGGTCTACACGGCTGTTCATACCTCCCAGCCCAAGCCCAATTCAGCTGACCCGAGCTCTGAGATTCGCTGCTGCAGGGTTCCCGGGGTTTTTTTGGGCAGTGTAGACATACCTTGTTAGCCCCAGATCTCAGTAAAATAAATGGGGCTTGTGCCAAGGGGACCAGGATCTGCATGCAGCTAGAGTGACACTAGGGACATTGACAAGGGGACAAAAAGCTAGTAACCATTTTACCAGCAAATGCAGTCTCAGGCAGGATAGAGTCTTAGTATAGCTGGATTCATTCCTGCCCATGAGTCTGGGGTTGGAGCAGGGTATTGCAGACTCATGGCTTTAAATGACACCATCCACACCCAACTGCACTGTACATTCAGAGTGGGAAAGGCCTCCTGCATCCACAGACAGGACAGTGACCCTGCCAGAGGTGCCAAGATTCTTCCCTAATGGAGAAAGAACACTACTCTAGTGGAGAAAAAGGCTATTCTGATTTGGGGAATAACATTTCTGAGGCAGCCAGAGCAGCACCCTACTGTCACTGATGCTTATGAATTACTGATCACCATAGCATGCCATGGTCCCAAGCTCCCAGCATGGCACTGTTACCTTCTATCCTCAGAGGCTGGATCCCAAGAAAGCATCCAGGAGCCTCAGCACAGAGTCCCCATCAGCTCATGCCAAGATGGACACAATGTTCCAGAGGAGTGTGATGAGTGCAGAGCATGTGTAAAAGCATTGGCCATGCCCAAGTAAAGAAACCACCCCTTTTCTGATGCAAGATACAAGCAGGGCTAGGAAGGAGACAGGATACTACCCGTATGAGCTACCACTATGCACAGAGATTGTTCCTTGGATGGAAGAGTCCATGGTGCAGTGACTGAGTGATTTGAACTCACTTGTGTCCAGCCTGGAAATGCACCTGTTAATCCCTGTCCCCCCGACACAGGAGAATGGTGCAGTATCCCCACACTTGTCCTTGCAGGCCTGTGATAAGAGGATTTGTTCTCTAGCTGCTTTGAGACCTGCATGCTGTTGTGCTCATAGTTAAAACATAAATAGGTTATAGAATCACTGACAGCACAAGTGTTGCATTTCAATACTCAGAGGAAAGCACTGCAATAAATCTCATGGTCTCAAACTTTGTTTTTAGCAAGTCCATGTTTTAAAAACCAGAAGTCTCCTGCCCAGGTTAAAAATATTTCTGCTGGGTGTTTGTTTTGGGGGATTTTATTAAAGAAATATTAAGGGGAAAAAAATCAAAACCAGGCACTTTGGGAAATTGTAATTTTCTCCCCCAAAACGAAACTGGTCAGACACATTGTCAGGATTTGTGGAATTCACAACTTCAAGCCTTACTGCTTTAAAAGCAAAAAAATAAAAATAAAAACTAACTAAATAAATAAAAATGAGGTAAGAAGTTTCTCTATGAAAACAAGGACCCCTATAGGCAGCTTGAAGCCAGTGGCAGACCAACCGTTATTGCTCGGTGTCAAGGTGAGAGTGGCGGGGCTGGCTAGCGATGCCAGGCAGTTATTGCAGTCTCATGGCTGGCAGCAGCTGTGAGGTCAGCATCCCTCGTGCTGGAGGCACTGCCCCAGTGCCTTAGTTAGTGCCAGGCGCTAACAGCTGGGTGAGGTGGTGATGGGGCTGTGCAGGTAGGGGATGCTGCTGGGGGTCGTGTGCATGCCCACGGAGACTGGGAAGCTGAACACAAACTGGGAGGTTGGTGTGGAGGAGGCCTTGCCCCGTTCTCTCAGCGTCCCCGAGGGGCTGGCAGCCTCGGCAGCACAGGAGGTTGCCAGTACTTGGGACTCAAACTGCAGCAGCTGACCCATGAAACTGAAGTTGGGGGAGATGATGCTCCTGCGCTGTTTGACAAACTCAAAGGCCTCCTCTAGCTTCACGCGCTTCTTCATCATCAGGTAGGCCAAGCAGATGGTGGCAGAGCGGGAGATGCCAGCCTGGCAGTGCACCAGTACCCGGCCATGGCAGTCCTTCACCAAGTCTGGGGGGCAGAAGGGAGGGAGGTGTGAATAGCTCATCCTGCTCACATGGACAGGTCAAGAGCACCCCGTGCTGACAAGGGGCCACTGGCACCATAGACAGGAGTTGTCAACAGACCAGGCCACAGGAATAGGGCATCTGTAGGGAACAGCAGCCACAGCCCTGATGGCGATGGGGGAGCAGGGTCACAAGCTCCAGACAGCTGCTTGCCATTAGGCACTGCTGTCAGAGGTCTGAGCACCCATGGCACCCGTGCCTTCCACTGGGGCAGCAGGCACTCATCCCTCTGGAAAGCAGGCCCCAGAACTGGCCCACAGCAGGCACCCAAAGTGAGTGGGTGCTTTAGGGGAGCCTTTCCAAACCAGTGTTCAACAGACAGTGGGGCCTGCCCCACTATTGGGCCACAGGAAGGTTCTAGATAGGGCACGGGGCCCTGGGCAAATGTACACTTCTCCTGGCCCAGAGGGGAAGCCCCTGGGGCGAGAGAATAAGCCAGCCCTCCCCCTACCCCAGTATCTGTCTTCCTCCACAACCACCACACAGCTTCCTGGCTTAGCCAGCAGAGCACACCTACCTATATACTCTATTGCTTCCATGAACCAGGAGCTGATGTCGGCCTTGTGGTTATCCTCCACTGGGATGCACTTGTACTGATAGTGTCCTTCGAAGTGATTGGGACAGTCCGACGAGACGTTCAAGAGGGCTGTGATGCCCAGTGTGTCCAGCATGTCCCTCCGGGCTGCGTGATATGCACTGCCAAGGTAGAGGAAGGGAAGGATTTCGACTGGACCTCCCTGTTTCCGGAGAGAGCAACACAAAGGTCACAGTTAGAGGGGAACATCACTGGAAGGCCAGGGCAGAACATCACGGGCAGAAGGGGAAGGAGGCTGGGAGCAGCTACCAGCAAAAGCCAGCAGGGCCTGCATCTTCAAGAGTGACGCAGGATTTGGGGATCATCTGTTTGAGTGGCCTACTCGGGGCCCTTTGAAGGGGCCTGGTTCCCAGGGTCTCATGTCAGGCCACTAAGAACAGACATGCAAAATCACTCAGCTTCTGGAAATGTAGGCTTTGGCACCCAGTGGGCAAATAAAACCCTCCAGCTCTGGTGTGAATCCCAAGCATCTCCACTGAAGCCAGAGTCACTCTTGGTTCAGGCACATGTAACAGAGCAGACTGCACACAGCCATGACAGACTAGTCTCCAGAGCGGCACCCATTACAGCAGGCCTTCCCAAATGGGTTACCTGCTCAACCGTGTTGGAATGGATTGTTTCCTCCCAGGAGCCCAAACAGCATGGGGGACACCCTTTGGAAGAGCAAAATGGTGTCCTGCGCACAGCATGACCTCACATGCACTGTACATGTGAGGTCATGCGATGAGGCTCACAAGTGATGAGCCAGGAGATGGTGGTTTGGGCTCTTTTGTAGAGACCCCCGCCCCGCTCAGGGTGGTATAAATTTCACGGCATGTGGGAAAACCCTTTAAACACTGTACCAAGGTCAGTGTGCATAGTGCTCGGAGCAGGGCTGAAGGACAGGGAAGCTACCTGATCATGCAGGGGGGTCCCACAGGAGCTGCACCCCAGTTCGATTGGCTCCATGCTGGTTGGTGGAGAAATGCTGCTCAGGGATTTTGTTTTTGCACAGAATTCTGGGTACTCTGAATAAAACCTCTCGTAACCTCCTGCAATTAAAGAGACAGGCATGAAGGGTCACCCTGGAAAAGTGATTTCATTAGACAAATCTGTCCGCAGAAGGCAGCCTGCATTCCCTGCCAACCTACAGATCAAGGGCTGACAGAATGCAGACATGGCAGAGCCGCTGCAAAGCAGCTCTACATTTGCCACTAGATGTCACTGCTGCAAGGAAACTGCTGCAGGGGATGGCATCAGTTATTTCTAGTCTCCATCTCATTGTACCTGGCTCTCGGGGCAATGCTACCAGTGCACAGGGACAGGGAGGGGTCGCCTAGGACTGCTAGACTACCTGAGGAACATGGCACGTCACCTTAAGGAGCCATTCTGAGCTACTGACCCCACAAGGGGCTATGCTTTGCCCCTCCTCTGGGCTCCCAAGGAGGCATCATCAGCTCCAGGAAAACCAGTGACAGACAAGAGCATTACAGCAGCTCAGCACTTCCCAGGATTGGGCCCTTGGCTCCCAAAGTCCCTGCCCAGGGCTAGCTTTTCCCCAGCCCCCGGGTGGCCCTTGTGATCAGCAGACACAGCATCTCACTTGAAATCCTGCAATCAAGGTGTGGGGTGAGCACTGTGTCATCAATACACTTCTCTTCTCAGTGACGTGTGCGTTCCCATCACCCAGCACTCCCTCATCCCAGCTGAGGAGAGACCCTCTTGTTTCTTCCTGTCTGTCACAGCATACCTCCTCCCCACACTGAAGCTACATAACCACCGGGCTGGTAAAATCCAGCCCCTTGTCAGCATTTCTATAATTCAAGTAAACAGAAGCGCCATCCTGCTACCCACACTGGGCTCAGGCCATTGCAAGCCCCCAGTGCACACAGGGAAGTTGCCATTTACACTGGTTGATTGCTGTCCCATCCCCACCCTGCAGGGGCAGAGATCATTGGTCCTCTCCTGGTCTCCTTGCACTAGTGACACTACACTAGTGGCAGTTATCAGGGCAATCCCCAGTACAGAATCGGTCTTGGATTATTCCATTTTGTGGGTTGCAGCACCATGACAAGCCAACGCTGACCTGCTCCCACTGAGGTCAGTGGCATAGGATGGGGCTCTATGTGAGTGTGGGTACATGCACTCAAAGGGCAACATTCCCAGGGACTCACAAGACTGCCCTTGCCATGCATGCAGCATGAGAAGACACATGCCCAGTAGCCTTGCTGCAGGAAGGGCCCCAGTCTGCTGTTACACACCAAAGAGTTCCCTGCAGCGGAGCTGTGTCCAAGGCACAGCTGTGCACAAACTCATTTCTGATCCAGCTTTAGTCCAGGGTCTGATTTGTAGACCCTGCCAATGCCATCATTCACACTCTCTGCACAAGCCTGGCCTCCAGTATCTGTCCCCCCGCCAACACAAAAATCCCACATGGGGCACAGTTCTAATCTGATCCCCATGGCTCCACTGCACTCCACATGGTTACAGTAGCATACCACCAGGGAGGGACCAGAACCAGATGTCAACCAACCTTGTGTCACAACCTCTGTTCTGAAGGGATGGTTTTTGTGGGCCTGTAATTTATACTGCAGAAGTTCTGCACCAGTGGAGCATGACCCCAACCCTTCCAAAGGGTATCACTGTGTTTAAAGAGGGTCACAACGCTGGGGCTGTGAGGTCAGCACGGGGCTGAGAATCTCTGGTATAGGGCATTAGTAGCCAACTGTGACCACAGTAGTAGCCTGTCTAACCCTCCCCACCAGTTGGGGAAGGGGTGGGGCAGACTCAGTGCTCATTTATCAATCGTCACTCTTAATTATTCATACTGGGGCAGTGCCCAGAGACCCCAGTAGTACTAGGTACTGTACATACACATAAATACAGCCCCTGCCCCATCAAGGTGACAAATCCAGATTTCACATCTCATTTATAATTTCATTTTGCTTAAAGAAATTTGCCCAAATGCAAGTATAGCTCTGGGAAGTGGTTAGGAGCAAACTAGCACCTTCACTCTCTTAGGGCTGCTAGAATCTTTCCCCAGGTTGCTGGGTCTTCAGGCTGAAAAATCCTGTTGATCAGTTAAGTATCTTTTAGCTTGGAAGGGGACAGGGAAGCAAGGTTTTGTCAGAGTAGATAATAGGAGAATGTCCTGCCATCCTTATATGCTCAAGCTCCCAAAAGAAAGAACAACCTTGTGAAGGCAACTGTTCTGAGTTGTTTATACCAATGGGGGAAAAAAAACCGCAATGACAATGACAATTTTGAAGGGCAAAAAACATAACATCTTCAAAGGCGCCATACTCCAGAGACTGAAAAGCCAGCTGGACAGAGTGCCAGAGTAAAACAGTTGAGTGCTAGCTCAGTGATAATGGAGAGCAGAAAACAGGTTAATGCCAGCTTTCAAAATTAAACGGGTGGGGCCATGACTGGGTAGTTTGTGTCACTGTCGAAAGGAGGTGACATTTGCAATGTCTGAGACTTCTCTTTTCAAGCGACATTGGCCTGCTACTCTATCTTCCCATTTACGCTTTTCACTCTAGTTCCATCCTCTTGGAACTAGGACCACATTGGAGTTAAGGTTTTTATCTTGGACTTGTTGTGAGTTTATTTGGTTTTGTACTTTCCACCCCCCTGTGCTTAGCACCAGATCTAACAAGAGTTATATGAATGACTAGGGGGGTGGGGGGAGGGGAAAAAAAAACCACACACAGACCGTTTACTTTGCATCTCATGCAATAATTTACACTTGTGTGAAGCAACTGAAATTCACCTGGTGTAGTCACTTACACCTATGCAAGTTAGGTTTGTTACCAGATGAGGATGGTTTTACATGGTGGGGGAAAATCAGATACTTATTGTCAATAAGCGCTGGATCTGTGCTGCTCTACCTCAGCACAAGTCTTGTTCTTGCCCTTTCCCCACACTGCAGTCCTCTCTGCTCAAAAGAGCTTTTAAAATTAACTCTTGGCCCAGTTCCCCCATGCCTTGCAGTTTATGGAATCAGACAGACAATGCTTATCCCTGTAAGGGTTTGCTGTATCACACTTACATATATTAAAAAAACCCACACAAACAGATCTGATGATGCTGTGGAAACAGCTTGTTGGTTTTCATAATTGTTCATGTGATATTCAATCACAGATGGCTTCATATTTTCCTACCAACAGACAAAACAGAACTGTTATTGATTGGCTCTCTAGTGCAGGGAATCTCAAATGTCATCTGTTTACCTCCAGGGATATTTCTCTTTTAAACACTAGTGATCTTTGAGTCCTTGTAAATGTTGACCTCTGTTTAAAAATCCATACTGTGCATGTAATTAAGCTGTTTTATCACTACTGCAGGAATCTAGCCATACTAGGGCCATGTCTACACTACGCACCTTTTAGTGACATAGCTGTGCCACTAAAAGGTGTGCTGTGTAGCTCCTCTTTGTCAGCAGGAGAGCTCTCCCGCCAACAACCCCCCCCTCCCCCAATGAGTGGTGTTAGGAGCAGTCTCCTGCCCACAAAGCACTGTTCACACCAGCACTTTTTGTTGGTAAAACTTTTGTCGCTCAGGGTGGGTGTTTTTTCCCCCCACATCCCTGAACATCAAAAGTTTTACTGACGAAAGTCCAGTGTAGACAAAGCCTAAGGCCTATGCTTTCTAGGCTAGTTGCTGAAATCTTAATCCACAGATGTGTTTCATCCCAGCCAGACTACTGCAGTTCTGGGTTTGCAGGTCTTCCAATTACTGTTCCTTGGTGGCAACTTCTATAAAACCCAGCAGACTGATTACTGGGCCTACATTTCTCCTTCCAACATACTGCCCCATATTAGAAGCGCATTCACTGAAATACAGCAATAGGTAGATTTCAGGCATGCTTAGTTATCGGGTCTTTTAGGCCTCTAAAGAGATCAACACATCAAATTCTCATGTACCCTTATTTTTGTAGATCTCAGGCTCTGCATTTTTCCTCGTTGCCTTTGAGGTGTGACTCTGTAGCATAGCCAGCAGCAAAAAAGAATTGTAATAAGAAGATGGAAGAACACCCACCGCACAACAGGTGAGCTGACAGCCTCTGCATTCATAGAAACACTCATGCTCTGGAAGGAATAATAGAAAAGGGTAGTACGACAATTCATTGTGTGCTGGTGGGGGTGTTACATGACACCTTCTCTTTACAACTGCTAGACTCCCACATGAGGTTACCATTTTGCCAGAATTCTGGTTTCTTTTCGTTTGATACCTAGAAACAGTCTTAAAACATGAAAACTATTTTAACTAAGTCTTTAGGGCTTGGATCTTAAAGTCATCACACCCAGGGGAAACTCCCACAGACACTGGTGCTGTGTGTCTCTCAGAGGACAGAGCTGAACTGCAGCATCACGCCACAGGCTGTCCTCCACAGTCAGCTTCCAGATGGCACCTCTGTCTTCCATACATAGGAACTGACGACAAGGGGTGAAATCCTGGCCCCATTGAATCAAAAGGTGTTTTGCCATTGACTGCAATGGGGCCAGGATTTAATCTCAGATTCAGATCTCAGGCTTCATTTAGGCTGGAGTGACTAACAGCAATGAAGTACACCTCTACCCCAATAGAACATGAATTCGGATAGAACATGGCAAAGTAGTGCTCCGGGGGGGGCGGGGCCGCGCGCTCTGGCGGATCAAAGCAAGTTGGATATAATGCGGTTTCACCTATAACGCGGTAAGATTTTTTGGCTCCCGAGGACAGCGTTATATCAGGGTAGAGGTGTACTCACAATCTGGCCCTAAAGACAAGTTAACTGTGAGCAATGCTTCTTGGCTGTGCAATTCTTTATGTATTCAATCCCGAATAAAGGTTGGGATTTAGATCAAGTTTGATTGCACTGGTAAAAAAATTGAACTGGAAATTTGCATTGACTGTGTGCACCTAGTGGGGAACAGGCCCAGTTTCAGCAAAGCACTCAAACACGTTCTGTTGTATGCACGTGCTTAAGTTCATCCCTGTTCACCCCCTATTGAAGTCAATGGGATTGTTTTGCAGAATCAAGGCCAGAGAAATGATACCTCCCTCACACAATTTGCTGCCTGATTTAAAAATCTGATGCTAACATTTCGCTCCATCCTGAGGTTCTGCTGCTCGTATTATTGAATGATGTTTTTCTTGATAGGCAGCATCTGTATTAAAACACTGCACTCCATGACAGACAGAACCCCAAGGCGGGATTACAAGTAATACAAAGTCAGATTGTTCTACAAGAACGTCATAGCTGTGATTACAGCAGCTGTAGGATGTGGACAGGCAGGATGGTCTATAGAAGAAAGGTTTGTGGAGCTGCAGGTTCTTGGGTCTTAATTGTGATTTAGCCACTGTTTCACTAGGTGTTTGGAAAGACATTTTGATCTCCTTGTACCCCAGTTAGCCCAGCTGCACAACTGCTTTAAAGCATGGTTTTACATGTCAACTCGAATGACTCCAATTATATAAAACAGTAACCCATGCACAATTTTTAAAAAGACAGATTAAAGTGAATTTAACATAACAGATTTGGGGTCTGATATTGCTCCCATTAACTTCATTAGGAGCAGGTTTACCCCCACCCCCGTTTCTTAAATGCCATACATACACCCTTAGGTGTAATAGGTCTTTCTTGGGAAAAAGGTTTGAGAAAGGAGCATAAACACTACCAAATTAAGTGTAAAAATGTAATAAGAAAAGCCAAAAAGGAGTTTGAAGAACAGCTAGCCAAGAACTCAAAAAGTAAATCGGAAGCAGGAAGACTGCTAAACAACCAGTAAGGCTCCTGAACGATCGAGATACAAAAGGAGCACTTAAAGACGATAAAGTCATTGCAGAGAAACTAAATGGATTCTTTGCTTCAGTCTTCACAGCTGAGGATGTTAGGGAGATTCCCAAACCTGAGCCGTCCTTTGTAGGTGACAAGTCTGAGGAATTGTCACAGATTGAAGTGTCACTAGAGGTGGTTTTGGAATTAATTGATAAACTTAACAGTAACAAGTCACCGGGACCAGATGGCATTCACCCAAGAGTTCTGAAAACGCAAATGTGAAATTGCAGCACTATTAACCTATGGTTTGTAATCTGTCCTTTAAATCAGCTTCTGTACCCAACGACTGGAAGATAGCTAATGTAACGCCAATATTTAAAAAGGGCTCTAGAGGTGATCCCAGCAATTACAGACCAGTAAGTCTAACGTCAGTACCGGGCAAATTAGTTGAAACAAGAGTAAAGAACAAAATTGTCAGACACATAGAAGAACATAAATCGTTGGGCAAAACTCAACATGGTTTCTGTAAAGGGAAATCATGTTTTACTAATCTATTAGAGTTCTTTCAAGGGGTCAAACAAACATGTGGACAAGGGGGATCCAGTGGACATTAGTGTACTTGGATTTCCAGAAAGCCTTTGACAATGTCCCCCATCAAAGGCTCTTATGTAAATTAAGCTGTCATGGGATAAAAGGGAAGATTCTGTCATGGATTGAGAACTGGTTAAAAGACAGGGAACAAAGGGAAGGAATAAATGGTAAATTTTCAGAATTGAGAGGGGTAACTAGTGGTGTTCCCCAAGGGTCAGTCCTAGGACCAATCCTATTTAACTTATTCCTAAATGATCTGGAGAAAGGGGTAAACAGTGAGGTGGCAAAGTTTGCAGACGATACTAAATTGCTCAAGATAGTTAAGACCAAAGCAGACTGAAGAACTTCAAAAGGATCTCACAAAACTAAGTGATTGGGCAACAAAGTGGCAAATTAAATTTAATGTGGATAAATGCAAAGTAATGCACACTGGAAAAAAGTAACCCCAACTATACATAGAATATGATGGGGGCTAATTTAGCTACAACTAATCAGGAAAGAGATCTTGGGAGTCATCGTGGATAGTACTCTGAAGACGTCCACGCAGTGTACAGCGGCAGTCAAAAAAGCAAACAGGATGTTAGGAATCATGAAAAAAGGGGATAGAGAATAAGACCGAGAATATTTTATTGCCCTTATATAAATCCATGGTACACCCAACATCTTGAATATTGCATACAGATGTGGTCTCCTCATCTCAAAAAAGATATACTGGCATTAGAAAAGGTTCAGAGAAGGAAAACTAAAATGACAGAACAAGGAGTAATGGTCTCAAGATGCAGTGGGGGAGGTTTAGGTTGGATATTAGGAAAAACTTTAGTGAAACTTTTTCACTAGGAGGGTAGTGAAGCACTGGAAAGGGTTACCTAGGGAGGTGGTGGAATTAGAGGTTAAGGTCAGGCTTGACAAAGCCCTGGCTGGGATGATTTAGTTGGGAATTGGTCCTGCTTTGAGCAGGGGGTTGGACTAGATGACCTCCTGAAGTCTCTTCCAACCCTGATATTCTATGATTCGGGGTTTGGAATGGGTCCCATATGAGGAGGGATTAAAGAGGCCAGGACTTTTCAGTTTGGAAAAGAGGAGACTAACGGGGGATATGATAGAGGTATACAAAATCATGAGTGGTGTGGAGAAAGCGAAGAAGGAAAAGTTATTTACTTGTTCCCATAATACAAGAACTAGGGGCCACCAAATGAAATTAATGGGCAGCAGGTTTAAAACAAATAAAAGGAAGTTCTTCACATAGCACAGTCAACCTGTGGAACCCCTTGCCTGAGGAAGTTGTGAAGGCTAGGACTATAACAGGGTTTATTTAAAAAGAGAGCTAGATAAATCCATGGAGGTTAAGTCCATTAATGGCTATTAGCCAGGATGGGTAAGGAATGGTGTCCCTAGCCTCTGTTTGTCAGAGGGTGGAGATGGATGGCAGGAGAGAGATCACTTGATCATTACCTGTTGTTAGGTTCACTCCCTCTGGGGCACCTGGCATTGGCCACTGTCGGTAGACAGGATACTGGGCTGGATAGACCTTTAGTCTGACCCAGTACGGCCGTTCTTATGTTATGTTCTTATGACTTTACATATAATCTGAGACTGGAGAACCAAAGGGTCAGTTTTACAGGAAGGAATAATTCATAGTCAAAAACAAGTTGAAAGAAACCAGGTCAGGCCCAACTTTAACTTTTACGTTTAAAAAAAAAATCTCGTCAGTGATTGTATTGAAACAAACTAGCATTTTCAGTTTGCAAAAAAACCCCGAACATTTATACTAGGTTCCATTGCTATGTAAGTGTTTATTCTTAGAAAAGCTCCTGCTCTCTTAACTGTACCTAGTACAATGTAAATGTCAAATACAGTGAAACCCCGCTATACCACGATGTTTGGGGTCCAAAAAATTACATCGCGCTAAATGCTGGGTCACGGTTTCAAGCCCATCAGTGGTCCCCAAGGCGATGCATTGATGTGCGCAGCCTAGTGCCCAGCAGGGGAGAGAAGCCGCGGCCCCGCGGCTGCCGGGGACAGAGAACTCCAGGGCTGCGGGATCCTCCCCGCCCATGGTTCCACCCCTTTCTGCTCCTTCCCTGGGGTGCCACTCAGGGTCCCCCCATTCCACCCCCCCCTGCAGCTCCTCAACCCGTTTGCTACCTTATGTCCTCCCCACCCCCCACTGCGGCCCCAAGACCAGAGATGCCCTGTCCCCCCATCACAGCCTGAGGCCGCAGTGGGGGGTGAGTGCCCCCCCCCGTGAGGCTGCCTTCCGGGGCTGCAGTAGGGGGGGCGTCCCAGTGCTCGGGCTTCCCCCACCACCCCCTGTGCTTCTGCTGGGGATGGGTTGGAGTGCTGGGGGCTTCCCCTGCCCGCTCTCCACCTTCTGCTAGGGACACCGTCAGGGAGGCGCGGGGGGCCCCCAGTTGACCACTGCCCCTGGGCGCTTCGGTGGCACTCTGGCCCCCCCCCTTTTTTTTGCTTGGGGAGGCGGAGCCACCTTATGACTGCGTTACATCCGAATTCGCATTATCGTGGGGCGCGTTATACCGGGGTTTCCCTACATTATCTTTAAACAATCATCTAATGGCACACACAGATCGCTGTAAGTAAAACCAACACATTAAAACTCGTTAGCTGTAAGACAAAACTGTAATTCCACTGGGGGCTCACATTACCTAAACAAACACGGAAGTAGAAGAATTTTTTTTTTGGAAGAAAAAAATTAGAGAGTCATTACTGTCAGTCTGCTTTTATAATAGTGACTATTGGAGGTAGACGGTTTATTAAAAACACCAGCAGCCTATCCAGCCCAGTTCCAGAGGTTTCTTTCTACTACAATGAACCACACTTCAGACTACTTTTGCTACAGCAAAATCTGCCTTCAGCAATCCAGCCATACCAGCATCCCAATGTGAACAAGTTTTTTTTAAAAAACCTTTTTTTTTTAAATTTGATTCAAATTAGGTTCCATCTACCCAATCTAAAGAGCTGCGTAGTTCAGTCATTGAGATCAGTGGGAGATGGATTTGTAATTGGCTTTAAAGTTGGACATAGCTGAAGAACACCAGGAAAACAGAATATATTCTAAATATCAAGCTTGGTCAAGAACAAAATTCCTGAAGTTGTATTTAAAAAAAATACACAAACCTTTAAGAGACCCTTTGGAGCTCAATGTCAATGCTATACTTTGAAAAATAGTGTAATAGTTCAGTTAAACCCATGAAACAGAAAATTGACTAATTATAGCATTGTTCTTATCCACAAACCCAGTTAGCAAAATCAGCACAGACCCAGTCTGACCCAGGGAATGACTACAAAACTCTAGAGGGGGTGGGGGTGGGAAAGGACATACAGGAAGGGGCACCAGAACCCTTCAATAAGGGGATTTTTGAAAAAAAAAAATAAAAATTACATTTCTGTGGTGTTTTTAGGATAAAGCAGTAAGCAGACAAATTGAGAAAGTGAAATCCTCCTTGTGCACAGACAATGTTCTTTTGTCTTTAGATTGCCACATTATTCCAGGCAGTTACTAACATAAAAATGGTTTTATACAGAAATAAAACAGAGTTCCCTTCAAGAAAGCACATTCCATCTGCCACACCAGGCTTGTAAACAGAAGAGAATCTGGCTGGCGCACTTTTAGATTTCATTTTTGTAACAAACACCCAGCTCAGATGGTTCCTCCTCCCCAGGTAAAATGTTAACAAGGGGGGAGGTGGAGAGAAGAGAAAAACCAGACAACCTAAACCGAAAAAACCAACCTGCAAATCGCCTTCGCGGTTCAACCAAAGGTCACCAGTAGCATTTTCCCCCCCCCACCGGCTGACCAGTTAAATGGGCAGGAAACAACTGCAGCACACAATAAAACCCACTGTTCTGGGGGACACACCATAAGCCACAGGCGTGCTGCCTAGCTAGCTAGGCTGCCTCCAGCTAACAAAGGGGAAGGAAGGCGAGGGGGTGGGATTAACCCTCCCGTCCCCCCGCCCCAGTCTGAAGGCTGGCTGGGAGTGTGAAAGAATGAATGGAATGTGCCAGGGAATGGAAGGAAGGACGGACGGAAATGCCCCCCCCCCGCTCCGCACTACACCCGGAGCAGCCGCCGGCTCCCAGCACAGGCCCTCTCCCCTGCAGGCAGCACCCCGCGAAGCCTGCTCGGGGGGGGGGCTGTCTGGCAGAGCGACCCCACACACGCCACAGCCCGCTGCGCTAAGAAATGCGGCAGGGCGCTTTGCACGGGTGTGCGCAGGCACAGGGCGAGTCCAGCAGTACAGTCCCCCCC
>NW_020664609.1:562932-573449 GCF_002925995.2 Terrapene triunguis | reverse complement strand
CGTCTCTTCTACAGAAACACTGTCCCAGAGCAGGTCTAAGCACTTAGACCTGATTATCAGTGATTTCAGCTCTAGTGGTCACTTAGCAAAACAAAAGACTCTCTATGGAGCCTAATCAGCTCTATCTTTAAACAGGGGACATGCTGGGATCCTGGAAGTGCGAAAGGACCTCCCCCAGCCTAAAGGGAAGATCCACAAGGTCTGGGATCTCAATTAATTACAGGGGACAACTAAAGATTTAACAGGGATGGGGGTGAGGTCACAGGGCTAAACGAAGGGAACCTGACGGGGACACTGAGCAGAGAACCCCAGGGAGCCAGCGGACGCCGCCCAGAGGAACTCTGCCCGGATACATTAGCTGACGGAGAATCGGAAATAAGCCCCACAATCGCAGGAAACCCCGTCAGCCAACCTCCTCTCCCTGGTCTTGTAGATTGCCATTTTGGCCACTGGTAGGAGGAGGTTGACAAGGAGGTCCTGCGACTTTCTAGGGCCATGGATAGCGAGTGCGTAGATAAGAAAGTGAGGGGGAAAGTGCAGCCAAAAACATAACAGGGTGTCTAAGAGAATCATAGAATCATAGAATATCAGGGGTGGAAGGGACCTCAGGAAGTCATCTAGTCCAACCCCCTGCTCAGAGCAGGACCAATCCCCAACTAAATCATTCCAGCCAGGGCTTTGTCAAGCCTGACCTTAAAAACCTCTAAGGAAGGAGATTCCACCACCTCCCTAGGTAACCCATTCCAGCGCTTCACCACCCTCCTAATGAAATTTTCCCCCCTAATATCCAACCTAAACCTCCCCCACTGCAACTTGAGACCATTACTCCTTGTTCTGTCATCTGCTATCACTGAGAAGAGTCTAGATCCATCCTCTTTGGAACCCCCTTTCAGGTAGTTGACAGCAGCTATCAAATCCCCCCTCATTCTTCTCTTCTGCAGACTAAACAATCCCAGTTCCCTCAGCCTCTCCTCATAAGTCATGTGCTCCAGCCTCCTAATCATTTTTGTTGCCCTCTGCTGGACTCTTTCCAATTTTTCCACATCCTTCTTGTAGTGTGGGGCCCAAAACTGGACACAGTACTCCAGATGAAGCCTCACCAATGTCGAATAGAGGGGAATGATCACGTCCCTCGATCTGCTGGCAATGCCCCTACTTATACAGCCCAAAATGCCATTAGCCTTCTTGGCAACAAGGGCACCCTGTCGACTCATATCCAGCTTCTCATCCACTTTAACCCCTAGGTCCTTTTCTGCAGAACTGCTAGGCAGCAGCTATCAATGGGTAGGCACCCATTCGGTCCTTAGTCTGTAGTAGTGCATGGGATTCTTCCGTCTTAAGTGCAGGACTCTGCATTTATCCTTGTTGAACCTCATCAACTTTCTTTTGGCCCAATCCTCTAATTTGTCTAAGTCCCTCTGTATCCTATCCCTACCCTCCAGCATATCTACCACTCCTCCCAGTTTAGTGTCATCCTCAAACTTGCTGAGAGTGCAGTCCACGCCATCCTCCGGTTCTTTAATGAAGATATTGAACAAAACCGGCCCCAGGACCAACCCATGGGGCACTCTACTTGATACTGGCTGCCAACTAGACATGGAGCCATTGATCACTACCCGTTGAGCCCGACGATCTAGCCAGCTTTCTATCCACCTTACAGTCCATTCATCCAGCCCATACTTCTTTAACTTGCTGGCAAGAATACTATGGGAGACCGCATCAAAAGCTTTGTTAAAGTCAGGAATAACACGTCCACTGCTTTCCCCTCATCCACAGAGCCAGTTGTCTCGTCATAGAAGGCAATCAGGTTAGTCAGGCATGACTTGCCCTTGGTGAATTCATGTTGACTGTTCCTGATCACTTTCCTCTCCTCTAAGTGCTTCAGAATCGATTCCTTGAGGACCTGCTCCATGATTTTTCCAGGGACTGAGGTGAGGCTGACTGGCCTGTAGTTCCCCGGATTCTCCTTCTTCCCTTTTTTAAAGATGGGCACTACATTAGCCTTTTTCCAGTTATCCGGGACCTCCCCCGATTACCATGAGTTTTCAAAGATAATGGCCAATGGTTCTGCAATCACATCCGCCAACTCCTTTAGCACCCTCAGATGCAGTGCATCCGGTCCCATGTATTTGTGCTCATCCAGCTTTTCTAAATAGTCCTGAACCACTTCTTTCTCCACAGAGGAGCTGGAATAGGGGCTGCAACCTGGCGCACTCCAGGTATGCGTGCGCCAGGTTCTCCCTCACACCACATAAGGGGCAGTTGTCCGGGATGGGGGTGAACTGTGCCAAGAACATGCCCATGCTCACAGCCCTGTGAAGGATCCGCCAACTGACATCCCCGGCAGGCTTTGGGACCAGGGTGGAATATAGGCTGCCCCACCAGGGTTCCTCACCCTTCAGAGGTGGTAGGAGGTCCCACCACTTTGTGTCGGGGCGGGACACGAGGGTGAGGAAGTGAAGAGTGTGGAGCACGAGCATGTACAGATGTATCCTTGGTGTGGTCTGGAAACGAGCCGGCTGCAATTTGTGCAGCCAGCTCATGGTGAAGGGATGGGATTGCCGGGTGGGGGCAGGGGCCCGATGAGAAGGTCGGGGGGGGGCGTCCTCCCACAGGATCCAGTCGAGGTAGGCCCGAGCAGTGGACAGTAAGGTGGCCCTCACCTCCTGAAGTATGTGCCAGGGAGTACAAGGCCTGGAGACCCCCATGCACTGAGTGAGCATCAGGGGATCCAGCCTGTCTCCCCGGTCGTAGTCCAGGAGGTCTCCGACTCTGGTGACTTCTGCCAGGACCAGCCTCTGTCGCACCGAGGGGGACTCCGCCACCTGCACATGGAGCTGGGGGTTGTGTAACAGGGGCTCCGTGAGGAGATCCGCCCCCTTGGTGGCTGCCACGGACCTGGTCACCACAGATGACCCCTCGGATGGAGATAAAGGAGCTACCGGTCATATCGGAGCCCTCAGAAGCGGTGCAGGAAGATGTGCTCCAATATGTTCCACGCCGGACTACCCGCACCATAAAGGAGCCTCTGCAGGGCCTGGAGGTGGAAGACGTGGACCTGAGTGCACAGGCACTTCAGATCCTGCCCTCCCTCCTCCAGGGGCAGGTGGAGGACCCCTGCAGAGACCCAGTGCAGTCCTAGCCAAAAGAACTCCAGAACCAGCATCTGGAGGTTGGCCAGGAAACTTGGGGCCGGGACCAGGGTGTTGAGCCAGTGCCAGAGCATGGACAGGACTAACTGATTGAGCACCAGTGCCCTCCCTCGGAGGGAGAGGCACCAGAGTAGTCCCATCCACCTCCGCAGTCGCTTCGACACCCTGTCCTCTAAACCTTGCCAGTTTTCTGGCAGAGATGGATTCGTGGCAGAAAGGTAAATGCCAAGATAGAGCAGCAGACCTGGACTCCACCGGATGACCTGAAGTGCGGATGGGAAGGAGCTCGCCTGCCACCTGTCCCTGACCACCAGGCCAGAGCTCTTGACCCAGTTGACCCAACGGGGAGAGGGGCAGGTCAAATAGTGCCTGTGACTCTTAGGCAGCGCCCACACTACCAAGCAAAACACCTGCCCCCACCCTCTCTCTCTCCACTGGGATCTGGCATGCAAACCTCCTGCTTAGCGAGTGCAGTTCAGTTGATGGTGACCAGTGCTTAATTTGTAATGAAGGAGGTGCCAGGGTTCCAGCACCTAGAGGTCCTGGGGCTATTAACTGGCAAGCCTAGAGGTGCCAGGGTTCAGCCTGCACTGAGGGTGACCCACTCATTCAGGCAGGCTAAGCACTGTTCTCCTGCCCTTTACTCATACAATAAGGATAACAACATTTCATTACCCCTACAATCAATACTTAAGTGATTTGTAACCCAACACCAGCCAAAATCGATCACTTGGGCAGCACAGCTGTGTCTGCTGGATACCTAGGCAGAGTAGGTGTGTTCATGTAAATACAGACTAGTCCTGAAGTTTCCCCTTCCCCCCCACTATTCATCACTAGATGTCAGGGGAGAGCTCATTCAGACCTTGCTTACAAATAATAATTTGAAATTATATGATTGGCCAATATCGCTGAAACAAATGCGCCAACATAATCATATACAACAACAGCTGTGTGAGGAACCTAGAGTTTGTTCATACTTTGTTGGACTAGATGACCTCTTGAGGTCCCTTCCAACCCTGATATTCTATGATTCTATGATACTTTTCAAACCCATTATACTTTTTCAGGTACAAGTATTTTATCATATACTGTATATGCTTTTAAAGAGTGTATTAATGGTTCAATTTCCATTCAAATGTCTAACCAATGACTAAATTGGTAACACTGCATGTAACCAGTTGACCCCTGGGGCGGTGACGGGGAAATCCAGGGCGGGTATAGGGAAATTCTTGGAGGCATCTGAGCCATTAGCGATTATCTTTGCAAACTCACGGAAGACGGAAGAGATTCCAGAGGACTGGAAAAGGGCAAATACAGTGCCAATCTATAAAAAGGGGAATAAGGACAACCTGGGGAATTACAGACCAGTGATCTTAACTTCTGTACCCAGAAAGATAATGTAGCAAATAATTAAACAATAAGTTTGCAAACATCTAAAAGATAATAAAATGATAAGTAACACTCAGCATGGATTTGTCAAGAACAAATTGTGTCAAAACAACCTAATAACTTTCTTTGACAGGGTAACAAGCCTTGTGGATGGGGGGAAGTGGTAGACGAGGTATATCTTGACTTTAGTAAAGCTTTTGATACAGTCTTGCATGATCTTCTGACAAACAAACTAGGGGAATACAACCTAGATGGAGCTACTATAAGGTGGGTGCATAACTGGTTGGAAAACCGTTCCCAGAAAGTAGTTATCAGTGGTTCACAGTCAAGCTGGAAGAGCATATCAAGCAGGGGATCAGTTCTGGGTCTGGTTCTGTTCAATATCTTCATCAATGATTTAGATAATGGCATAGAGAGATCACTTATAAAGTTTGTGGACAATACCAAGCTGGACAAACTGAAGTAAATAGGATGAAATTCAATAAGGACAAATGCAAAGTACTCCATTTAGAAAGGAACAATCAGCTACACACATACAAAATGGGAAATGACTGCCTAGGAAGGAGTACTGTGGAAAGAGATCTGGAGGTCATCATGGACCACAAGCTAAATATGAGTCAACAGTGTAACGCTGTTGCAAAAAAAGCAAACATCATTCTGGGATGTATTAACAGGAATGTTGTAAGCAAGGCACGAGAAGTAATTCTTCCGCTTTATTCCACGCTGATTAGGCCTCAACTAGAATATTGTGTCCAGTTCTGGGTGCCACATTTCAGGAAGGATGTGGACAAACTGGAAAAAGTCCAGAGAGAAGCAACAAAAATGATTAAAGGTCTAGAAAACATGACCTATGAGGGAAGACTGAAAAAACTGGGTTTGTTTAGTCTGGAGAAGAAAAGACTGAGGGGGCCAGGATAACAGTTTTCAAGTACATAAAATGTCATTACCAGGAGGAGGGTGAAAAATTGTTCTCCTTAACCTCTGAGGACAGGACAAGAAGCAATGAGCTTAAATTGCAGCAAGGGTGGTTTAGGTCGGACATTAGGAAAAACTTCCTGCCAGGGTGGTTAAGCAGTGAAATAAATTGCCCAGGGAGGTTGTGGAATCTCCATCACTGGAGGTTTTTAAGAGCAGGTTAGACAAACACCTGTCAGGGATGGTCTAGTTATTACATAGTTCTGCCTTGAGTGCAGGGGACTGGACTAGTTGACCTACTGAGGTCCCTTCCAGTCCTACACTTCTATGATTCTGGGGCTTGGCTGTTCCCATGAAATCACAAGAGAACATCATGAAGAATATGGCCCTTTCAGGAGCAGTGAATTAGGGGAGCTGCCATTGTGCTGAAATGCCCCTGCTCATACAAGTGCATCATCATTTAAAATCTCTTTAGATGCTTTTAGTTTGTCTGTAATAATTAGAGATGGGCCTAATCCAAATCCCCACATCTGAACACTTGCCAAAACAGAGCTGGTTTAGATACAGATTGGAACTTCATGTCTGGCTCTAATGGGCCAAACCCAAGCCTCTGGCTGCAAATGCTCTCCAGCACCTTTGGGGAAAGGCCTGATCTTAATTTTGTGACTCAAGCCCCTCTTCAGCAATATTACAAGTTTCATAGATTCCAAGGCCAGAAGAGACCACTGTGATCATCTAGTCTGACCTGAATAACACAGGCCAGAGACCTGCCCCACAATAATTCCTAGAGCAGAGCTTTTAGAAAAGAACATCCAATCTTGCCTGAAAAATTGTCATTGGTGAAGAATCCACCACGACCATTGGTAAGTTGTTCCAATGGTTAATTGTGCTCACGGTTACAAATTTACACCTTATTTCCAGTCTGAATTTGACTAGCTTCAACTTCCAGTGATTACAAGCGGCATGGAAACTTTTTAAATACACCATAACAGAAGCTGAACTTAAATATATACCCCAAATTAAAAAACATAGCAAAAGAACCAAAAAAGTGCCACCATGGTTAAACAACAAAGTAAAAGAAGCAGTGAGAGGCAAAAAGGCATCCTTTAAAAAGTGGAAGTTAAATCCTAGTGAGGAAAATTGAAAGGAGCATAAACACTGGCAAATGAAGTGTAAAAATATAATTAGGAAGGCCAAAAAAGAATTTGAAGAACAGCAAAAGTAATAGCATTTTTTAAAATACATCAGGAAGCCTGCTAAACAACCAGTGGGGCCATTGGACGATCGAGATGCTAAAGGAGCACTCAAGGATGATAAGGCCATTGCAGAGTAACTAAATGAATTCTTTGCATCGGTCTTCACAGTTGAGGATGTGAGGGAGATTCCCAAACCGGAGCCATTCTTTTTAGGTGACAATTCTGAGGAACTGTCCCAGATTGAGGTATCATTAGAGGAGGTTTTGGAACAAATTGATAAACTAAACAGTAATAAGTCACCAGGATCAGATGGTATTCGCCCGAGAGTTCTGAAGGAACTCAAATGTGAAATTGCAGGACTTACTAACTGTAGTCTGTAACCTATAATTTAAATTAGCTTCTGTACCAAATGACTGGAGGATAGCTAATGTGATGCCAATTTTTAAAAAGGGCTCCAGAGGTGATCCCGGCAATAACAGGCCAGTAAGCCTGACTTCAGTACCGGGCCAACTGGTTGAAACGATAGTAAAGAACAGAATTGTCAGACACATAGATGAACATAATTTGTTGGGAAAGAGTCAACATGATTTTTACCAGGGAAATCATGCCTCACCAGTCTATTGGAATTCTTTGAGGGGGTCAACAAGCAGGTGGACAAGGGGAATCCAGTGGATATAGTGTACTTAGATTTTTAGAAAGCCTTTGACAAGGTCCCTCACCAAAAGTTCTTAAGCAAAGTAAGCTGTCATGGGATAAGAGGGAAGGTCCTCTCATGGATCGGTAACTGGTTAAAAGATAGGAAGCAAAGGGTAGGAATAAATGGTCAGTTTTCAGAATGGAGAGAGGTAAATAGTGGTGTCCCCCAGGGGTCTGTTCTGGGACCAGTCCTATTTAACATATTCATAAATGATCTGGAAAAAGGAGTAAACAGTGAGGTGGCAAAATTTGCTGATGATACAAAACTACTCAAGATAGTTAAGTCCAAAGCAGACTGCGAAGAGTTACAAAGGGATCTCAAAAAACTGTGTGACTGCACAACAAAATGGCAATGCACATTGGAAAACATAATCCCCACTATACATATAAAATGATGGGGTCTAAATTAGCTGTTACCACTCAAGAAAGAGATCTTGGCGTCATTGTGGATAGTTCTCTGAAAACATCCACTCAATGTGCAGCGGCAGTCAAAAAGGCAAAAAGAATGTTGGGAATCATTAAGGAAGGGATAGATTATAAAACAGAAAATATCATATAGACTCTATATAAATCCATGGTATGCCCACATCTTGAATGCATCTTGAATGCATGCAGATGTGGTACCCCATCTCATAAAAGATATAGTGGAATTGGAAAAGGTTCAGAAAAGGGCAACAAAAATGATTAGGGGTATGGAACGGCTTCCATATGAGGAGAGATTAATAAGACTGGGATTTTTCAGCTTGGAAAAGAAATGGCTAAGGGGAGATATGATTGAGGTCTATAAAATCATGATTGGTGTAGATAAAGTAGATAAGGATGTGTTGTTTACTACTTCTCATAACACAAGAACTAGCGGTCACCAAATGAAATGAATAGGCAGCAGGTTTAAAACAAATAAAAGGAAGTATTTCTTCATACAATGCACAGTCAACCTGTGGAACTCTTCCCCAGGAGATAGTGTGAAGGCCAAGACCATAACAGGGTTCAAAAAAGAACTAGATAAATTCATGGATGATAGGTTCATCAATGGCTATTAGCCAGGATGGGCAGGGATGGTGTCCCTAGCCTCTGTTTGCCAGAAGCTGGGAATGAGTGATATGGGATGGATCACTTGATGATTCCCTGCTCTGTTCATTCCCTCTGGAATACCTGGCATTGGCCACTGTCGGAAGACAGGATACTGGCCTAGATGGACCATTGGTCTGACCCAGTATGGCCGTTTTTATGTTCTTATGATTATGTTATACTTTTGTCTGCTAGACTGACAAGCCCATCATCAAATAGTTGTTCCCTATGTAGATACTAACAGCTGGTCTACACTAGAACATTAGGTTGACCCAGCTATGTCGGTCGGGGGTGTGAAAAATGCACACCCCAGAGCAGAATAGTTAAGCAGACCTAAGTCCCTATGAAGACAACACTAGATTGATGGAAGAATTCTTCTGTTGACCTAGCTACCACCTCCGGGGGAGGAGGACTACCTACACCAATTGGAGAACCCCTCCGGTCGGCATAGGTAGTGTCTACACCAAAGAACTACAGCGTCGCAGCTACAGCGCTGCAGTTGTGCCGCTGTAGTGTTTTAAGTGTAGACAAGTCCTTATAGACTGTAACTGAGCCACCCTTTACCCTTCTTTTGCTGAGCTAAATCGACTGAGCTCCTTCAGTCTCTCACTAGAAGGCAGGTTTTCTAATCCTTTAATCAGTCTTGTGGCTCTTCTCTGACCACTCTCCAATTTATTAACATCCTTTTGATAGTGGGCACCAGAACTGAACAGAGTATTCCAGCAATGTTGCACCAGTGCCCAAGACATGGGTAAAATAACTTCTCTGTTCTTCTCTGCCAGTGGCACCATGGTACCAGGCCCAGAGTCAGAAGGGGCCCGGGCCAGCCCGATCCCCCGGCCATCTGAGCTGGCCAGGAAAGCTGCCCCCGCCCCTGCTACGCTCCCGCCCCGTCTCGCCTCTTCCCACCCAGGACCCAGTAGAAACACAACCACTCAGTGATGATTCCCCATTTACAATTACATTTTGAGACCTATCTATTGCCAATTTTTAATCCATTTAATGTATGCCTTGTTATTTTATATCATTCTAGCTTTTTAATCAAAATATCATGTGGTACCTAGTCAAACGCCTTATAGAAGTCTAAGTATATCACATCAACACTATTACCTTTATCAACCAAACTTGTAATCTCATCAGAAAAAGAAGTCAAATTAGTTTGACAGGATCTCTTTTCCATAAGCCCATGTTGATTTGCATTAATTATATTACCCCCCTTTAATTCTTAATCAAGTCCCATATCAATATTAATTGAGTCCTGTATCAATCAATCCATTATCTTGCTCAAGATCGCTGTCAGGCTGACAGGCCTATAATTACCAGGGTCATCCCATTTACTCTTATTAAAAATTGGTACAACGTTAGCTTTCGTCCAGTCTTCTGGAAGAGTTAGTCTTTCGTGTTCCTTGTTAGAACTAAGGAATTATATCCCAAACATTTCCAGCAGTGCTTCTCCCTAGAACACCTGCACCATGGGGATTTTCAGTAAGATTCCCTTGCATACATCCAGCCTTGCACACTAGCTGAGATGTTAAAAGGTCATCCTCTGCTTGTGTTGCTATAAAATCCTAAAGAAAGTAAAGGGTTAATTGTCTCCTTCTAGGGAGTATCTATATGGTAATTAACTCGAAGGGAATTCTGTTTAACTTTGTCTGAGAAGGTGTTAAGATGCAACAAAAGCAAGTCAATTGGAAATCATGCAAAGGTCCTGTGTCTTGCAGGGCAAGAGAAGTGATTTAATTACCAATGAGTGTGTCACCTAATTTCCTGACTTTTAAAACTCTGAAAGTGTGAAAGATAATATTCACTGCAAAGGGTGCCCAGATGGTGCTTAATGAAATATATCCTGACAAGTGATTCATTTCCTTCACAACAGACTCAAACAGTCATCTTTTATACAGTCACGGCCAGGAAAGCAATCAAGAAAGGAGTTTGGGGGAAATGAATTGTCAAAGAAGATGCATATTTGTATGATTAAATGTCAATATGTACTTTAAGGAGTCTGGTGGCACCTTAAAGACTAACAGATTTATTTGGGCATAAGCTTTCGTGGGTAAAAACCTCACTTCTTCAGGTGGTTTTTACCCACGATAGCTTATGC
>NW_020664609.1:518586-562832 GCF_002925995.2 Terrapene triunguis | reverse complement strand
GTAAAAACCTCACTTCTTCAGGTTTTTACCCACGAAAGCTTATGCCCAAATAAATCTGTTAGTCTGTAAGGTGCCACCAGACTCCTTGTTGTTTTTGTAGATACAGACTAACACGGCTACCCCCTGATACTTGACAATATATACTCTGAATTAAGGAAAAGAAATGTACACCTCTTGTAATTGTGCCAGCTAAAATCCAATGAGGAGGGGCTATACATTCGAGAGGCACACCAATGCAAGCTATGTTCCCCGAAGAACACATACCATGGTGGTGGGAGAAGAGAGGAGAGGGCTGAGCGGAGATGACTCTGTCCAGACCTAAAGGGACAATCTCCTGTCCACAACAAACCCACCCATAATTGAAATACTTTCTTTCCCTTGCCTACGTGGACAGAAAAAACATACAGTATGATCAAGTTTAGGAAGCCTTTGTGTCTAAGAGGAGTATAAAATGTTTTTCTTCTGTCCACACAAACAGTGATTATGAAATTGTTTGACCACAGCTGTGTTTTACATTGATTATGTGTGTAGTGTAACAGCAAAACATACCACGTCAAGGGAGCAGGTGACAATACTGTCATGTCTTAACTGGCATAAAGAGGTTTGGGTTTCCCCCTATTTTACAGCTCCACATGCTTGTTTCTTCCCTTTGCATATTCTCCTTCCAGTCATGAGTGTGGTTTCTCCTTCCACCTTACCTGCTTCTCCTGCTGTTATGAAGCCAAACATGGCAGCAGAGAGAGAGAGAGAAAAGTGAAGTGGGAGGTTTTTACTTTTCTGCCATTCCATTTCCCTCCAGCCTCACATCACTGTCCAGAGCCAAGATCAGTACACACCCCAGTAGCCATGGGTGGGGGTGGCTGTGAGCGTGGGTTCCAGGGCGAGTCTGTTTAGAGGGCATTGGAAGCTGCAGTCCTTTGAACCCAAACTAGCATGATGAACGAGAGCTCCAGGATCGTTTCTAAATCCATTCCCCTGTAGGAGAGTACAGCTCGGCCATCAACCCCCTCCTAGCGAACACAGGTCTGTTCTACACTGCACAGATAACGACAGGGTTACAAGATGGTTCCATATTGTGGTCTCCATCCACAATGACAAGACAAGACAATCTAGCATGATTTGGCCATAACCATGTTACACAACAAGGCGCCCAGGCCTAGGTTTTGGGCTGTCACAGGGCTCTGCGTGGGCACAGCAATCCATTTGTGTGTAAAACATTGTGGGATCATGGCCTAATTCTGAAGCATGGATAAGTGTGTACAGACGCTCCCTGAGCTATGTAAACCCAACGTATGCAAATCCGAGTTTACGGAAAAGTTCCGTAAGCTAGAAATAGGAGTGGTTTTTGTATTTTTGTTTTTTTTGCGTAATGGTCGGAGATACGTTTCCGACTTACATAAAATCTGAGTTACGCAAGGCGTTCCAGAACAGAACGCTTGCGTAAGTCGGGGAGTGTTTGTAGTGTAGACAGAGCTTTGTGGCCCATTTACACTACAGATACAAGTCTGTCAGGAGATCCAGTGTTGGTGCATTTATCCCTGGGACAGGTACTGCATGCTGAGACTTTACCATGGGCTAAAGCCTTGAACACAATTGCAATCTTGGCTACACTACTAAGTAGAACTGCTTTGTCACCAGGTGAGGGCATAGTCATGCTCAGCTGGTCCCCTGACTAGCATAGATGGGTCCTGACTGAAAGCTTTAATTCCCTGAGACAACAGAAGATTATTCATTCTCCCTCTCCACCAGAAAACAAACCCATGGGTCAAACTAATTGCTGACTCACACCCAGGCAACTCCACTGAGTCAGCAATTCATCGAGCCTCATCTTTGAAAATTTAGAGAACTGGGTCATAGAATATCAGGGTTGGAAGGGACCTAAGGAGGTCATCTAGTCCAATTCCCTGCTCAAAGCAGGGTCAATCCCCGGACAGATTTTTACCCCAGTTCCGTAAATGGTCCCCTCAAGGATTAAACTCACAATGCCGGGTTTAGCAGGCCAATGCTCAAACCACTGAGCTATTCCTATGGAAGGGCATCAGTGAGTGTGAGCACAGGATGTTACACATTTTTATACAGGGTGGGAAAGGATTTCTCCAGTAAATAGTAAAAGAAATTGCCCAAGTTGGACTAGGACCAGCACACACTCTATTCATGGGGAAAAGGGATATGGGAGCTTCAATTACCATTAGCAGTTAGCAATTTGGGCCAAAATTTTCAAACCTGGTGCCCAGTTGGGCCCCTAAATCCATCTTTAGGCACCTCAATATAAGTGGCTTGATTTTCACAAATGATGAGCACCTAAAAATCCCATTTAAGACATAGGACTGGATGGGGGGGCACCTGAGTTATTGAGACCAATCCCCTACAATCACAGGCAACCCTGTTATATAATCCCATTCATAAATTTATTAAGATCCATTTGAAAACTAATTAGGCTTCTTGTCCTTACTATGGAAGGTTGCTCCAAAACATTATTCCTGTGATGGTTAGAAACCGTCTAATTTCCAGCCTGAATTTATTCCTGGCCAGATTATACCCATTTGTCCTTGTGCCAACATTGCCTGTTAGCTTAAATAGCTCGTCACCCTCTTGGTATTTACCTTCCTCGTGTATTTATAGAGAGCAAACATGATCCCCTATCACCCTTCATTTTGCTAGATTAAACAAGCCAAGCTCTTTTAAGTCTCCCCATGTAAGTCAGACCTTCCATTCCCCTCATTATCCTAGTAGCCTCTCTCTGTACCTGTTTCCGTTTGAATTAATCTTTCTTGAACACAGGTGACCAGAATTATATACAGATTCCTGATGAGGGCTTATCAGTGCCATGTACATTGACATGACCACTTCCTTACCTCTACTGGAAAAAAGGCAATGAGAGCTGCTGAGTGCTCAGCACTACTGAAAATCAGACCACTTGTATTTCAGAAAACATCAATGTAGCTTTGGAAGCCTAACTTTTGGGACCCACATTTGAAAATTTTGGCCTGGGTTTTACATCTCAGGTGAAAGACAGAACTGTGCCTGTAACACCAAACTGGGGCATTTGTTCAGCAGCGATTCAAAAGGAAGAGTTCTTTCTACCTGCTGAATCAGCACATCAATCCCTGCAGCACCTGAGTTTTCCTCGCGGTTACCCCCATCCAAATATTTACCACGTCTGATTAGTTTAGCAGCTGATTAGCTTAGTTAAGATTAGTTTGGGTATATTTTATAACAATATGATAATATCCCTGCACAAAGTAGTATGGCTGCAGATTATTAATAGTCACATTCTCTCTGGGGTTCACTTTTGTCCGAAGGATAATAGGATGGTATATGTTATAGTCACCTGGGTGTACAGCTGAACAAAAGATCAGTCCCAGTCTTGTAGCTCTTTGGTACTAACTCCTTCATGTCACACGCACTGCTCTTATTGTCTGCACCAACTAGGAACATTACTGTCATCTTAGGGTATAAATCTAGGTCATTTGAAAAAGAAAGTGCATCTTTTGCCCTTTTCACCATTCCAGAACCCCAGCCACCTTCATAGTGATAAGAACAGGAGTACTTGTGGCACCTTAGAGACTAACAAATTTATTTGAGCACAAGCTTTCATGGGCTGCAGCCCACTTCATCAGATGCATAGAATGGAACATATAGTAAGAACATATATATATACATACAGAGAACATGAAAAGGTGGAAGTAGCCATACCAACTCTAAGAGGCTAATTAATTAAGATGAGCTATAATCAGCAGGAGAAAAAAAACTTTTGTAGTGATAATCAAGATGGCCCATTCCAGACAGTTGACAAGAAGGTGTGAGGATACTTAACATGGGGAAATTGATTCAATTTGTGTAATGACCCAGCCACTCCCAGTCTCTATTCAAGCCCAAGTTAATGGTAATGGTTAATGGGTCATTACAAAAATTATCACTACAAAAGTTTTTTTTCTCCTGCTGATAATAGCTCGTCTTAATTAATTAGCCTCTTAGAGTTGGTATGGCAACTTCCACCTTTTCATGTTCTCTGTATGTATATATATCTTCTTACTATATGTTCCATTCTATGCATCTGATGACGTGGGCTGCAGCTCACGAAAGCTTTTGCTCAAATAAATTTGTTAGTCTCTAAGGTGCCACAAGGACTCCTCGTTCTTTTTGCTGATACAGACTAACATGGCTATCACTCTGAAACCTTCGTAGTGATGTGACAGCTGACACGGGTGTCCGTGTGGCTAATAAACGACCAGTTCGTTTGAAAAAAAAAAAGTTACCTTTGCACAAGCAGTTCCCAAATGGTAACTATCTGACTGTAATTAACTAGCCATTTCAGCAGGGAGGAGAAAGAGCCTCAGGAACTTGGCGAGGTAGCTACAGTCACTGAAGTTTAAATAATGCATTTCTAAAGTTTGAGTGAGCATAAATATTTATCTTTAACAGATGGGGTAACTGCAGGGGCACCTTTCAGATTTCAATGGAGGGCACCAGCTTCAGTGGGAGTCGAAGGGCCACTTTGGATGGGGGCAGCTGGGCCAAATTTGAGTGGCATTGTGAATCCATGCACCAGGTCCAAATGCCACTCAAATTTGGGATGGCAGGCAGGTAACCTGAGCCCCCTCTTAGCAAAGTTTTGGTAGCACCCCTGGCTCAAATATTGGTGGGGTGGGGGCCATTTTCCAGAATATTGGTGGGGCCCACATAACACTACTAGGATAACATGTGAGAGAAAGCGGGGAGGTGGGAGGGACTGCCTATCCAGCACCCCTGGATAACTAGGGTTCCAAAGAGGATGGAGCTTGGCTGTTCTCAGTGGTAGCAGATGACAGAACAAGGAGCAATGGTTGTAGTGGGGGAGGTCTAGGTTGGATATTAGGAAACACTATTTCACTAGGAGGGTGGTGGAGCACTGGAATGGGTTACCTAGGGAGGTGGTGGAATCTCCTTCCTTAGAGGTTTTTAATAATTAAAAAGGGGATAGAGAATAAGATGGAGAATATCTTATTGCCCTTATATAAATCCATGGTATGCCCACATCTTGAATACTGTGTACAGATGTGGTCTCCTCATCTCAAAAAAGATATACTGGCATTAGAAAAGGTTCAGAGAAGGGTAACTAAAATGATTAGGGGTTTGGAATGGGTCCCATATGAGGACAGATTAAAGAGGCCAGGACTTTTCAGCTTAGAAAAGAGGAGACTAAGGGGGGATATGATAGAGGTCTATAAAATCATGAGTGGTGTGGAGAAAGTGAATAAGGAAAAGTTATTTACTTGTTCCCATAATATAAGAACTAGGGGCCAAATGAAATTAATGGGCAGCAGGTTTAAAACAAATAAAAGGAAGTTCTTCTTTGAATGATTGCTCATGTGTATTTCACAGTATGTGTGTGTGCTCACCACATGCACTGGTGCCGGAAGTTTTTCCCCTAGCAATACCCGTAGGGGGGAGCGCCCCCTGCGACCCCTGGAGTGGCTCCTGCCTGGTGCGGTATAAGGGGAGCTGCGCACTCCCCTCACCCTCAGTTCCTTCTTGCTGCCAGTGAAGGTGCGTCGGAACTGCACAGCTCCAGCCTTGCTGCAGCTTGTCTCCAGAACTTCGTTCAGCAGTACCTGTAGTCAGTTAGTTTTCAGTGAAGTTTAGTTAGTTAGTGGGCCCGTGCCAGGGCATGCCCCGTGCCCCGGGATTAAGTTGTGCGGCTCCTATAGGCATTCTATGCCAAGGAGTGACCCGCACACAGACTATCTGCGCTGCTTGGGAGAAACCCATATCAGCGAAAGGTGCAAGATCTACAAGTCATTCAAGCCCCGGACTAAAAAAGAAAGGGACATTGAGGGGGCCACTTAGGGATCTGGGGCAAAAATCTGTCTGGGGATTGGTCCTGCTTTGAGCAGGGGGTTGGACTAGATGACCTCCTGAGATCCCTTCCAACCCTGATATTCTATGATTCTATGACTCCGGGCCATCCTGATGGAGTCGGTGCTGACCCCGACACACCGCTCTGATCCGGTACCTGGCACCGCGGCGTTGGTGCGCGGAGACCCTCCGGTACCCTCGACTAGTCGGCACCGCTCCCCTTCCACGGGGCACGCCAAGTGGACCGGAAAGACTCCCTCTTCGCAACGGCACCGAGGGAAGTCTGGGACAGAGGCTAGGCCCATGTTGGGTAGTCCTCGGTCCCCATCGGGCCCTAGGCCTCTGACTCACGTGGAGCGGAGTAGCCCGGCACTTTCGGAGCAGGCCTCTCCGGATGTCCGGATGCCATCTACACCCGAAGCTCTCCAGCCAGCTAAGGACGTCATGTCCATGCCTGTTCCGGGAGCGCCGCCAATGTTGGCCCCACACTCCAGAGGCAAGCCGCCGCTGGGATCGCCGCAGTCATCACCGGCCCTGTACCGGTCTCAGTCGAGGGAACATTCCCGACACCACTCACTGCCCAGTGAGCGTTCAGGGCTCAGTCCATGTGGATCCCCTTGATGCCGGCTAGACTGTCTGGATGGGTGCCATCCGATCGGGACTTCTGGCACCACTCGTCTTCACGGAGCGACACAGATGGGACCGTGGCGGACGTCACCAATGGTCCTCATCTCGAAGGAGGTACCGAAGTCGGTCACGGCATGACCGTCGACGCTGTTCCCACTCGGAATCCTGCTCAAAGTCTCCACCAAGGCGCCATCGCGGGTCCGCCCATTGAGACCGTCAAGAGCAGCTACTACCGTCAGTGCCATTCTCTTGCCTCCAGGTCGTGGTCCCGTGGTTGACGTAGATCCCAGCACCACTGCCACTCCCGGTCCGGAGGCAGCAGCGGGTCGTACGCCAGCCCGACCTCCGCTCACAGTCGCCCGTCTACAGGCCAGGCTAGCAAGCCTGATCGGCCGGCCCCGCCGGTGCCTCAGCAAGTGCAATGGCACCGTGCATCGTGGCCGGCCCAGTGGTACCAGTGGGCACCGTGGCCTCCGGCGCAGCCCCCAGTGGGGGCTCGCTCGGTGGCCGGGCGTCAGAAGCACTATCGGCCTCCATCCCTAGGCTGCCAAGAAAAGGGTCGATGGGCCCCACTTCCTCGGTGCCGTGCTGGGAGTCCGACCAGGTGGTGGATCCTCCAGTGCCAGCCGACACCCAAAGCACCGCACCATCCTCCTCGCCCCAACCGGAGGAGCTCATTGCGGCCCCGCCTCCCGCCCCCCTCCCCCGCAGGAGGACTACCGGGCCCATCAAGACTTACTAAAAAGGGTGGCAGCGAGCCTCTATCTCCAGGCTGAGGAAATGGAGGCACCTTCAGACTCCCTGTTCAATGTTCTGTCCCCCTCGGCACCGGGCAGGGTGGCCTTGCTGCTCCATGAAGGGGTGGCGAAAATTTCAGATGCCCTGTGCAAACACCAGCCTCATTGGCTCCCATCTGTAAGAAGGCGGAGCGCAAGTACTTTGTACCCACTAAAGGGCACAAGTATCTGTATACCCATCTGGCGCCCAACTCTTTGGTGGTCGAGTCGGTCAACCACAGGGAGCGACAGGGGCAGCCAGCCCCAACCCCAAAGAACAAAGACTCTCGGAGGCTGGATGCTTTCAGGAGAAAAATGTATTCGTCGTCAAGCTTCCAGCTGAGAGTAGCAAACCATCAGGCTCTCCTGGGTCGGTACGAGTTTAATCTCTGGGGATCCCTCCCCAACTTCGAGGACTCCCTCCGGGAGTGCGATAGAAAGGAGTTTAAGGCACTCGTTGAGGAAGGGGCAGCCGCCATAAAGGCGTCCCTTCAGGCTGCTTCAGATGCAGCGGACACTGCTGCACGGTCCATGGCCTTGGCGGTGTCCATGAGATGGGCATCCTGGCTCCTGCTCTCTGGGCTATCCAGAGAAGCACAGTCGTCAATGCAGGATATCCCTTTTGACGGGACGGTGTTGTTTGCGGAGGAAACGGACACAGGGCTGCACGGCATGAAAGACTCCCGCACGACCCTCCAGACCCTGGGCCTCTATGTCCCTGCTCTGGCAAAACCCAAGTTTAAGCCACAGCAGGCCCCCGCCCAGGCCGCCCTCCCAAAATACGAGGCCGCCCGTAAGAAGCAACGGGACTATAAGAAACGCCCGCAAAGGCAATACCGGCATGGCCCCCAGCCTGGGTCCTCTAAGGGCAAACAGGTGGGTAAAAGGCAGTTTTGACGAGACTCTCGGGGGTATCCCGCCAGTTTCCAGCAGGGATACACCCCCAATAAAGCTCCCTTTCTCCAATCGGTTGTGTGCGTTCCTCCCGGAATGGTCGTGGCTCACCTCGGACCGTTGGGTCCTCAACACCATCTCCCGAGGTTACACCCTCCAGTTTACCTCCTACCCGCCCAACCACCTGCCGCCCCTGTCCCTCTTGGCGGACCCATCGCATGAGGCTCTGCTCGAGAAGGAGCTCGGGAGGCTCCTGGAACTAGGAGCGATAGAGGCAGTGCCCAAGGAGTTCCTGGGCAACGGGTATTACTCCCGATATTTCCTTATCCCAAAGGCCAAAGGGGGGCTCAGGCCCATCATGGACCTGCGAGGCCTGAACCAGTACATGGTGAAACTCAAGTTCCACATGGTTTCCCTGGCCTTCATCATCCCATCCCTGGATCCCAGGGATTGGTACACTGCCCTCGATCTACAGGACGCGTACTTCCACATCTACATATTCGAGGGGCACAGGTGCTTCCTCCGTTTTGTGGTGGGACAGAATCACTACCAATTCATGGTCCTCCCGTTTGGTCTGTCCACTGCCCCCAGGGTCTTTACAAAGTGCATGTCGGTAGTAGCGGCCTACCTCAGGCGCCAGTCATTCCCCTATCTGGATGACTGGCTGGTCAAGGGCACCTCCCGGTCACAGGTGAGGGATCATGTGGCACTCCTCCTGTCCACATGCAACACCCTGGACCTGTTGGTAAACAACACCAAGTCCTCGTTAGTCCCGGTCCAACGCATAGAGTTTATCGGGGCGCTCCTGGACGCAACGTCAGCCAGGGCCTCTCTCCCCCCAGACAGGTTCGAGACCCTGAAAGGGCTCATCGACTCGATCGTAAGGTTCCCGGTGACAACAGTCAGGTCCTGTCTGCAGCTGCTAGGTCACATGTCAGGGTGCACGTATGTGGTCTGCCACGCCAGGCTCAGGATGAGGCCCCTCCGACTCTGGCTGGCCTCGCAGTTCTCCCAAGCCATGGACAGACTGGACAAGGTCCTCACCATGCCGAACTCGGTGACCGCCTCCCTACGGTGGTGGTCCACACCGAGCAACATGTTCCGAGGGGTCCCGTTCAGAGACGGCCCTGTCCGTGGAGCTGGTGTCTGATGTATCCATGTGGGGAATTTTTAGACCCAAGGCCTGTGGTCTCCGCAAGACCTGACCTTTCACGTAAACATCAAGGAACTCAGGGCGGTGCAGCTGGCGTGTAGGGCCTTCTGCTCGCGCCTGAAGGGCAAGGCAGTCAGGGTTCTCACGGACAACACGGCCTCGATGTTCTATATCAACAGGCAAGGCAGGGCCCGATCCTCCGCCCTCTGCCACCAAGCCCTCAGCCTGTGGGACTTCTGTATAGCCCACGACATCCACCTAAGGGCCTTTCACCTACCGGGTGCCCGGAACGTGAGGGCGGATCGCTTGAGCAGGGATTTTTCCTCTCAGCACGAGTGGTCTCTACACCCGGAAGTGGCCCTCCAGCTTTTCCGGAGGTGGGGAACTCCCCAGGTGGACCTATTCGCGACCCGACAGAACCGACGATGCCCCCAGTTCTGCTCTGGGGGGGCCTGGGGAGGGGCGCTATCTCCGATGCCTTTATCTTGCCCTGGTCAGGCCACCTCCTATAAGCCTTCCCCCTGTTCCCGCTGATCAGCTGGGTCCTAGAGAAAATAAAGACAGACAAGGCCAGGGTCCTCCTCATTACCCCGGCATGGCTCAGGCAGCTCTTGGGCCTGGCGATGGCTCCTCCGTGGCCGTTGCTGCTCCGCCCGGACCTGCTCTCGCAGGACCTGGGCCGTCTCCTCCACCCCAACCTGGCAGCTTTTCACCTCACGGCGTGGCAGCTCAGTGGCTAGGTGGCGAGGAGAGGACATACTCAGCTCTGGTTCAGCGTGTCCTCCTTGAGGGTAGACAGCCCTCCACTTGCCGCTCCTACATGGCGAAGTCATCTCATTTTGCTAGGTGGGCGACGGACCAAGTTGTATCCCCAACGGCCGCCCTGATCCAGCTTATCCTCGATTACCTCCTCAGCCTGAGGGCTCAGGGCCTGGCGCCCTCGTCGGTCAGGGTGCATCTGGCAGCCATATCGGCATTCCATCCCCCGGTGCAAGGACACACGGTGTTTCCCATGCTATGACAGGCTGGTTCCTTAAGGGTTTGGACTGGCTTTACCCATATTCTAAGCCCCTGGTCCCACAGTGGGACCTGAATCTGGTGCTGGCTCGGCTTATGGGGCCCCCATTTGAGCCACCGGCCATGTGCTCCTGGTTTCACCTCTCATGGAAGGTGGCCTTCCTGGTTGCTATCACGTCGGCCAGGCGGGTCTCGGAGCTCAGGGTCCTGACCTCAGAGCCGCCATATACTGTGTTTTATAAGGACAAGGTCCAGCTCCGGCCAGACCCCGCGTTCCTCCCGAAGATGGTCTCCGCCTACCACATGGGTCAGGACATTTTTCTACCAGTCCTTTGCCCCAAACTTCACGCGACTAATGAGGAACGACGCCTCCACACGCTCGATATGAGGCGGGCTCTGGCTTTCTACCTCGAGCGAACCAAGCCATTCAGAAAGTCCTCGCAGCTGTTTGTCGCTTCACCTGAGCCTGCGAGAGGCCAGCCGATTTCTACTCAGCGACTGTCCAACTGGATCACTTCGTGCATCCGCTCCTGTTATGAGCTGGCGGGTGTTCCCCCGCCGCCCATTGTTAGGGCACACTTGACGCAGGCACAGGCCTTGTTGGCTGCCTTTGTGGCCCACGTCCCTATTTAGGACATTTGTAGGGCCGCCATGTGGTCTCCGGTTCACACGTTCACCTCGCACTATGCGATAGTCTCCCAGACCAGGGAAGACGCCGGATTCGGCAGGGCAGTGCTCTGTCCCGAGAGTTTGTGAACTCCTACCCACCTCCAGCAGATACAGCTTGCAATCACCTACTGTGGAATACACATGAGCAATCACTCGAAGAAGAAAAGACAGTTACCTTTTCCGTAACTGGTGTTTTCGAGATGCGTTGCTCATGTCTATTCCACATCCTGCCCTCCTTCCCCGCTGCTGGAGTTGCCTGGCAAGAAGGAACTGAGGGTTGGGGGAAGCGCATGGCTCCCCTTATACTGCACCATGGCGGCACCACTCCAGGGGTTGTGGGGGGTGCTCCCCCTATGGGTACTGCAAGGGGAAAAACTTCTGGCACCGGTGCACATGGCAAGCATGCGCACCTATTGTGGAATAGACATGAGCAACACATCTTGAAGAACACCAGTTATGGAAAAGGTAACTGTCTTTTCTTCTTCACACAGCACACAGTCAACTCCTTGCCTAAGGAGGTTGTGAAGGCTAGGACTATAACAGGGTTTAAAAGAGAACTAGATAAATTCATGGAGGTTAAGTCCATTAATGGCTATTAGCCAGGATGGGTAAGGAATGGTGTCCCTAGCCTCTGTTTGTCAGAGAGTGGAGATGGATGGCAGGAGAGAGATCACTTAGAATCATAGCTCTGCCCCTAGTTGGTTCCTCCAGCACTTGCACCAGGAAATTGTCCCCTACACTTTCCAAAAACTTCCTGGATTGTCTGTGCACTGCTGTATTGCTTTCCCAGCAGATATCAGGGTGATTAAAGTCTCCCATGAGAACCAGGGCCTGTGATCTAGTAACTTCTGTTAGTTGCCAGAAGAAAGCCTCGTCCACCTCATCCCCCTGGTCTGGTGGTCTATAGCAGACTCCCACCACGACATCACCCTTTTTGCTTACACTTCTAAACTTAATCCAGAGACACTCAGGTTTTTCTGCAGTTTCATACAGGAGCTCTGAGCAGTCATACTGCTCTCTTACATACTATGCAACTCCCCCACCTTTTCTTCCTGAACAGTTTATATCCATCCATGACAGTACTCCAGTCATATGAGTTATCCCACCAAGTCTCTGTTATTTCAATCACATCATAGTTCCTTGACTGTGCCAGGACTTCCAGTTCTCCCTGCTTGTTTCCCGGGCTTCTTGCATTTGTGTATAGGCACTTAAGATAACTCGTTGATTGTCCCTCTTTCTCAGTAGGAGGCAGGAGTCCTCCCCTCTTGCGCTCTCCTGCTTGTGCTTCCTCCTGGTATCCCATTTCACCACTTACCTCAGGGCTTTGGTCTCCTTCCCCCGGTGAACCTAGTTTAAAGCTCTCCTCACTAGGTTAGCCAGCCTGCTTGCGAAGATGCTCTTCCCTCTCTTCCTTAGGTGGAGCCCGTCTGTGCCTAGCACTCCTCCTTCTTGGAACACCATCCCATGGTCAAAGAATCCAAAGTCTTTTCTCCGACACCACCTGCGTAGCCATTCGTTGACTTCCACGATTCGATGATCTCTACCTGGGTCTTTTCCTTCCACAGGGAGGATGGACGAGAACACCACTTGCAGCTCAAACTCCTTTATTCTTCTTCCCAGAGCCACATAGTCTGAAGTGATCCGCTCAAGGTCATTCTTGGCAGTATCATTGGTGCCCACGTGGAGAAGCAGGAAGGGGCAGCGATCCGAGGGCTTGATGAGTCTCGGCAGTCTCTCCGACACATCGTGAATCGTAGCTCCTGGCAAGCAGCACACTTCTCAGTTTTCCCGGTCGGGACGGTAGATAGATGACTCAGTCCCCGACCACTACCACCCGCCTCCTTCTCTTGGGAGCGGTGGTCGTGGAACCCCCATCTCTAGGACAATGCATCTCATGCCTTCCAATCAGTGGAGTCTCCTTCTGCTCCCTTCCCTCAGATGTATCATCTAGTCCACTCTCTGCACTGGTACCTGTGGAGAGAACATGAAAACGGTTGCTCACCTGTATCTGCATTGCTGGTACATGGACGCCCCCATTTCTTCTTCTGGAGGTCACATGCTGCCAATTTTCTTCACCGTCCTTCTGTCCCCACTGCTCAACCTGCTCTGATTCTTCAGAATGTTGTGCCCGTAGAAGCATATCCTGACATCTGTCCAGGAAATCTTGATCACTACCTGTTAGGTTCACTCCCTCTGGGGCACCTGGCATTGACCACTGTCGGCAGACAGGATACTGGGCTGGCTGGACCTTTGGTCTCACCATTCTTATGTTCTTATGTAAGGCCCGGATCGACAAAGCCCTGGCTGGGATGATTTAGTTGGGGATTGGTCCTGCTTTGAGCAGGGGGTTGGACTAGATGACCTCCTGAGGTCCCTTCCAACCCTGATATTCTATGATTCTATGCCTTGTGTTTCATTTGGTTTTGGGTCGTGCCCAGCATTTCTGCCTTTCTCATGGCAAACCCTAGCTTTTAGGCTAGTTCTTTTTGAGATTTTTCTACTGTTATACATGAAACAGCTACTTCTTGGTCATTCCAAGCTCCATTGGCTGTCAATCACAATCGTCCTCCATTAGGTACTGTTCACAATAGTTACTGGTTTTTATTCTGCCCCTGGGATATTCATCCCATGGTTGGGAACATAATATCCACACACGGGATAAACGCTACTGGACGATCCATGAGGCCTGATCCAACACCCATTGATGGTAGCTGTTGGGTGCTCAGCACTTTTGAATAGTCAGGCCACTGATTTAGGTGTATAAATATGGACTTATTTTTGAAAATCTTGGACTTAGGCCCTGGTTTTATTTTTGTAATGCATGTGAAGTAAAGGAGGTGCTGTCAGAAATTTGAATTTTGAAATAAAAGCTAGTCAATTGCAAACAAGCAGGAGCTGTCAGCATCTCTTTATCTCTTTTAAAACCCTCAATTTAATTATTAAGAACCTATACAGAAGAGAATACAGACTTCACCTAAGACAAACTGCTTCCGCAAAGCATTGGGAACTGCTACTGCACTTCCACGATACAAACCCAAAGGGTGAGTTTTCCTTTCAGTGGAAGTTGCCTTGATTTTTTTTCTCCCTCTAAGCCTGAAATCCAGTCTCCAGGCAATGGGACAGCCCCACTGTATGGGCAGAGGGAGGGGCTGGATGCACACCCCCTGCATGGCAGCCCACAGGGGACTGGTTTTGGGAATCCATTACTGCCTGGACCATCCCTTTATCTGCACACAAGGCAGGGGCCATGGCCCCCTCCCCAGCCTTAGAATGCTGTAGGCTCTGCAGCCACCCCACAGCTTGCAAAGGTTTATGTTCCCCTTGTCCCTGTGTGTTTGCCCAGTCCTAGGCCTGGTTAATCAAGGGTGTTGGGTAGAGGATGTTAACCTTTGAGAAGGTTTAAGTGACTTGCCCAAAGTCACACAGGAAGTCTGTGGCAGAGTTAAGAATAGAACCTGAATTGCGTCACTCTCCAGCCAGTGCCTTAACCACAAGCCCATCCTTCCTGCCCTCAGCAGAGATCACAGCTCTGCAGCTGTGTGCATCATTCGGCACTTAGCTCCGCACTTGTGAGCTTGATGGCGGATGTTGCAGTCTCAGAAGTCAGTCTCTCTTGTAATTTACCTGAAGAGTGAATAGTTCATTCAACTAATGTTGTAAAGCCTAGTCCCAAAGAAAGCAAAGAGTTAAGAGACTCTCTTCAGGGCACATTTGCATGTTAAGAACAGGGAATGCTAATGAACTTAGTCTGAGGCAGGGCGGGTGCAAGGATGTTTCGCCCCCTAGGTGAAACTTCCACCTTGTGCCCCCCCCCCCCCCCCCCCGCCCCCCCCCCGTGCCCTCCGCCCCCCCCGCAGCAGCTCCCCCCCTCCGCCCTGAGGCGCCCCCCCCGCGGCAGCTCCCCCCAGCCCGGGGAGCTGTGCGGCAGCTCCCTGCCCCAGCTCACCTCTGCTCTGCCTCCTCCCCAAGCACGCCGTCGCCACTCCACTTCTCCCGCCTCCCAGGCTTGCGGCGCCAAACAGCTGTTTGGCACTGCAAGCCTGGGAGGGAGAGAAGCAGAGCGGGGCGGCGTGCTCAGGGGAGGAGGCGAAGCAGAGGTGAGCTGGGGCAGGGAGTTCCCCTGCGTGCCGCCCTGCCCCCCCTTTACTTGCTGCAGGCGGCCCTCCCTGCGCCCCCCTGCCCCAGCTCCCTCCGCCTAAATGCCGACAATGACCGGGACGGCCGAAGATCCGGCCGCCGCCAAAGGGCCTGAAATGCCACCCCCCAAATGTTAGTGCCCTAGGCGACCGCTTAGGTCGCCTAATGGGTTGCACCGGCCCTGGTCTGAGGAGAGTAAAAGAAAATTATGCAAGGATCTAGTTGAAGATCGGGAGGCAGGACAATGCAGTCACCCTTGTGTGTTTTCATAATCTCCTCAGGGTCAGTTTCAGAAGTGTGAGAGGGAAGTAATCACAGATATGGCAATTCCCTGAGAGGGACCAGCTAGGGGAGCCAGCTAATTAAATGGGTGCAGGAAGCCATCTGCATCAGAACAGCAGCCTGTGTTTGATGTGGACATGGCCAGAGAAACCAGCTGAAGCAATAACTGGATTATCAGAGCAAAATGGGGCTGAGCACGTGAAAACCTGGCCCTGAGCTCATTTGAAAATTGGGTCTGTGGTGTAGACAGGCTGAAAAGCCAGAAGGCAAAAGCAGTTAGCTCCCCCAGTGGGCCGGGAAGGTTTGGTTCAGCCCAAGATTTTACATGTTGAATTGCCACAGACTCTGTTTGTTTTTAAACCCAGAGTCAAAGCTAGAGCTTCAAGCAGAGATCAGATTTGGGAAAGGGGTGGGGGAATAGTGGTCTCTGCCAAGCTCCATGCAAGGAAGCCTGGCCCACTGAATCCACCAGCCTAAGGCAAAGGTGCTGGAACCACGGGTGCGAGGGGTGCTGCCACACCCCCTGGCTTGAAGTGGGTTTCCATCATAGACAGGGTTTATAGTTTGGTTCAATGGCTTTCAACACCCCCACTACACACATTGTTCCAGCACCCCTGGCCTAAGGTGCTGCTCTCAATATATAAACGCAAGTAACAACATTAATTCTCACCTAAAGCTTTGCCGCAGGCGATTTCAACATGCTTTACAAAGGAGGCCAGTATCCTTAGCCCCATTTTACAGCTGGGGAAATGCAGGCCCAGAGAGGGGAAGTAACTGACCCAAGGTAACCCAGCAGGCCAGTGGCAGAGACATCAAGAGAGAATAGGTATCCTGAGCCTCAATAATTCTACCTGCCAAGTGGACCAATCACATGCTGGGTTGGGGACAGAGTGCTCAGAACCACACCTTTTTATGGATTTTTGCATTGCCCTATGTAGAGCCAGGTCAGCCCATTAATTAGGGAGAGAAAGAGAATTCTCCTAGGAAGTTTAACAGACCTGCTTTCCCCTTTGTCTAGGCCTCAGCTTGTGACCCTTGCTGACATGAATCGCCCTAGTACCGGGGATTGTGTTAGCTAGTGCTCTATAAGAGGTTATCTATATGGGGAAATTGGCATAGCTCCAGTGGAAATGCTCCAACTATTCTAGTATATCTCCCCCATGTGGACACTCTATTCCGGAGTAACAGAGACTTTATTCCAGCTCCCGGTCTGGGGGAGGGGCTGCAGCAGCTCATGTTCTATTCTGCAGAGGCCCCTGGGAGCTGCACCACTGAACAACAAGGATTTAGTTTGAAGCCCTTGGGCCCAGCCAGGTTACTGAACCCCATACATGGAAGGGGGGGGGGAGGGGGAGGTGGCTACACTGGAATAGCTCTAGCAGATTAGTGTGTGTTTGTGATGGTATGAGTTTGAGCATGACAGGATGCACTCATTGGATGTTAGCAACGTGATCAGAGCAATTTTCTGCTCACATTCAGTTTCCTTTCCTGTCGCAGATCTCATACATTCTCTTGTCACCCCTAACGATCAATGAGTCTGTCTGTATCTGATGGAGACAGACATGATCGGGGAAGATCACACTGGGGCTCATGATTTAAAGACTGTATAATTTATGCTTTATTAGTCACTGAGGTTATTAATTAGTATTAGTGGTGAAGCTAGAGTTACAACTAGGTGAGACTTGTCACCCCTGGTTTGGTCTGTCCAGAACGTTCTGAAAAATTCTCCTTTCAGGCCTAAAGGAGAGGGGGAAACACCCCCTTCAAGGATGCTATTGTGCACGTTTCCCAACTTAGACAGGACAATGTCGTTACGCCAATGTGCGCACACTGCACTGGTGTAACTTGCTGCCACCATGAAAAATCATGGCTGCGCATGCTCAGGTGGCATCTGCTCAGATGTTAGCAGGTCCTTTTGGAGCCTCAGCCTTTCCATGCCATCACAATGTTCATCTGAGTGGGTCAGGGCCCCTGCAGGGAGAATGCAAAGCCCCAGTGCTGAGAACAGGCTGACTCTGGCAGTTAGTCTTTGCCCTGCTTTGGGACTACTACAGAGTCCCCTCCATCCCGAGATTGTGCAACATGCCCTCCTTCCTGCCCCTGGCTGGCTGCAGCCCTGCATACCCCACTCTGGGGCAATATGCATCCCAGGGGGCAGTGCCTCAGCTCCTGTGATCATTGCTGTCCTTCGTGTGGGGTATGGAAGGGGGAGGAGGCTTCTTGTGCCCCACTCAGTGCCAGGGACAATCTGACTCCGTGGCTGTCAAGGCTCCTTCCCCACTCTGAACTTTGGGGTACAGATGTGGGGGCCTGCATGAAAACTTCTAAGCTTAACTACCAGCTTAGATCTGGTCCGCTGCCACCACTCCCAATGTGCTAATTCCCTTCCCTGGGTAGCCTTGAGAGACTCTTCACCAATTCCCTGGTGAATACAGATCCAAACCTCTTGGATCTTAAAACAAGGAGAAATTAACCATCCCCCCTCCTTCCTCCCACCAACTCCTGGTGGATCAAGATCCAACCCCCTTGGATCTAAAAACAAGGAAAAATCAATCAGGTTCTTAAAAAGAAGGCTTTTAATTAAAGAAAAAGGTAAAAATCATCTCTGTAAAATCAGGATGGGAAAATAACTTTACAGGGTAATCAAACTTAAAGAGCCCAGAGGACCCCCCTCTAGCCTTAGGTTCAAAGTTACAGCAAACAGAGATAAACACCCTAGTAAAAGGTACATTTACAAGTTGAGAAAACAAAGATAAAACTAACACGCCTTGCCTGGCTGTTTACTTACAAGTTTGAAATATGAGAGACTTGTTCAGAAAGATGTAGAGAGCCTGGATTCATGTCTGGTCCCTCTTAGTCCCAAGAGCGAACTACCACCAAAACAAAGAGCACAAACAAAAGCCTTCCCCCCCCCCCCAGATTTGAAAGTATCTTGTGCCCTTATTGGTCCTTTGGGTCAGGTGTCAGCCAGGTTACCTGAGCTTCTTAACCCTTTACAGGTAAAAGGATTTTGGAGTCTCTGGCCAGGAGGGATTTTATAGTATTGTACACAGGAGGGCTGTTACCCTTCCCTTTATAGTTATGACAGTGGCTTTTCACAAAGGCCTCCCCTGCCCTGAGAGACCAAGACCAGCAAGTACCACAACAAGCAATTGTTCTACCCTGGTTGTTCTGCACTGGCCACGCGCATTCATAGCAGCCAGTCTGCAGGGGAGCAAGGCTTTTCCTTGAGTCCACACTAGAGCTGCCTTACACCAGTTCAGGTGGGGGGCTGAGATCTTTGACAGCAAAGATGAAATCTCCCTCAGCTGGCACCACTCCTCATTTGTCCAGCTGAGAGAGCCATTGTCAGGATCTTACCAAGGACAGTCAGGGCCAAGGGGCAGGGTAGGGTCAAACCTGAGGCTGAGAGTGGCAGGGGAGTCCGCAGTCGAGTTCCAGGCCAGGCTTGACACCAAGAGTCAGAGTCCAAGTCAGGAGGCAAAGTCCAAATCAAGCCAGGGATTCAGGAGCAGGAATGGTGATGGCAGCTACAAGAGAGCCACACTGTTGCCTGGATGTTTCCTGCCATGCCCCTTGAGTTTATCTAGGGTAAGGAACCAATCAGGAGCCATGAGACTGCTGTTTGTCAAACCCTTGAGGTGGAACTTCCTGTGGTCTGTGTCCACAGGAGATCATGGGAGGTGGAGTGCAAGCAGGTTACAGCTGTTGCTTGGTGTCAGCCTGGAGTGGCCAGCTGTCTGGTAGCTCTGCAGGACTGATTGCTAGACCTATAGGGCCTTACATCCATCTCTCTTTACCCCAACCATTCCCCTGTTCAGCCATGCCACCCACAGAAATACTCCCATTCTGCCAGTCCTCGGCCAGCCATCTGTAGACCACCAGCTGAGGCAGATCTGTTGTATTATTTTAATTGGAATAAATAGGCCAAAGGTGTTAACATAACCAAGTCACTGTCCAACATTAAACAGCGTTAAACAAGGCTCAGCGTTTGGTATACAGAGACCTCAGCCTGCTTAGCTCCATGGCAAACGCACCAGTAACCATCGGCTATGTCTACACTACCACAGTAAGTTGACCTACGCTACGCAACTCCAGCTACATGAATAACGTATTACCACGGGGTCTACACCGCGGGGGGTCGACGGGAGAAAATCTCCCGTCGACTTACCTTACTCTTCTCCTTGGGGGTAGAGTACGGGGGTCGACTGGAGAGCGATCTGCAGTCAATTTGGTGGGTCTTTACTAGACCCACTAAATCGACCGCCAGTAGATCGATCTCAGAGCGTCGATCCCGGCTGTAGTGTAGACCTGCCCATCCTTTTAACCTTTTACTGAAGATACAGAAAAGAAGGAAAAAGTTAAAGCCTTTGGAATGTAAAGTACTAAATAAGGCTGTCATTTTAACAACGTCCCTCGCTCCCTTCCCCTTTAGCTGGGGAGAGTTTTAGACAGAACCCCTGCTTGTCTGACAGTGTCAAGGATGCTTCCCCACTCTGAACTTTAGGGTACAAATGTGGGGGCCTGCATGAAAACTTCTAAGCTTAACTACCAGCTTAGATCTGGTCCGCTGCCACCACTCTCGATGCTAATTCCCTTCCCTGGGTAGCCTTGAGAGACTCTTCACCAATTCCCTGGTGAATACAGATCCAACCCCCTTGGATCTTAAAACAAGGAGAAATTAACCATTCCCCCTCCTCCCTTCCACCAACTCCTGGTAGATCAAGATCCAACCCCCTTGGATCTAAAAACAAGGACAATGAATCAGGTTCTTAAAAAGAAGGCTTTTAATTAAAGAAAAAGGTAAAAATTATCTCTGTAAAATCAGGATGGAAAATAACTTTACAGGGTAATCAAACTTAAAGAGCCCAGAGGACCCCCCTCTAGCCTTAGGTTCAAAGTACAGCAAACAGAGGTAAACACCTTAGTAAAAGGTACATTTACAAGTTGAGAAAACAAAGGTAAACTAACACGCCTTGCCTGGCTGTTTACTTACAAGTTTGAAATATGAGAGACTTCTTCAGAAAGATGTGGAGAGCCTGGATTGATGTCTGGTCCCTCTTAGTCCCAAGAGCGAACAACCCCCAAAACAAAGAGCACAAACAAAAGCCTCCCCCCCACCAAGATTTGAAAGTATCTTGTCCCCTTATTGGTCCTTTGGGTCAGGTGTCAGCCAGGTTACCTGAGCTTCTTAACCCTTTACAGGTCAAAGGATTTTGGAGTCTCTGGCCAGGAGGGATTTTATAGTACTGTACACAGGAGGGCTGTTACCCTTCCCTTTATAGTTATGACAGACAGGCTCTTGGATGGTATCAGAGATGGTAATGACTGTCCTTTGGGGGAAAAGAGAAGTTAGTTTAGAGGGGCTGGAGGTGTGGTTGGTACAGTCCGATCCTGTTTCATCCCAGGTGGTGTTTGGATTCAGCTGGAGCCAGGAAGGGTGGCGATGTCAGCTGGGCCCCTCTCTCTGGCCCAGTCTGGTCAGGACATCCCTCAGGATCAGGACGAAGAAGGTCCATGGTCCCAGGCAATGGAGGGGATGGCAGAAGCTCACTCCAGTAGCCTCCATCTGTTCTTTTGTTCTTGCCTCCAAAGTCTTTTTCTTTAAGGACTTAAAAGGAGAGTGAGGGGTGGAACAGCCCATCCTCTCATTATATTGTCCACCAGTTAGGCCTAACATCCGACACACCAATTTTTGTTCACTAATTTCCAGTTCCACATCTTCTGTTTCTACCAAGCATGGTTCCAAAATAGTCCTGGAATTATATCAACGTGGCTTTTTGTTTGGACTAATTTAGTGTCTCTGTCTGGTTCTCTTGCACCCAGGGCTGGCTTTAAGCCGATTCGGCCGATTCCCCGGAATGGGGCCCTGTGCCTAAGAGGGCCCTGCAATGTCCGGGGCTGCCGGCGGAGCGGGGGAAAAAAAAAAAAAAGCGCGGCATGCTTCTCCCCCTCCCTCCAGCGCTTGCGCCGCCATACAGCTGATCAGCGCAAGCCTGGGAGGGAGGGGTGAGGAGGAGGAATGCGGCGTGCTTGGGGAAGATGCGGGGCCAGGGCAGGGATTTGGGGAGGGATCCAATGGGGCAGTGAGGGGGCAGGGCTGGGGGCGGGGCCAGGGCAGGGATTTGGGGAGGAATCCAATGGGGCAGGGAGGGGGCGGAGTCGGGGCAGGGCTGGGGCGGAGTTGGGGGGGCGCGAGACAATTCGTGTCCCGGCTTGGGGCCCCGCACCTGCTAAAGCCGGCCCTGCTTGCACCTGTTTGTAACATTCATCACTGAAAACCACATGACCGACTGTCATTAACATTTGTTATTCTGGGTTATTTTAACATCTTATGAACTTTCATATACTTTTTACAGGTGATCTAACAATTGAGTAAATAAGGAGACCCAATTATTACAACAGATCTGAGGCTTGATGAGCCTCTGCAGATCCAGAACAACTGCACTGAAGTCAGTGGAGTTCTTCAGATTTACACCATTGCAGCAGTGCATGGGTTAGTGTGGGATGGCACAGCCTACGAAACGCACTGTTGCTTGGGTGTTACCTGCTTCTAAAACTCTTGGCTTGTTGGTAGGTTGGATTAAAAGGCAGAGGCCTCATTCATCCCTGACATTACACATTTATCGGGATTATACCAGGGTGAATGTGTCCCTAGCTCTTATTGCAGTCTGTCTCCTGACCATGGGCAGTGGGTAGCATAGGCAGGGGAAGGCTGTGCCTTCCGAAACAACTTGGTGTGGTCCTGCCCACGCTCCGCCCCCAGGTCCCCTCCTGCCTGCTTTCAGTTCCCTTCCTGCTCTTCTGTGGCCAACAGGCTGGGGTCAGTGCACACAAGGCCTGGGGCTGGGGGTGCTGGGCCGCTGGGGCTGGGGCCATGCCATGCCGCCCATCCAACCACTCAGCGCCGGAGGGGGGGGCGCTGGGACTGCGCCACCTGCCTAGGGCTCCGGGGCTGGGGGTGCTCCAGCCATGCTGCCTGCCTGGCGCTCCGGGACTGGGTTGGGGGCGCTCCAGCCGCACCACCCGCCTGGCACTCTGGGGCTGGATATGATCATTATTTAATATTTGTATTACAATAACTCAGACAGAATCAGTGTCAGGTGCTGTATAAACGCAATTTAAGACACAATCTCAACCCCCAAGTTATAATTATAATCACACATCCTGTCATTTGGTTACTATGTGTAACTTTTTTTTCTCTCCCACCAGAAGGTGTGGTGTCTTTTGAGTGTCCTTCCTCAAAGGCCCTGCAACCTTCCATATTACGGGGAACTACACATGGAAGGAGGCAGGAAAAAATAGTATGTGATCATGTAATTAGAGATGGTGTCATACTGCGCATGCACAAGCAGACTGAATTAAGGAGGTAATTAATCTTGGCCTTTCCTCACTTTTGAGTGCTTGGCTTTGCAAACTTAATAACTTCTTTTTTTTGGGATGTAATAGAGATATAGATCTCACTAAAGTCAGTGGAAGGAGGTTCAAGCCCATATGGCGTTTGCTAGGAGAAAGAGGGGTGTGTGTGTGTGTGTGTGTGAGAGAGAGAGAGAGAGAGAATGATCAACCTCTGAAGAAAACAACATGATTTAGTTTGGACCCTAATGGGAGATGAAACTCCAAAATCAATGGGAGCTAGGCTCCTCGGTGCTTTAAAGATCCCAGTAGGCACTTTGCTGCATCTTAGCTGCATCAGTACCTTTACAAATCTGGCCCCTTGTCCCTTTATCTTCCTTTCCTTTCACAAACACCACGGATTTCCTGTCCAAGTGTAACCTGGGGTCTTGTTACCCCTAAGTAGAGATCAAAGATCTGACAGTTTTCCCTTATGCTTGCCACCATGCAGCCTCCAATGGGCTGCTGTCTTCGATGCTACGATCAGCGACAAGCTCCAGGAAATGCCGCTTTTGTTTTATACAGTGCAAATATTTTTAATAAAAATTAAATATAAAGTGAGCACTGTGCACTTTGTATTCTATGTTGTAAGTGAAATTGATATATTTGAAAATGTAGAAAACATCCAAAAATATTTAAATAAATGGTATTCTATTATTGTTTAACTGCACAAGTAATCGCACGATTAATTGCAATTACATTTTTAATCACTTGACAGCCTATATATATATATATATGAACATGTCTGTGCAAACAGAAAGCTGAGAGAGAGCCCTCTTCAATCTGCTGTCCTGGTCTTGCTCTTTACCAAACCCTGGTAGTGAAAAAGACCATAAGGTCATCCTCTTGACACGTCCAGCTGCCCTGGGCCTTAAGGAAGTTGTACAATTATGTCTGAGAGCTTGAAAGCTGGCTGTCCTGTTAATGGTGAATCATGGCCCACCCATGGAGTTAACAAAGAAACCACTGAACCTTCTGAAAGAGATAATGCAGAACTTGTATTTCCTGTTGTAGGAGCAGCAGTGCTTTGTATAACCTGTATGTTCAAAAGGTCTGTTACACCTTCCCCCCCCTTTTGTCTCCTCTCCCTCTTTGGATACCTGTGAAGTGGCTTTCCCCCTCCCCCTCCCTCCTGGAATGCTTGTGGGATGAATGGGCTGGTTGAACAGCTGGAAGATCAGAAGAGCTCCCAGGTAGACAATGTGTCTGGGACTCTAATTAGGCAGCACTCACACACCCAATGCATGGACACTGCATTGACACTGCCCAAGATGGAGTGTGACCAACCAGACGCGGCCAAGTCATCTCTAGTCGCAGGCCATGAGGAGCAGGCAGGGGCAGCTCCAGGCACCAGCGCAGCAAGTGCGTGCCTGGGACGGCAAGCCGTGGTGGGTGGCCTGCCGGTCGCTGTGAGGGCGGCAGTCAGGCAGCCTTCGGCGGCGTTTCTGTGGGAGGTCCGCCAGTCCCGCGGCTTCGGCCGTAATTCGGCGGCGGGGACGCTGAAGGCGCGGCACCAGTGGACCTCCCGCAGAAACGCCGCTGAAGGCAGCCTGACTGCTGTGCTTGGAGCGACAAAAAACATAAAGCCGCCCCTAGGAGCAGGTCCTTAAAAGGGGAAGGGGCCATGTGCTCAGGAGTGCACTCACAAGCTTGTACCTCCTATAAAGGCCCTTGCCCGGACCGCCTGGCCAGTGGTTCGCTGCGTTGCATTCCATCGTGCTTCGGGAAGACTGACCTTCATTGCACCGTCCATCGCTGTGCTGTGGGACACTTACCTTGAAGGATCCTGACATCTCCAGTGCTGTGCCTGTCCTGGGAGTGTGAGTGCCCCTCCCCCCACACTTCTTTTGAGCTTAGCTATCAGTATAATAAACGTGCTGCTTTCTGCAAAACTCTGGTGGGTCATTAATCCTCCCTAAGCTTACTAGCTGACCCAATTTCGGGTAACATTTCCCACCTTTCTGTGAGTTCTGATTTTGGTAAACTGACCTGTTTAGAGTGAACATCATTGCCTTCCCAGTGAGTGGTTTAGCAATTCCCATTACAGAACACAGGCAGCGAGTGAGATCATAACTTATCAGTTCCCTTCACTTCTGGAGCATTATGGCCACCTCGTGCCTGCGCCTTCACTCCCCTCCATGCAGGGGTGCAGGTGCTGGGTGTGGGGCTCTGACCCATGCTCTGTTTCTGAGTCCACGCCCCGAGAGAACACACCATGGGCTGTGGTTGCCTTCAGACTCCTACTGCTCCTGAGCCTGGCTTGTGGTGTGAAGCCCCAGCACTCAGCTTGTTTGCGGAGGAGCTTCAGCAGGACCCCAGGGAGTGGAAGAAGCCATCTCCATTGGCTTGAAGGTCTCTCTTCCCTTCCTGACTCAGCTGTGCCCCTCTGCTCCTACCACCTTGAGCTGTCTGGCAGCTAGACCCAGAGAGAATGTGAGGGTCTATCTGTGCCCAATAGCCTACATAAACTATTCCCTTATACCCACCACAACCCAGCCCTGTCTGTTCTCTGCAGTGGGGTGCACCGGCTCCTGGGCAGTCAATGCAGACATGTCTCTTGGAGGAGAAGGACTGGGTAGCTTCTTTACTTGCATGTGACCAGCACTGCCTCACAGGGCTGAGACTAAAATTGGAGGGCACCTGAGGGTGTTTCCTCTTGACACACTGGCCAATGCTGCATGACAGGCAGGGGAACAGGGCCTCAAGCCAGCGTGGACCTGAGGCTGATCTGACACCAGCATTACCCCCGTGTACCTCAGTGGACTCACTAAGAACAGGGCCCTATGCATATCAGAAGTGCAGGCTGTTCCCAGGTCCCCTGTATGGAAGAGGGAGGCGAGGAAGGTCAGGGGACCAGACCTGCAAACATATCCAGGAGGAGGGCAGTGAAGAGAGAGAACTTGACCTTTGCAAACAGGGCTGAGGCTGGCAGGACAAAGCGATGCAGGCCAGCTGCTCAGGCTTCAAGGCACATTGAGAAATTCGTTCCAGGCCTGCACCAAGGGGAAGAGCAGAAACCTCATTCGGAGCCTCTTGCCCAGAAGCGCAGCAGTAAGGACATCAGCGTCAACAGGGTGGAATTAATTCATGTCTCAGAGTTGTAGCCGTGTTAGTCTGTATCAGCAAAAAGAACAGGAGTACTTGTGGCACCTTAGAGACTAACAAAACACGAAAGCTTATACTCAAATAAATTTGTTAGTCTCTAAGGTGCCACAAGTACTCCTCGTTCTTTCATTCATGTCGACCACAAACCCAACTGGGAAGTGCTTGCCTTTCTAGCCAGCGTGTGTGTGTCAGAGAGGAGCACCCCGCTGCATTCCGAGGGCAGCACTGTTCCCTGGCTGGGGAAAGGGCACGGGACCCAACAGCGGGCATGAGGTGCTGCAGGGAGTGGACAGGAAGGACTGAGGGGGAAGGAAGAGCAGTAACGGTGCAAACCCAGCTGGGAGTGGCCGACTTGACAGCAGGGGCTAGTCTCTGTCTCTATATTGAGTGTGGGTGGGGGTGGGGGGTTCATTTTTTGATGTTGAGAAAAGTCTATAACCAAAGCAAATTTGCCCTTTTACTCTGGCAGGCAGGTATGAAATAATTAGTGATTTTCCCCCAGAGCTGGATGATAAATATGCCATATTAACCAGCCTAAGCCAGCTCTTTAACAGCACTTACCCTTTCACTTTCTCTGGTTTCCCCCCTTCTTTGCCACAACAGTATGGACCCATGTGGGGATATTCAAACTCTGGGCTCATTATTAGCGGGGGCGGGGGGGGTAGTAATCAATTGCCGTGCAATTCCCTCCTCCTCCTTGTATGGTGGCTCTTGCCATGGGTTTGCTGGCCCAGCAGCACATGCCGTTGTACAGGAACGCCAGGGTGTTCTCGTGTCAGGAATCTCTGCTCTGCTTCTGGCTTGGTGGCTGTGGGGAAGCTGCCAGAAGGTGACCCTGAGGGGTGAGAGGAAAGAAAGTCACTGGGTGTTTTCCCTTAGCAGCTCCATGCTGGTGGAGCTTCCTGCTCTTCTATGGTTCTCATTTCCCTGAGGTGCAAGAAAAGGCACAAAACCTCAAGCCTGTGTCAATCAGCTGCCACGGATGAAGTTTCAAACAGCTCTTATGTGCAGCTACACCCAACAGTGTCTTACCAGCAGTTAATGTTTAATGAAATGAGCTCTCTGGTTCCAAGCACCCATATCACACAACCCAGCTGCAGCCTCTTCCCCAGGAAGTTCTAGCTAGCCTAAGGCTTTTTAAAATAAACTCCTTTTTATTAAACAAACAAACAAACCTGTATCATAAGACATGTCGTATGCTGGGAAGCATGTGAACTGAAATACAAGTGTGTGACACATCCATCTGAACAAAAGCAGGAAACATAATGCACAGAGACTCATGGAAAGTAGGCAATGGGCTACGGAGCCAACCTCACCACCAGCTCGTTACCTGCACTCCAGCTCAAGTTGGGAAGGGCTGGCAATCCCTACCCAGGATAAGCTGTTTGGTGGCCATGGGAAATGAAATGGTGGCGTTAATCAGCTTCCAACGAGCATGTGTGAACATTGCCAAAACCACGCTCTGAGCCCTGCTGGCAGCCTGGGCAAACACGCCAAACACTGACTGGCACTGAGAGCAAATGTTCCTTTTGTCCCCAGGTGGGCTGTCTAGCTGAAGGATAAGTCAAACTGCTAGGGCAGTGTGTGGGGCTTTCAAACTGCGGCTGCCAAGGCGGTGTGTGTTCTGAGCAACAATACAGGCCTGCACTCTTCAGGGCTGGCAGGCCGGCACTTTCTGTCAGCCCTAGAATATCAGGGTTGGAAGGGACCTCAGGAGGTATCTTGTCCAACCCCCTGGTCAAAGCAGGACCAATCCCCAACTAAATCATCCCAGCCAGGGCTTTGTCAAGCCTGACCTTAAAAACCTCTAAGGAAGGAGATTCCACCAACTCTCTAGGTAACCCACTCCAGTGCTTCACCACCCTCCTAGTGAAAAAGTTTTTCCTAATATCCAACCTAGACCTCCCCCACTGTAACTTGAGACCATTACTCCTTGATCTGTCATCTGGTACCACTGAGAACAGTCTAGATCCATCCTCTTTGGAACCCCCTTTCAGGTAGTTGAAAACAGCTATCAAATCCCCCCCTCATCCTTCTCTTCGGCAGACTAAACAATCCCAGTTCCCTCACCCTCTCCTCGTAAGTCATGTGCTCCAGACCCCTAATTATTTTTGTTGCCCTCCGCTGGACTCTTTCTAATTTTTCCACATCCTTCTTGTAGTGTGGGGCCCAAAACTGGACACAGTACTCCAGATGAGGCCTCACCAATGCCGAATAGAGGGGAATGATCACGTCCCTCGATCTGCTGGCAATGCCCTTACTTATACAGCCCCAAATGCCGTTAGCCTTCTTGGCAACAAGGGCACTCTGTTGATTCATATCCAGCTTCTTGTTCACTGTAACCCCTAGGTCCTTTTTTGCAGAACTGCTGCCTAGCCACTTGGTCCCTAGTCTGTAACACTGCATGGGATTCTTCCATCCTAAGTGCAGGACCCTGCACACTTGTCCTTGTTGAACCTCATCAGATTTCTTTTGGCCCAATCCTCTAATTTGTCTAGGTCCCTCTGTATCCTATCCCTGAGGTATATACTACTCCAGCATATATACCACTCCTCCCAGTTTAGTGTCATCTGCAAACTTGCTGAGGGTGCAGTCCACGCCATCCTCCAGATCATTAATGAAGATATTGAACAAAACCGGCCCCAGGACCGACCCTTGGGGCACTCCACCTGATACTGGCTGCCACTAGACATGGAGCCATTGATCACTACCCATTGAGCCCGATGATCTAGCCAGCTTTCTATCCACCTTACAGTCCATTCATCCAGCCCATACTTCTTTAACCCTAAACTGACTACAGAAAAATGAAGGCCAATGTTGTTAAATAGCCACTAATTCTGGGTGCCTCACTTGACACATCTCTGGCTGGGATCCCAAATATGGACGGACCAGAATCATTGGTCCCTTTTGAAAACTGGGGCCAGGATCTTTAACTTCAATCTAGATTAGTGCCATCAGATATTCCAGGAAACCCTTCTCCTCATCCCAGGGCCATTGTTTCCCTCTCACTTTGAACCCACATCAGTGCCAGCTGTAAATACCAGTAGGAGCGGTCCACTGGTGTGGTGCAGGGACAGCTGCTTGTGGAGAGCTCCCCACTGATGTTTCTGTGACAGCAATGAGCACTGTGTCAGCAGATCTCTGTTATGAGGTGGGGGAGAGGGAAGTCTCTCTGATATATGGTGCAAGTTAGATGTGAGTGTAATGGGCAGTTCCATCACCTAGTTCATTAACACCCACACATATAGCTTTGCCAGATGCTAATCAATGACATTTCAAGTCTCAAAGCCCAAATAAAATGCACTAGATAAACCAGGGGTGGGCAAACTATGGCCTGGGGGCTGCATCCGGCCCTTCAGACATTTTAATCCGTCCCTCAAGCTCCTGCCAGGGAGCAGAGTCAGGACCTTGCCCCGCTCTGCATGTGCCATGGCTCGCGTGGCTCCTGGCAGCAATGACATGTTCCCCCTCCAGCTCCTACGCATAGGGGCAGCCAGGGGGCTACGCACCCTACCCCCGCCCCAAGCGCCACCCCCGCAGCGCCCACGACTAAGCTGCCTGGCTGCGCCTCCGTGTAGGAGCTGAAAGGGTGACATGTCACTGCTTCTGGGAGCCTCTTGAGGTAAGCGCTATCCGGAGCCTGCACCCCTGACCCCCTTCCACACCCCAACCCGGATCCCCCTCCCATACTCCTCACCCTTCGGCTTCACCCCCCAGCCTGGAGCCCCCTCCTACACCCCAAACCCCTCATCCCTGGCCCCACCCCAGAGCTCACACCCCCAGCCAGAGCCCTCACTCCCCCCCCGTTCCCCAACCCCCTGCCCCAACCTGCTGCCCTGATCCCTCTCCCACCCTCTGAACCCCTTGATCCCAGCCCAGAGCCCCCTCCTGCACCCTGAACTCCTCATTTCTGGCCCCACCCCAGAGCCCGCAGCCCCAGCTGGAGCTCTCACCCCCTCCCGCTCCCTAACCCCCAATTTCGTGAGCATTCATGGCCTGCCATACAATTTCCATACCCAGATGTGGCCCTCAGTCCAAAAAGTTTGCCCACCCCTGTGATAAATGCAAACAAACCTTCTGTGCTGTGAGAGGAAACAAAGTCGATTGCATCCTTTCCTCACTTTAATAAAGAGATCAGCCCGAGCAGCATGCATGCCCCAGAGGTCACGTTGGTGGAGTCACTGTTCAGAGGAGAGGGTTTGGACGGGGTGCCTTGGGAAGTTTCAAATGTACCTTTTCCATCACAGAGCCCAATTCTGCTCTCACTGGGGTGTTTGCTATGGACTTCAGTAGGACAGGATCGGGCCCACATAGAAGGCGTGAAAGATCAGGTTTGATCAAGAATAGGAGATGCATGTTGTCACTTGCTACTTTCTTCTTCAGTTCAGGAGAGCTTGTTTCTGCCTTATTGGTGGGGTTCCACCACAGGGCAGTGGTTACAGCATGTTTCCCACCTGGCTGTTACGCTCAGGAAGGCGCCGTACAGGCACTCTTGGAGGCTATCCAGTGCCATAGAGGGATGAGTGAACTGGTCGTATAAGGCGAGAGCCCCTCCCACCCCCACGTGCAGCTTCCCCCGCAACATGAGCTGAACTCTCTGTGCTTCCTCCCAGATGGCCAGTGGGAAAGAACCGTGAGGAAGGGAAGGCTGGCCCCCGTGGGAAGAGGGACATGCGCCAGAGCCCATTCTCACAGGACTGGCAGCACACATCCTGGACTTGGGAGGTGCAGGTTTGGAGAAGGATCCTCCCGCTCCCCTGCATGGCCGGAGGTGAAGCATTGGGCCCAGCATTCCCGTGGCAGGGCCTCACCTCTCAGACACACTGCCCCAGAAGCCAGGCTCTGGCCATATCCACACTGCAGCTGCTACTGCAACACAACGACAGCCAGGCAGCTGTGCTGCTGCGGAGCCGTAGTGCAGCTTCCTAACGGGATTGAAGGGGTTTTCCATTGATTTACTTAGTCCATGTCTCTGGGAGGTGGGAGCCAGGCTGCTGGAAGAATTCTTCCCCTGCTGTAGTTGAGTCTACACTGGGGGTTAGGTTGACCTAACAACAGCCCTAAGTGATGCAGCAAGGTCGATCTCATTTTTAAGTGTAGACCAGGCTGAAGTCTGAATCTGGCCCCCCAGTAGCCCCGTCTACACTAGGCTTGTCCTTTTTAAAATCTCCCAGCCTTCTTCCACCCTAATGCAGGTCCTGAGCACAGCCACCGAGGGGACTCTGGTTTGGACAAGGCTCAGGGGGGTTTCGTTCCTATGACATCCTCTCGCCTGCTCGGAACTGTTCGACATGGCGGTAATAGTGCCAGCACCATGTGTAGCCTCACATTCCCACCATTGCTAGCACCCTGGCAGCTGCACCAGCGGAAGCTTTCCCAGGACAAGTCTAGTGATACATCGCTCTGTCCATGCCACCTGTAAGCTGAGAAATGTCACCCAGCTAGTTCAGGTCTGTCTCTGACCTTGACAACGGCTATGCTGTGGTGGGGCTCATCAGTCATTGGCCCCCTGTGCTGGATTGCATTAGCTGTACCCAATCTAAATCATCTTTGGGATGCCCAGGTACCAAAGTAAGAATGGCTCCATAAGGACCGGTAGTCACAGCAACAACCATTGCATCGGAACAGGCTCTAGGCTTCCCCACAATAGTGTGTGAATCCTACTGAACCCTGCTGAGAGAGGGCGGGAAACAATCCAGCATTTTCTCTCTGTCATACTGATCTGAACCCCATCAGCGTAGTATCTGAGCTCCCCGGCAAGCCTTTGTGTCTTTCTCCTCAGACCCCCGGCAGGCAGGGCAGTGCATTTATCCCCATTGGGCAGATCTGCGGTAGAGAGACTAAGTGAGTCGACCAAGGTCAAACGGAGTGTGTGGCGGAGCAGTGAATTGACCCCAGGTCTCCCAAATCCCAGCCTAGTGTCCAGACAAAGGGACCATCCTCGCTGCACTGAAGGAGCACCGTGCATGCGGCCATTGGTTGCCTTTTTAAGACACAAGATAATGAAATACATAGACGGGGCTTTAAAAAAGGTGGACAGTGTCTTGTATTTCCCCACTTCCTTTCCTGCCACCTTCCTGTTCTGCAAAGCAAGTTGGCAGATCTAGTGAAAAGGTCCCTAGCCACAGGAGACCACTGTCCAGTACACAGACATATGGATGAGGAGGGCAATTAACATCCAGCAGGAGGAGTGATGGGAGCTCACGGAACACATCTGGGAGCCAGTCCCTGCCCTCTGTGAACTTCCTCAGCTAAGCACTGGAGTGGGAAATCCATTTGTCTTAGTGGGTTCACTGCTTGCTGTCAGTCTAGCATAGGGCACCTGCTCTCACACGCCCATTAAGACGCACACTGGGGGAGCTGATAAACACTGAGCGCCAGACGAGTGTGACAAAGTGTGTCAACACCAGTCTCAACCTGGCAAAGGAATGCTAATCACTGCCTCTTGCTACCCCCTCTCCCCTCGCCATGCTGTCCCACTGCAATTCACTCTTTCACACACTCAGCTGCTTATAAAAAAAAGCACCAGGGCTCCAAGGTACCATCTGACCCTTGTTACAGGTTGTTTCACAGTCCTGGTGGATCCAGTTCTAAGCTGCTCTCCACTACCATTGGCAGTGCTTTTAGTACATCTTACAAGAAAAGCTGGAATAAAACTGCATTTCCACAGCAGCCAGGAGAGTCCCATGCTCTCCCTGGGTTGTACGGCAAAGCTGGTTTGGCCCATGGTTAAGTGGGGCCTGGGCCTGCTCCTCTTCAGCTCAGGCTATAGCAGCACCTGGAGCTAGGGGTGTGACATGCGGCAGCGTGGGCAGCAATGAGCAGAGGCTAGTGCCCGCTGGGGGTGTCCTCAGGGTGGCTAGCCCAGCTCCCGTGGCCTGGCGACTAGATTCTTTGCATGCTAGCTCAATGAGAGCCAGTGTGCGTATGTCTATGCAAGCTGGGACTCACACCCCTAGCTCCAAGTGTGGGCGCAACCTCAGTGTCAAAACTCCCCTTGTTTCCGACAGTGCAGGCAGGAGTGGATGGGAAAAGCTCCCATCTCTAATTCCTGCCCCCCCCCCACCCGTCTTACAGGGCTAGAGAGAGAGGAGAGAAAAGAAATGAGAGCAATAAGTGGTAAAGTTATAGGGTAAGATGGATATTTGAAGAGTTCTGGTTTAATAAATGGAAGCAATGCCATGGGTCACGGGAAGACTTGAGGTGCTTTAGGCAGACAGTTTAGTGGCCTACACATCAGGGTTGAATTTGCATAGCTTTCCTTGAACCATTCAGGCGTGGAGCTTGGGATCACTTGCAAACTGACAGCCCTGCAGCCCAAGCCAGCTTCCCTAGCAGCCAGGCATGCAGCTTGAGCAAGGAAGGTGACAGAATTTAGCTTTGCCACACCCCATAGGGGAGAGCCCAGGGAGCAGAAAACAGTTTCCAATTCCAACCTCTGTGAGGGAGGGATGGAGCCAGGGGCGTTGGAACAATTTGTATAGTGGGGGTGCTGAGACCCATTGAACCAGACTGCAAACCCTGTATGTGATGGAAACCACTTCAAGCCAGGGGGTGCGGCTGCATCCCCAGCACCCCTAGTTCCAGCACCTCTGAATGCAGCCACTGAAGTCCAGTTCTTTCCACATCTGCCAAGGTTTGCAGCTGGATCAACAAACCTCTGTGTTCAGTAGTAGCCATGGGGTCAAACAATAGACCCAGTGTCACCTAGGGTCCTCTGACTTCTTTGGCCTCCTCCAGTCTGGGATTTTCTCTATCACTGTAATTGTAGTTATGTCAGTCCCAGGACACTAGAAAGACAAGGTGGGTGAGGTAATACCTTTTATTGCACCAACTTCTGTTGGAGAGAGAAAGACAAGCTGAAGACGAGCTCTATATGGCTCGAAAGCTTGTCTCTCCCAGCAGCAGAAGTTGGTTCATTAAAAGATATTACCCCCCGCCGTGTCTCTCCATTCTCTGTAACACAGAGACTGCACAGGCCTTTTCTGCATAATAAGCTCCTCTCTATGGTGGTGGACATGGTCCACTACCCAAGTTGATCTTTGTTGTAGCTGTCCCAGCCGCCTTATGGCCGTGAGCATGGGAATGCCCGAAGGACCCAGAGAGAATCTCCATTCTGGGTTCAGTACAATTGACTCTCTGTCTCTCTCACTATTTCTTACTCCAGTTTTCAACATCTTTGTACCTATGGGCATGGCAAGAGTGGCCAAAATTAATGAAGTTACAGAACATCAAATACCCACATCCATGGCAGGCTTTACAACTAGGAACATGCAGTTGTTCCTCACATTTCTTTATTTTCTCCCAGAGTTCTCTCTCTCTTGTGCACACATACACACTCCTCCCCTGCTCTCACGTTCTCTGAAGCACTGTTGGGTAACTCAGGCCCCGATCTTGCAAACACTGACCCATGAGCTTGACTTTATGCACAAATAGTTCCACTGAAGGCAATAAAAGTACTCACAGTGCATGCATTTGAACCTGGGTGTTTCTCTTTTTAGTATGATGAAAACAGCTCCTTGGATTATATTTGCTGGACTTGTCTGTGTCCAAATTGTGAATGCTGAGCACTTGAAAATCTGACCCTATAATTTTTTTTATTGCTGTTTTGTGGCACAATTTCGTTAAAAAGGAAACAAAACAATTTTAAAAAGGACAAATGAGTTCCTATTAAAAAACCCAAATCATTTATCTGATCGCCTAGCTCCCACTCCCAGAGTTCAGTTGTTCCAGTACAAAGGAAACATCGCTGAGTGATGAGATTTTGCAAAACCAAAACTAGAATGAGAAGAGAGATTGACAGATGAGCTGGCCCGGAGAAGGCCAAAGAAGCTGTAAAAGTAGATCCAAAGTAGAGGATTTGTACTGGATGCCCTGTCCAGGCAATAACTCTTGGGCTGTGCCTACAATGTGAGTTCTTAGCCATGCTCGCAGGGTTGGCCTAGGGCCAGTGCAGCGCCAGGAGAATCCTTGGAACAAAAACAGTATTCTTATTAGCTTCAAAGGTGGTGATTGCTTCTAGTCTCACTCCTGACATGCTTCTGATGTGGGCTACAATGTCACGCTGTGCAGCTCTGCTAGGAGTTGTTAAAAGCTGCTGTGTTCTCCCTCCAAAGTTAGCCACGTCAGTGGTGATCTCGTTAATTCCTCTCTCTTTAAGGAGGCAGCCTGCACAAGCCTGAGAGATAGGAGGCCCAGGTTACATTCCCAGTTCTGCATTAATGTCTTGTGCAACTCTGAGCCTTCGCTTTCCCTACTTTGGAGAGCACTTTGATGGCTCCAGGTGAAAAATGCTGTACAAGTGCTGCTTCCTGATGGCCAAGTCTTCCAACCCTGGGCACCTTTCATTGAGGGCCTGACTATGGAGTGAGGAGCTGAGCTCCAGGCACCTAGGTTTGGAACTTGCAGCCGTTGTTAATTATGTATTTTACAAAGTGCTTTTGCTCCCAAGTTAAGGTAGATATTGTGACAGACTGTACTCCATTGCCACCATTTTTACAAGATTATGATAAATTTTGTACAAAGTGTGTCTTGTGAGGTATCATTTAAAAACTCATAATCTGCTGAATATTATTCGTCTTGTAAAATATGTGGCAACAACGTATGTAAAGTTATACGTTTCTGCTGTATAATATTGCTGTAACATGTTCCAGAGTTAAAAAGGCAGGCCAAAACCAGTTCTTCAGAGTCAAAAGACACACTGATGCCCCGGACAGGTATCAGCATAATCAAATGGTCTATAATGGACTATCAATGGCTAAGCAGCCATTCTTTGGCAAGAAGAAGGGTGTGGACGAGAACTTTACACATGGGCAAAGACACAGCTGTTGGTTTCCGTGCAAACAGACTGGCTGTCACCTGAAACCCAGCTGGAGATACTCCTCAAAGAGGTGAGAAGGGAATAAGAATAAGAAACAGAGGCCTCCAAATCACCTCTCTACCCCCTCATCTCTATTCAAGACATCAACAATGTCTGAAAGACAAAGGAAGCATCATCGAACTGGAGGGAGGTCCTGGCTGAAGCCATCCAGCCAGACTGCTGTAAGCTTATGGTGAGGAAAAATCTTTTGGCTTTTAAGTTCACTTAGCTTGTTTAGTTAGGTATTAGTTTGTGTATTATCTTTTAATTTTCTTTGTAACCAATTCTGACTTTTATGCCTCATTATTTGTAATCACTTAAAATCTAACTTGTTTTATTGTTTTATCTAAACCGGTGTGTTTGGATTGAAGTGTTGGGAATCTCCACTTGAGATAACAGGGTCTGTGCGTATCATTTTTCATTGATGAAATGACAGACTTTCTGTGAGCTTGTATTGTCCAGAAGGAGAGATCTGAGCAGTACAAGATGTACATTTCTGGGGAAGGTCTGGGACTGGGAATTTGCCTTGTATGTAATTCATGAGTCACTAGACAGAGCATATATGTAACTCAGCTTGGAGTGAGTTTGCATGCTACAGGCTGTGTGAGAGCACAACCAGGAGTGTTGTTCTCACAGCAAAGCAGTGCAAAAGGCACCCCAAATTGGAGAATTGAGGGGACACAGATATTTAACAGTCCATATTATACCCTGGGGAATGTCACAGATATAAGCCTAGACCCAGATCCTTAATGTTTAGGTGCCTAACTCTCATTGACATCAATGGAGGATCTGGGCCGCCTCACTCAGACAGGTCTCAGACTGCATGTGGAATAGATACACGATATATCTGTCTAGATCACTCACCCACTAAACGTAGAGCTTAGATTTTTCTTTAAAGATTTTCAGCATCAGTCTGATATTTCTTCTAATAAACAATCCCGTGACAAGGCCACCTGTTTTCTGATGACAACGGTCAGACAGCTCAGAACAGGCTGAATAATCACCACCATTCAGGGCAAAGTCACTGCCCATTACATTACTCTCCATGTTCAGCCATACCAGCCACACACACAGTAGTGCCTAGGGACCCAAATCGGGGCTTGGGGCCCCATTGTGCCAGGTGCTGTACAAACCTGCAGTAAAAAGACTGCCCCTGTGCCAGAAATCTTACAAACTGCATTCACAGCCAGATACAACATGTGGATGGAACCAACAAATGGATGAGGGGAGTGGCATGGAGAGGTAACTGTCCTGTGAGCATGTTCGTGGGTAGCCTCGCCATGCACACAAAGTAGTCCCCCACCTGCCTGCTGTGTAACGTGGAATGGCGCCCGAGTGCTGCTGCGGTACCTACAATGCCTCATTGGCAGGAGGCTGGCTAGGGGAAAGAAGTAATGCAAGATCCCAGTGCACACCCTGGCAATTCAACGTGTTCAGGAATGAAGGGCTGTGCTGTTAGGGTGAGTGTGTAAGGAGAGTTGCCCTCTCTGGAGTGGGCATGAAATCCAGGTGCCAAACCCAAACCTTATCTAAGCTACATGTCGAAAACAGCCACTATCGTAAGGCCTTGTCCAGGGATGGCTTGCAGTCAGCTGGCACCAGCTCCCATTTCCCTGAAGCGGCAGGGTCCTGTGCCCCTGCGGGGAGAGCCAGAGAGTGCTGCAGCAGAAAGGGGTGGGGGAATGGCACTACCACAGTAGGTCTTCGCTTCCCCATGAGCCTGTATGAGCTCCATGGCTGGAGCTCCCCAGGTGTCTGGGGGGATGCTAGGGGTGGCAGAGGAAAGGGACAGTGTGAGGGAGCAGGTGCACTGTATGCCATGCTGCCCTTTGAGGAAGTTAGTGCTGCTCTGGGATGAATCAGCATCCCCTTGGGATGGGGGGCTCTGCTTGCACAGCTACCGGGCAGCTCTGCCACCAGAGAAGGCAGGATGGCTGGGTTGCATGACAGACAGGCAGGCATGTCAAGGCTGCTTCCCCACTCTGAACTTTAGGGTACAAATGTGGGGGCCTGCATGAAAACTTCTAAGCTTAACTACCAGCTTAGATCTGGTCCGCTGCCACCACTCCCAAAGCTAATTCCCTTCCCTGGGTAGCCTTAAGAGACTCTTCACCAATTCCCAGGTGGATCAAGATCCAACCCCCTTGGATCTAAAAACAAGGAAAAATCAATCAGGTGCTTAAAAAGAAGGCTTTTAATTAAAGAAAAAGGTAAAAATCATCTCTGTAAAATCAGGATGGAAAATAACTTTACAGGGTAATCAAACTTAAAGAGCTCAGAGGACCCCCCCTCTAGCCTTAGGTTCAAAGTACAGCAAACAGAGATAAACACTCTAGTAAAAGGTACATTTACAAGTTGAGAAAACAAAGGTAAACTAACACGCCTTGCCTGGCTGTTTACTTACAAGTTTGAAATATGAGAGACTTGTTCAGAAAGATGTGGAGAGCCTGGATTCATGTCTGGTCCCTCTTAGTCCCAAGAGCAAACAACCCCCAAAACAAAGAGCACAAACAAAAGCCTTCCCCCCCCCCCCAGATTTGAAAGTATCTTGTGCCCTTATTGGTCCTTTGGGTCAGGTGTCAGCCAGGTTACCTGAGCTTCTTAACCCTTTACAGGTCAAAGGATTTTGGAGTCTCTGGCCAGGAGGGATTTTATAGTACTGTACACAGGAGAGCTGTTACCCTTCCCTTTATAGTTATGACAAGGCACATCACATGATCCTTTTCACTAGGATCTCCAAGAGTCTCGGGTTGGCAGGCCAATGCCCCTCCCCCAAAGCTCTCTCTCGATCCAGTGAGGAGAATTAGGAGCAAACACCACAGAGCAGGGCTCTAATGTGCAGAGACTGGCTGTACACCGGACCAAGTAGCAGGTTATGGTTTGGTCTAATTTAGCCCACCAGTAATTCCATCATGTGTCCCCATTTTCACCTACTGTGGGCCAGTGTAAGACAAACTTGAGTGAGAGGAGCGATGGTCCCGTTATTAAGATTTAGGAGCCCCAGATTTAATTCCCTGCTCTGCCACAGACTCCCTGTGGGCAAATCACTGTCCCTCTGTGCCACAGCTCCCCATCGGTACAATGGGGATCACAGCCCTGGCCTGCTTCCTAGGGGTGTGTGAGGATAAAGACATTTAACACTGTGAGGTGCTCAGATTCTACAGTAATGGGGCCTAGAGGAGTGCCGAACTAGATCACTTTCCCCTGGGCCTTTCAGTGGGGAGAGAAGATGTCAAAGAAATACTCAAAAGACAGCGATTCACCCGCCCACTGCTCACCATTTCGTCAGATCGGCTTTTCCTTTGAACCGTTTCTCCTCGCCTTTTTTTGGTATTGTTAGTGTGAGTGCTTCAGGGGGTGAGTAACTGCCACAGCAAGAGAAAATGTAGGCAAAGGAAATTCTGGGGGTGGGCGGAGATGGGGGGCGGGGGAAGAGAGGGGCCATAAAATTAAATATGGCAAATGAATGAGTCAGTTAAGGGGGGGAGGAGGAGAAAATATAAAACACCCCAGAATCTCAAACGTGGAGTCTCCTGGGTAAAAGGAAAGGGGGTGAAAGAGCAGTAAAAATGGCACGAATGCTCACTCTTGTTCCATTACAAATAAAGCGATTAGCAGTAGCAAGACTGAGGGCCCAATCCTGCAGCCCTTAAATCAGGGCAGCAATCCTTAGTTATGCCAGTAGCCTCAGCAAGACTAGCTGCTGGAGTGAGTAAAGGCCACTTTCCTGGCTCAGGGTTGCAGAATTGGGGCCTTAGTGAAGCCATTTCTCTCCTTTGTCTAAAAGTCTCCCTTGGTTGCTGCTCTCTGAGGCTCAGTCTATACTAGGAACTTATGTTGGTCTAACTATATTGCCATGGGAGGCGCGAGATCCACTGGCTGGGGGATGCTAGCCCCCAGCCCCACCTCTTAAGTCTGAGGCCCCGTCCCTTCCACCCCCCACCGTGGCCACTGGCCCAGTCCCACGGCTAGCCCCCCCACCCCAAAGGAGTGCTGGGAAGGCGGGCAGCATGCGGCCCCAGACCGGGAGGGCGGGGAAAGTAGGCAGTGCACGGCCCCAGCAGAGCACTGAGGGGGCTGGAGCCGGAGGACTGGAGGTGCACGCAAGGAGCAGGGTCACACCTGGCTGTTTGGGGAGGCAGAGCATCCCCCAGCCTATGCTACCCACCACCCATGTCTATTGCTCAGGGGTTTGGCAGAGAGACGTACTTATATCGACCCAAGCCCCGGTGTAGACAGCGCTATGGTGACAGGAGGGCTTCTCCCGCTGACACAGCTACTGCCTCTTGGGGAGGTGGAGCACCTAAGTCAATGGGAGATGCTCTCATCGGCCTAGGCAGCGTCACAGAGGTGCAGTTGCAGCGCTGTAAGTGTAGACAAGCCCTGGGTGTGCAGTGGCCGACACCTGGTTGGTTTCATAGAATCATAGAAGATTAGGGCTGGAAGAGACCTCTGGAGGTTCAACCCCCTGCTCAAAGCAGGACCAGCCCCAACTGAATCATCCCAGCCAGGGCTTTGTCAAGCCTGACCTTAAAAACCTCTAAGGAAGGAGATTCCACCACCTCCCTAGATGTCCCATGACATCTTTTCCCCAATGAAACTGACAGGGATGGCTCTCTGATTTTATTGCCTGCAATGGGGGTATGTGCACGGCTCACCTCTTGAGTGCCTCTGGATGGGATGGGATGGGATGGGATGGGATGCGATGCGATGCGATGCGATGCGATGCGATGCGATGCGATGCGATGCGATGCGATGCGATGCGATGCTGGGCCCTCTGGTCCCAGCCAGGAACTGCCCTGATCAACTCCTGCAGATCTTTTTATCTGAGCCTGCTGGTCTCTGATTGGCTGCTTCCATGAGGCCACTCTAGGCAGGCCTGGAGGACCTACCTTTGCTGCTTCTTTCCTGGGGTGGGGGGGTAGGACCACAGGGCTGCCAGCAGGGGGTTGTACTCAAGCCCCTCTGAGTTAAAATCATGGTAATGAATCACATACCCAACAGCTGTATAGCAAGGGCAAGGGGTGATATATGGAACCCAAAAGCGACTGGAAGCGGGCAACTCCTCCAACTAGCCCTCCACACTTGGACCCTCTCGCTACCCCTGCCCCCAAGTTCCACTCTTCCTTCGGCCAATCACTGCAGTGAGGAGGGGGCTGGGAGAAGAAAGCAGCACTGAACAGTATCTGTGCATAGAGTTCAAAGTAGCAGCCGTGTTACTCTGTATCCGCAAACAGAACAGGAGGCACCTAGGTGCCACAAGTACTCCTGTTCTTTTTGTGCATAGAGTGGAGCCTGTCAAGAGGAGGAGGTGTCATAACATGCAGGCTCAATGCTGTGCCAGAGCCATGTGTGGGAGACAGCAGGACTGGGGCTAGCCTGGGAGAAGGCCAGGTGCTTTGGGGGTGCTTCTCTTGTGGGGAGCTGAGAGCCAGAGTCCTAGACTGTCAGCTCCTTGGGGCTTTTTGTTCTCTGTTTGTGCAGCACCCAGCCCAGTTCACTACTGGGCTCCCAGGTGTTAGGTAATAAATCACAGGTGAACTGAATAGGAAAATGGCCAGTTTCATAGAATATCAGGGTTGGAAGGGACCTCAGGAGGTCATCTAGTCCAACCCCCTGCTCAAAGCAGGACAAATCCCCAGAGAGGTCCCCCCCCCCTTTTTTACACCCCAGTTCCCTAAATGGCCCCCTCGAGGATTGAGCTCATAACCCTGGGTTTAGCAGGCCAATGCTCAAACCACTGAGTTATCCCTCCCCCCTGTATAGTTTTATTGCCTCTTCCCTTCCCCCACAATGGGGTCGGGATCTAGACATCCTGTAAAATGCAGCTGGCAGAGCTGTGGCTGGTGGGAATTATGAGTCTGGAAAGGCCTGGGGTAGAAGAGGCTTCGGAGAGGGAGTGCCTATTCCCGGCCTGCGTGCTGGCCACACCTGGGCCTCGCTGCAGGGGTGCACACCACCCCAGGAACAAGATGACTGGCTATTGCCCTGCCCCAAAGAGTTCTGCACATACTATTAGTGCAGCAATGGAGGGACTGCACGCTGGCAAAGGCAGCGGTGCATATTCGCTCAGCAGTGTCCCCAGCCAGCTGGACAGATTGGCAGGGTTGCCTTGACTCCTGCGGTCAGGGAGGGGGGAGGCTGGCTGACAGAACAGGATGAGCACTCTGCCCTGGCTGTGTCCTCCCTCAGAGGGGAGGATTAACTAGGTCAGGCTTCGGGTCAGGAGGAGAGATGGCCCCAAGCCAAAAAAGAGGGGCCTGAACATCCTAGCTCTGGAAATCCAGAGCCAACCTGTGTAGCTGGGCTCCAGCTCACCTTAGGGGGATGTGGGATAACCATTTCACAGGCACTTAAGCGACTTAGGCTGCATACTATGAATCCACCTCGCATGTCCTCTCATCTTTCTATCTACTCTTTTATCTAACCATTTCCCACCCTTTTTCGGCTACCGTGAACTGAGCAGCACAGCTTCCGCCGCAAACTCTGCTCTCCCGCTCTTGCATTGCTAGCTAATTTTTCCATGTTGTCTGTCCTGGGCTCGCGTGCAAGCTACAGAAGGCAACAATTCTCTGCCGTTTTTCGGCCATCGTGACCTGAGCTGCACAGCTTCCGCCGCAAACTCTGCTCTCCCGCTCTTGCAGCTCTAGCGAGCTTCCCGACTCTGTGAAAGCTACAGAAGACAACCATTTACCGCCTTTTATCGGCCATCTTGAATCGAACAGGCCTCCTACGTTTCGCGCCCTTTTCCCAGGCCATAGCGCGGCAATCATGGAGCCTGCTCAGATCTCCGCTGTAGTTTTGACCATTGTAAATACCTCACGCATTATCCAGCAGTATGTGCAGTACTTGCAAAACCAGGCGAGAAAGCGACGACAGTGCGATTACTATACTGATGAGGACACGGACACAGACGTTCCTAGAAGCACGGCATGTGGTGATTGGGAGATCATGGTGGCATTGGGCCAGGTTCATGCCGTGGAACGCCGATTCTGGGCCCGGGAAACAAGCACAGACTGGTGGGACCACATAGTGTTGCAGGTCTGGGATGATTCCCAGTGGCTGCGAAACTTTCGTATGTGTAGGGCCACTGTCATGGAACTTTTTGACTTGCTGTCCCCTGCCCTGAAGTGCAAAGACACCAAAATGAGAGCAGCCCTCACAGTTGAGAAGCGAGTGGCCATAGCACTGTGGAAGCTTGCAACGCCCAACAGCTACCGGTCAGTCGGGAATCGGTTTGGAGTGGGCAAATCTACTGTAGGGGCTGCAACGCAATCATTGACCAGCTGCTATCAAGGGTAGTGACTTTGGGAAATGTGCAGACCATTGTGGATGGCTTTAATGTGCTGGGGTTCCCTAACTGGAGGGGAGGGATAGCTCAGTGGTTTGAGCATTGGCCTGCTAAACCCAGGGCTATGAGTTCAATATTTGAGGGGGCCATTTAGGGAACTGGGGTAAAAATCTGTCTGGGGATTGGTCCTGCTTTGAGCAGGGGGATGGAGTAGATGACCTCCTGAGGTCCCTTCCAGCCCTGATATTCTATGAACTGCGGCGGGGCGATAGATGGAACACATATCCCTATCTTGGCCCTGGCACACCGGGGTGGCCAGTACATAAACTGCAAGGGGTACTTTTCCATGGTGTTGCAAGCACTGGTGGATCACAAGGGACGTTTCACCAACATCAATGTGGGATGTCCGGGAAAGGTGCATGAAGCTCTCATCTTCAGGAACTCTGGTCTCTTTGAAAAACTGCAGGAAGGGACTTACTTCCCAGTCCAGAAAATTACTGTTGCGGATGTTGAAATGCCTATAGTTATCCTTGGGGACCCAGCCTACCCCTTAATGCCATGGCTCATAAAGCCGCACACGGGCACCCTGGACAGTAGTAAGGAGCAGTTCAACTATAGTCTGAGCAAGTGCAGAATGGTGGAAGAATGTGCTTTTGGACATTTGAAAGTGCACTGGCGCAATTTACTGACTCGGTTAGATTTCAGCACAACCAATATTCCAATTGTAATTGCTGCTTGTTGTGTGCTCCACAATATCTGTGAGAGTAAGGGGGAGACGTTTATGGCGGGGTGGGAGGTTGAGGCAACTCGCCTGGCGGCCAATTTCGCACAGCCAGACAACAGGGCGATGAGAAGAGCGCAGCAGGGCACGCTGCACATCAGAGAAGCTTTGAAAGCCAGTTTCATGACTGGCCAGGGTACGGTGTGACAGTTGTGTTTGTTTCTCTTGAAGTTACCTGCCCTCTATATGTATGAAAGGAAATAAAGTCAAAATTGTTTAAAAACTGTTCTTTATTATTTGTTGCACAACACACTGAGAGAAATCCGAAGGTAGACTGGGGGGCGGGGGAGGGTATTGGGTTAGGGGGGTGGAGGAGGAGGGAAGGACAAGTCCAGAAACCAAATCAAAAGTTTGCATATGCCAGCTTTCTGCTGCTTGGGCGATCCTCTGGGGTTGAGTGTGTGGGTCCCCGTAGCCTCCCC
>NW_020664609.1:507088-518576 GCF_002925995.2 Terrapene triunguis | reverse complement strand
TCCTGTTCTTTTTGCGGATACAGACTAACACGGCTGCTACTCTGAAATACTTCAGAATAGTTATTGCTCTTTAAATTCACACCCTACCTTATTCTAGAATAACTTCCCCATGTAGACAAGTTTTTAATAGTGTATTCTCTGTGCAGGAGTGAATTTCAGAGCACATTATTATTGCTAAAAAATAATAAACCATCACAATCATTCACGCTAACACAATGGAAACACACTCTGCCTGGCTTGCACAAGCCAGGTATAACCAGTTTATACTGTTTAAAAACCATGTTAGCCTAGTCTAGGATCTCATCTACATTACCGATGGAGTTGTGTTAGGGAATCAAGTTACATTCATTCCCTGACATGGGTAAGGCATAGCTTGATTTTGCAGTGTGGATGGGACATCAACATGTTTTAAGAATTGTGCGGAAAAGATCATACTTCCATTGGGTGAGGGGGAGAATTGTGTTGTTCCTGAATCCCTCATGTTTGCACCTGCAGAATAGACAGGGCATACAATATATTTGACACTGTTTTTGAAATGGTTATGGCTGGTTTGTGCTGGCCAGGACCCACGTATGAACTGTGTTAACATGATTTTTGTTAATATGATTTTTATCTTCTTCTTTTGTATGGCTTAAAACCAGCAGTGTTAGACGAACACAGATGTCCAAGTCTAGGTTGGCAAGCCAATTGATTGCTTCAGGAGTGGGGGGGAGAGCTACTTCCAGCATACGATCGCTTGGGATGCTCACTGATGAAGTGTTCCATACTTTGAAGTCTGTAGCTCCAATAGGATTGTGTCTCAGTTTTCATTTATGAAGAAGGTAGGTGTATCTGCCACGTGATGTGTGAATGTGGTTCAAAGGGGTCCATATTTTCTGTGGGGGTGAATAGCCACTGAGTTCTTCAGCTGGGTGTTTGATGGCATGTTTGTTCAGGATGTTGGCACCCTTCCACTTTGCTCACCATTGATCTTCAGGGGAATCCCGGAGTCTTTGAGCTCTTGTGCTCTAAGCCAAAAAGGTTTTCTGAGTTTGAGTTGGAATCTCGCCGTATTACTTGTTGTTCATATATTGGAAGATCCTTTTCCCATCAGATACATTGGAACTCCCCAAGGAGTCTCATGTTGCAATGAATTTAGGGTATGTGGAGGTGTGCCAGTATCGGAAGCCACGTTTGTAGTGTCGATTTTACTGTACCTGTAATAATCTGCACCACAGTGTTAAACTGCAGATTGGCAAGTGATATGTGGGAGCTGCATCCCCAGATGGGTGAGCAGCAGTCTGTAGTAGAGTAGACAAGGGCCAGTGAAGGGGTCAGTCACATTTTTGCATTGGCTGCCCTGGTCAGTGCTGCCAGTTTCTGAATAAGGTTTACATGCATCTCTGTTTTGTCATGATACTTTTCAGCTACTCGTGGAGGTGGTGTGTGGTGTGTGAGGCTTTGGTCTAATGTCACACCGAGATATTTCAGGGTGGGATTGTGTCTTATCTGCTAGCCCCAGAAATCTACACACAGTTCCATCCTAGCCTTGTGATTGTTTAGAGGAAATGCTGACATGACAGTCTTGGTTTTAACTACTCATATAAGAAATATTCTTTCATCGTTTTGAGGTCCTTTGCTAGGGTTTGTTCTATGATAGGCAAATCTCGTGCCTCTGTCATCAGCGCAATGTCATCAGCATAGACAAATTTCTGTGATGATGTTTGTGGAAGGCCACTGAGTGTTCCAGTGCTAGGCTGTCATTGAGAGTGTATGGCCTGCTGGCCTGCTCACCAAACAAAACATGGAACCTATGGTTGGTCAGGATTTCTTGGCAGACTTTTATCATTGCATTGTGTGGGATAATTTTGCTGGCTTTCAGGAGGAGGCTGTTTCTCCATACAGGGTTGTAGGTGGCAGATAAGTCTCAGAATGTGGCCCAGTCTGAGCGTTTGCTGGAATTCTGCCTCAGTGTGTGTTGTTAAGGCACAGACTTGCTTGGTGCAGCTGCGGCCTGGTTGGAAACCCACTTGTTCAGACATTGCTTCTACAAGCAACTTGATCCTGGCCAGTAATATGCGCTCCCTTTTTTAATGGACTCCTGGTATGGTTTAATGACAGTTGTCTCTATAAAGGCCTCTATAAATGATGGTGGCAGTGCTGTCAGATGTGATGAGCTAGATATTCTTAGATCTATCCTGGAACCATATTCTATAGATCTTGAAACTATCGATATATGAGAAATTAGAGACCAGGTACAAAGATTCAAGATCCCTTTACAGATGGAGAGAAATTGCTTCAGGTAACACCCTCAGCCAAATTAAAAGAATCCTAATTAGCATCCCAAAGGAAAGACAGAGGCACCCAACGAGGAGGGAAAGGCTGCTAGTTTTAGTGTAAGCAAGAACAGGTATGCAAATAAATTTGACTATATCCCAGGCATAAGCTAAGGACAGATCTGCATGGGTCAGTGGCACTTCCCTAAGGCTTTGGCTGCAGTAGGGAAGGTTTGCAGAAATTTTCCATAGTTGCTAATATCAGCTCAGCTCCACCAGTGTTGGTGATGCTGGGAGCCCTGGAATTAGTATGATTGTTACAGCAGTGCCTAGAGTCCTCAAGTGAGGCCAGGGCCTTGCTGTGCCAGGCACTGCACTGACACGCACTAAGAGACACTCTCTGCTCCAAAGATCTTACAGTCTAAGCTGGTTTCAGTCCACAGGCTTCCACACAAAGCTCTTTCCAGGTTTCGATTGGTGTGGGGTTGCATCCCAAGGAGCTTCAGGGTTTCGGGAACCCAAAGGTTCAAAGGGAAGCTCATCGAAAATTGCTGAGCTTTGCTTGGTTTCAGACTTTCATCCAGGTTTGCCTGAAACTTGGCCCACAGTCTAAAACCCAGCTCTGGCTTGCTAAAAGATGTGCAAGCCTCAAAAACTGCCCAGCAAACCTGGCCAGATTGGGGATTGACAGTCACTCCCAGAAGCAGGTGAGTTTTGCACACTGCCAGGTTTCATTATCGGTGCTCCACACAGCTGTAATTGAGAGATCTTGCAGCCATGGCATTACAGTAGTGCTGTGTTTTCATGGCCTTGCCATGAAAGGAGTGAATTTCTTGCTCTTCACTTACTTGGGTGTAAGAGGAAATGGCAGGTGAATGCTGCAGTCAAGAAGCGTTTCTTCACCTTAGTCCTGCAGCTCTCCCTTTCACATGTTCAATACATTTTGAAGCAATTTCCATTGTGTTGTGTTCTCTCACAGCCAGTGTTCTGAAACAGCTAAATAAAATGAGGAATGTTATCCATATTCTAGCAGCCATGTGACAGCCATCTATTGATTTCTGGACCCAAAATCCTCTGGAGAATGTCACAAATCCACAGGAACTCTCCAAGTGGTGCATTATGTATTTGCATCTCTGTTGTGGCAGAAAGATGTAGCCAGACATGTTCCCATTGGCTTCACTTCCGACTCAAGTTGATTGTAACCTCTGCTCACTAAATTTGCCTCCAGATCTTCCTTGCAAACACGTTTACTTTGATAAAAACGTATCATATTTTCTTCCAAAATCCACATCCCTTTTTGATGAACCACCATCATAAATGGGGAAGAACGAAGGATCAGAAAACCCAGAGGTGATGCATGGGGGAGGGTGGGTATCACGCAGGGTCATGTGCTCCCCCAGATTTCTGCCAGTTTATATGCCCTGCCCTGAACCCCACTGCATACCACCAGAACCTTTAAATTGTGCCCCCCCATCAACAGTTATGCATCGTCTCTGAGAAAGCTCACCCTCTTTCAGAAGAGTAGGATAGTGCTAGGTCAGACATGCCCCTTGTGTCCATCATGTAGGGGTCGGGGGGTGGAGGGTGGACTTGAGCAGAGAATTTGCCCTTTAGTACATTAGCTGATGTTCTTGCTAGTCTGGTTTTTGGCTTTGGGGTTTCAGGTCCTTGCTGAGACATCATTTGCTGGCTAAGTGGCTTCCAAGGCGGCTCCTGCTGTTGGTTATGTCCGTCGTTAAGCCAGGTTCCAGCATTGCTCTCTGTACATTGTTCTCCACTCAGCAATGTAAAAGGAGTAGTATTAGCAGCTTTTTCCTTGGATAACCACGCTCAGACTGGCAATGTTTTATGGTCAATAGCAGATGCTCCACAGAAGCACATCTAGCTAATGATGTTGCACCCCACCCCCAAGACGTATTTGTTAGGATTGCATGGTTTAATGTGTTTGCAAGACCATTTCTTTTTATGAAGTTGTTCCCTTTTGGGGATATTTAAACAAATATATGCATTGAATTTTTTCATGGCATTTGGTTCAAAAGCATTTGATTTTTATAGGCCACTCTGATGAAATTTTCATGAACTAGGATATTTACAGGGCACTTTGGGCAGGAAGAGTAGCACCACCTCACCAGAGATCATTTAAGGGGTAAGGTGCACACATCTTAGCCTTCAAATCTTTGGGCGTGCGACACACAACATTGAAATGCGTGACCGATGAGCAAAAGTGTGCTTGAGTGCGCATCACACCAGAATTGACATTTTATTTTCAGTATCAAACCTGTTTTTAAGAAATGTTTTCACCGGGAGAACTAAATAAACTAGGGGTTTTTAGTAATAGACAGCGGAAATACTATTATCTCCATTTTGCAGATGGAAAATTGAAGATTAAGTGACTTGTCCAAGGTCACATAAGAAGTCTGTGACAGAGCTAGGGACTGAACACCTACCTTCTGAGTCCTATTCTTGTGCCTTAACCACACACAGAAGCTCAAAATGACTCACATTCTCATTACCGTCTCTCTGTACTAAATCTATATGAATTTGAGTAACTCCCTGAGTCAACCTTATTAAAAAATATATGAGAATGCACTAGAGGTTGAAGGGAATGTGGAAGAGTGCCTGGCAAACAGAAGCATTTATGCAAAATATCCGGAGTGTGAAATAACAGAAAAGTGTTTTTGATCCAGTTCCTACATGTCTAGGTTTTACCTGAATAAACTGACTTAGATGACAGAACAAAAATACCCCCAAAATACAGTTTACCATTTAGTGCTGAAGCAGAAAAGGTCATTAATATATCAAACTGCTGCATATCTCACACACGCACAGTAACCTAACCTCCCATTGTCAGGTGATCCACAATCAGAGCTCCCAGCCCAGTGTGGTAAGGGAGTGAGTGAAGGATGAATGAAGAGAGATGAATTAGAAAGTCCAAGCAGAGAGCTAGGTGAAAAGTTTCCCTCCCCTGCTGCCAGGAAATGGCCAATAGGATTAGAGCTGATGTGTTGGCTACACTGGGCTCTCCCCAGGCTGTGAAAACACAACAGGCCCCCCACCAGCGGAGCATCATCCTAATCTCCACTAGCCAACAGACTGTCTCCCATCCCATCCTCTCTCCCATCAAAACTGGGCTACCTCTGCTCCCCGCTGCACTAGTGTAAGTGAGGAGCATGGTCTCACTCTCATTCCATCAGTGACTAGGGGAGGCAGGGGACTCTAGGGAAGCCCCTGGTCCCAGAAGCAGTGGGTTCTGTAAACTGCAGCAGACCGGCCTCTTTCAGGGGCAGCTGAGCTGGTGAGCCAACGGCAGACTGGGAGAGCACATGTACTCCTCACAGAGACAATAACATTATCACCAGGCTAATGGCACTGAGATGCCTCTCCACAGCAGCATGAGACGCTGGACACTGCTGGGAGTGATGATCCATAGGTAACTTGGCTGTGCTGCCACCTCCGGCTGCACACTGGGAGCTGGTATCCACACTGGCATGTGCCTGGCCAGCACCACACGTGGGCACCGGATTGGGGCAGGGCACTAGGGGTTGGGAAGCAGAGGAGTGACAGCGAAAAGGAGATGGAGACAGAATGTGCACCATTCAGAGAATGGAGAGTCATGGAGGGGCGAGCTGCTTACCTGTCCATGGAGCATCGGGCACCCAATGCAGCACAAAATGCAGCCAGGCAAGCTTTTCCATGCTGCCCTGCCCACGGGCAATACACTGGCCCAATCCCCCTGCCTGGCAGTCAGGTTGGGGGTGTTAATCAGCAGGAGTTAGGACATTTTGCTGTTTCCAGCTCTGTTTTTGCTGCCTCCATCACAGCAAAAACCTGCTAGCCCAGCAGTGCCGGACTCGTTCTGTGCTGAGGGCCCAATGACCACGTCATCTGGGGATGGGAACTGGGGAGTTCAGTGGCAAGAGGCTAACGATGTGGTCTTGTCCGACCACAGAGCTTAAGTTAAATGCTGCATTTCAATATACTGTTGAAAAGTAAATGCACTGACAAGCCATCCATCTTTCTGTCCACTAACTCACTCTCCGTGGGCCCCCACACCTACAGGTGGCTCTTCCCTCTTTCCCCAACACTTTGGGAATTCCCCCCTTTGGGATTCTCCCTTCAGAGAAGAGCCCCCCTTTTCCCCCAAACACCCTGGGAATTTTCCGTGGGGTGGGGGCAGAGAAGGAGTCACTCCCCTGCACCGTGGTTTCAGCAGTGGCAGGAACAAGGGGGCAGGGAAAGAAGCCATTACTCCTTTCCGGCTGGCTGGTGCCATGGGATTCCCTGGGGATGAGGGCCAGGGGAACAGCAGGAGCCCAGCCCTGAGGAATCAGCAGCAGAGGGGGATGCTGGAAAGGAGCCACCAGTGAGCCCAATCAGGCACAAGCTCCCTCCTCAGCTCCACCCAGTTCATGGCTCCTGAGCCGCAGGCAGCTGTGGAAGGTCCCTGTGCAATGTGAGGGAAGGGCTGGGAGAACCGGGTCTGTCTTCGGGGGTTATCTACAACACCCTTCCCTTGCTGTGATTCATGAAGAGCTGCGCTTGCTGTGTCTCCCCTTCACTTCCCAGCATTCTCATCCCCTTGCTCCCACTGGGGACACAGCCACTCTCTTGCTGGCTTTATCATCTGGTGCCTGCTTTCATCCAAACTACGCACTAGGTCAAGAGTGTCAGACATGGCCACTGGTATATTTGGGAGCCTCAGTTCTGGGGTGCCCCATGTGAGACAACTAATAGTGTCTCCTTATGGTGAAGCCCAGCACCCACTATTAGGTAGGTGTTGGGCTTCACCCACCTAATGCACCCAAATCAGTGACCTAGTAGCTCCCGCATTCATAGGTCCTTGTGATGGTAAAATGTGCCCAGGAAGGGCAGAATCAGGGTGGCCAGCTGATCGCACACAGCCCAGTGGTTTGCTGTCAACTGGATGACTTTTCATCACTGCCAATGGATGGACTAATCCTAAACCGGGGCCAGTGCAGCGAGTAGACGAGGTTTCCAAGTTGACAGAAAGGTCCTTTGTCTCTTTAACCTTCCCAGTTATTTCATGCAGAGCAGTGCAAATTACCATATTTACTGTTGAAAAGACACCTGGATGGCAATACAACACTCGAAGATAATCTATTGTACGAATAGCAAATATGAGGCAGGACGGTGCTATCACCCCCATTCCACAGAGAGTCTGTGCCACTTTGCCAACACCACACAGGAAGTCTATGGAAGAGCACAGCTGTGAACCCAGGTGTCCTAACAGCTAGCTTACTGCCCTAACCACTGGACCATCATAGAATCATAGAATATCAGGGTTGGAAGGGACCTCAGGAGGTCATCTAGTCCAACCCCCTGCTCAAAGCACGACCAATTCCCAGCTAAATCATCCCAGCCAGGGCTTTGTCAAGCCGGGCCTTAAAAACCTCCACGGAAGGAGATTCCACCACCTCCCTAGGTAACGCATTCCAGTGCTTCACCACCCTCCTACTGAAATAGTGTTTCCTAATATCCAACCTAGACCTCCCCCACTGCAACTTGAGACCATTGCTCCTTGTTCTGTCATCTGCCACCACTGAGAACAGCCGAGCTCCATCCTCTTTGGAACCCCCCTCAGGTAATTGAAAGCTCTGATCACGTTCCTCGATCTGCTGGCAATGCCCCTACTTATACAGCCCAAAATGCCATTAGCCTTCTTGGCAACAAGAGCACACTGTTGACTCATATCCAGCTTCTCGTCCACTGTGACCCCTAGGTCCTTTTCTGCAGAACTGCTACCTAGCCATTCGGTCCCTAGTCTGTAGCAGTGCATCCTTCCCTTGCTTAAACAAGTCTGCCTTTCCTTTGTGATCACAAAACATTTGGAAACAATGCTCCCCTCACTCACTGGGATCCAATTTTTATGGCTTGTAAAAAGTTTCCATGGTTGAAGTTTGACAGGAATATTTTAGTGCAAATCAGAGGCCTCCTTAGAAGCCAGGGTACCCCTTTGAGATAGGATTAGTGAGCAGACTGAAAAGGTGCAGAGATATTGCCTGGTTGGTTCCCTCCTCACCAGTCCTAGTAATTGTGCTTTCCAGATTTCTTAGCGTAGGCCGGTTATCATACATGCATGCTATGTTTGTTACATCAGGCTGTGCTACTGGCCAGCATGTGATACAGTCTGTCTGTGCCTATACCTCACGGGGCAGGAGTCTGTTAAAGCCTTAAGTAAAGTGTTTTTGCTCAAGCTGTAGGAGCTCATGTTTTTAGCCCTGGAGGTCATTGGTTCAATCCCCAGTCAGTTGGCAAAGATGGCCACCATCACGCCTGCATTAGGGAATTACACCAAAGAAATGTCCTCTGTTTTACCACTGATTCAGCTGGCTCGTTGGAGGCCCTGGTGTAGATATGACTCCAGTAGCTATGTCTGGCATTTTCACCACCGGCTCAGTTAGACTGGCTGTGCTTTAACTGATATGGTGGTGAGGACATGAGAAGCCACCTGAGCCTTGTCCTCTCTCAGCTTCCCACCTGTGCTAGCCCCCATGCAGCTGAATTGGTGGGAAATCTTTGGCACCTAAATAAAAGTAGTCAAAGTTTCAGAAGTGCTGAGCTCCTGCAGTTTCCAGGGAAGTCAATAAGCACCACTGAAAAATCAGACCTCATTTATTTATGAACCTAAATATAGCTTTAGATGCCTATATTTGGATGGCAGGTTGGAAATTGTCCTTAACCTCCCCCCGCCTCCATTCCCCATCTTTAAATGGGGGTAATACTGCTTGCCTCCCTCACAGGGGGGCTTTGAGATACCTCATTTTTGTTAATGTTTGTAAAGTGCTTTGAGATCCTCACATGGAAGGTGCTAGAGAAATGCACGGTGTTCTTAATTATTGCTGGAAGCTCCACCGTTGTTAAGGTTGCCTGACACTTTCCATCATCGATCCCATTTTTGTTGCTTATAACATAGCCAAACTTTAACCATTTGGGATGAAATTTTTCATGCCAGGTGTCTGGCTCAGGCTGAATTTTGTTTTTAAAGTTTCAGCTAAGATGGTTCAGCCATTTCAGAGAATGAGATGAAGGGAAAATACATTGTTCTGCCCACATTAAAAATTATAACAACCATTTCATTGAGAAACTATAGCACGCCCGTTCTTTGAAGCAGAGACATTTGGCAAGAAGCAAATAACCTTGTTGCCTTTTGCTGCTCCCATTTTTTAAAAAACAGCCAAATTTGGCCACGTTATCAGCCTCTGAAATATCTCAGTTCCCACATGATCCGTGGAGGCTTGTCAGATTTTGGCAGCTAACCTGCCTGAAGATTCTGTCTGCACTGGGCATGCACCAGCCCAGGGCTGCAAGAGTGAACAGGACTTTTCCTGCAATTGCCCCTCCTGTATGCCAGGGCATCCTGTGGCTCTGGGCACAGGAACTGGAAGCAGGGGAACTGTCTCAGTACACCAGCTGCTGTCACCAGGCAGTGAGGAGAAGGAACAGGCTGACTAATACAGAGAGGAGATGTTGGGTGGGAAGGCGGGTGGAGGGAGTAGATTAGGACAAGAAGCATGTGGCAGGGGAGGGAAGAGTGGGACTGGCTGGGCAAGGAGACTGGGACAAGGAGCCTGGGGGAGGTGGGGACTGGGATGAACCCAGGGAGGGAGACTGAGACTGGGAGTCAGAGTGGGGAGGAAACTGGGACAAGGAGCCGGGAGGGGAAGACTGCAACTGTTTGGGCAAGGAAACCAGAACTGGGATAAGGCGCCTGGGTGAGGTGGACAGCGGGACTGGCTAGGGGAAGAGACTGGAACTGTGGCATGGAGCCCAGCAGGGGGAAAACTGGGATGAGAAGCTGGGGTGGAGGAAAGAGACTGGACTGGCACAGGAATAGACTGGAGAGAAGCAGAAGTGCTCCAGTTCGGAGAGAACAAGGGCAGCATGGTTTGTAAGCACTGGTGCACACTCCCAGGGCCGGCACAACCCATTAGGCGGTCGCCTAGGGTGCTGCGATTTGGGGGGCGGCGACCGCGGCGGTATTTCCGCGGCGGGACCTTCCGCCGCCTCTGTCGGGGGCTGCATTTCGGAGCGGGACCTAGGTGGCGGAAAAGCTGGCGGCGCTCCTGCACACTCCCCTCCAGAATCTGCCCTGGAACCTAAGATTCCTGAATCTCAACATTCCTCTGTTGTCATGAATGAGGCAGGGTCTTGTGGGGAAAATAGTGTGTGTTCATGTAATTACAGACTGTATCCTAATGCTTGTGCAAACTTCTACCTTAATTCTGGCATGCCCTAACTTGTTTTGCAAACTTAATGTTCTTTTAACAAAGATTTTTGTGTGTACCACAGAGATAAGTCTCTAGCAATGTCCTAATGAAAGGACTGATGAAGAAAACTTCCTTGTTGTCACCATGAGAAATATGCCCCACAGGATATTAAAAGTATTACACACTGGTGTTTGTGCCACATGCTGCCTATATCCATGGCTGTCAGGCAGGCACGATTAAGTGGACTCAGATAAACCAGTGGTACACACTGAGTTAGCAATGCCGAAGACTATTGAGTGGCATGTAGAGACATCAAATACTGCATTAATGCGTTTTGTATTCGCTGCTTCCTCCATTTTCACCAACATGTAGAAAATCATATTGCATTAGCAATATTTCCTATCACATTTGGTTGACCTGAAAGCAAAGTGGATGGTTGCTGCATGCTCTTTCTGCAATGTATCCGCAAGAGCATATAAAGACAAGGAACAGGGAGCAGAGAGATTGTAAAATGAAAAACACCTGGCTCTTGAAATTGTTCCTTTGATGTATGTCATGCTGGCTCTGCTTAGTCACTTCCCCAGTGCAAAGTCACACAAAAGGTCAAGGACACAGTCTTAGCAATGCAATACTCACTGAAGTATCTTTAAAAGCAGCAAAGAGTCCTGTGGCACCTTATAGACTATATTTGTTAGTCTATAAGGTGCCACAGGACTCTTTGCTGCTTTTACAGATCCAGACTAACATGGCTACCCCTTTGATACTTGAAGTATCTTTGCAATATTCACCGAGCTCCCATTGTGATACTGAAATTCGTACTGCACCCTCCAAGGGCTAGCTCTGGTTGTTTGCACTGTCTCTTTCTGCAATAGATGGAGTGACCAGAACTGAGCACAGTATTCCAGCTGGGCTTGCATCTTTGATTTATAGAGTGGCATTATGCTGTTCTCTGTATTATTCTCCATCCCATTCCTTATGTAGCCTTGTACATATTGGGTTCCGGGA
>NW_020664609.1:436538-452088 GCF_002925995.2 Terrapene triunguis | reverse complement strand
TTTAAGTAAAATCGAATTACCCTCGTAGTGTAGACATACCCTTATAGACTAACAGAGGTATTGGAGCATGAGCTTTCGTGCGTGAATACCCACTTCGTCGGATGCATGTGATACTTTACCAACCTAGCTATGCTGGTATAAGCCCTAGTGTGGATGCAGGAACACTGGTATAATTTCTTCTACATTAGATAGTCTTGCTTGTTTTGCTATACTGATATTACTGTGCTGGCAAAACCCTTCTAGTATAGACAAGGTATGATCCCTTTTTAACCCCTGCATATTTCACCTTTCTCTTTATAAGAGAAAGTTTAGCAGCCATTTAGTTCTCACAGAGTCTGCAACCTGCTACAGAGGAAACACACACTGTACTCACTCATGGGGACTTTACATTAGTTCTTTCCTGTTGTTTTCCTCAATCCACAGAGAAAAGTCTCTTGAAGGTGAAAGATTTAACTTACCTTGTGAGGCAGTTCCCTACTCTATTGACTAGATTTTATTAGACAATAGGATTTTGCTCTTTTTACATCTGATTTTCTCTCACTTTCCTGATAAGCAATGCTTGATATAAGATTGCTTTGGAATTGGTCTATTACTGGGCTAACACCTGCAGATCACCCTAAAAGACAAAGGAAAATGAATTTCTGGCTTGTGGTGAGGAGTAGGAGGACCAGATACCTGACCTAGGGTACTCCATCTAAAGTAGAAGGGAAACGTGTCACGTGACGTGGTACCAGGCATTTGTTGTCAGTTGCCAGAAGCCCCACCACTTTGGCACACCCTGCCCTAAAAAGGAGTACTGCTGTCAGGGATGAGCAGAGAGTTCAGACCTCCAGCATTTGCCTAGAGAGTATCAGAGGGGTAGCCGTGTTAGTCTGGATCTGTAAAAAGCAACAAAGAGTCCTGTGGCACCTTATAGACTAACAGACGTATTGGAGCATAAGCTTTTGTGGGTGAATACCTACTTCGTCAGACGCATGCCTAGAGAGGCCTCTCATGATCAGCTGCAGGCAGAAGCAGCGAGAGTTGGTCCTCCAGTGTCTAGATGGGCTGGGAACAGATGGAGGCCAATCAGGGCCCAGCAGGCCAGATAAAAAGGGCTGGCTTTTTCTACTAGGGGCCAGTTCTGGGTAAAGCCAGGACAGGGAAGGCATGCTCTCCCTGCCCTAACCCATGTGACCTAACCCAGTCAGAGACCTAGTCCTGACAGCACTGGCCTTGGGTGTCCTGGCCTTGGGTGTCTGCAAAGCGCTAGTGTTTATGTTATGGATTGTAACATCCATGGTGGCTATTTTGAGTTCACTGTGAATTTTTTGTTGGTAAAACCTGAGGCAAACCCCATCCGCGGGGTGCCAGGCTGGTGCAAGCCCTTGATATGCCCATTGCCCTAAGGCATGTTGAAGATTTGGCTGAGGCCACTAAGGGACATAAAGTATACCTGCAAACCATCACAGGAGTAGGTGCCAAACATGACACCCACCTTTACAGCTACCATCCAGCAGTAATTACTGTCATTTTATAGGGAAGACCATTTGAGTGTGTCCAACACTTTGATTAACACTCACTCGCTACTGCCCCTAGAAAAAGTGCACTAGAAGTATGAGTCACCAGTTAGAACATCTGGTTTTATGGAGAGCCTTTTGATTAATAAACTTTGTTGCCATGCTCTTCAGGATTTCACTTTTTATTTGTACAGTACTCACGGGATGTGGTTGCACATACCTGAACCTCTCAATCAAAGATCTGGAATTGCTGTAAGGACATTAACCAATGAAATTGCACAACAGTTAGGTAAATATTATTGTCAGCGTACCATTGGGTAAACCGAAGCACAGAGAGAGTAAGTGTCATACCCAACCAAGGTCACACAGCAAATCAACAGCAGAGTTGGGGCTAAAATTTTAAGGGCCTAAACTCAGTCTTCTGCTTTAATCACTAGACCATTTTCCTAGCAGCACAACACGCCCTGCAGTATAGCAGTGCCAGGCTGCATATTCCACAGGTATGAAAATTTCCCTTTGTAGAAGAGGAAATAGAAAATATGAATAAACCACTAAATAAAACTACCATGGGAAAAGTAGGACTTTTTAAACCATTGGAACAATCAGATCATATTTCCTGACTGACTGAGCCATACAGTTCTACAATTCCTTTAGAAATAACCCATTTTCCTCCAGAGTTAATGAGACTCTACTGACTGACTCTTAATAGTCTTAAATTATTTTACTTTCTGTTGTTTCTGATACTCTTGAATCAGCCTGAAAATAATACTTTCCACTACAGTTTTTACATTAGTCATCCTTGGTGTGGGTGTGCGTAAAGATCTGATGTATGGCATGCCAACTCAGGGGGTTTGAGGCTCAGAGTTAGGTGTTCTGGACTAACAAATGCCTTTGGGAATGATTTTTGTCAGAAATTGTTCTCCAGCTATTTCTCGGAATCTTGACATGCAAAATGGTTCAGGCAAGATGGATGCTGTGGCCTGGGGATTTCTAGGAATAAATCTTTGTGTGGTGTGGAATAGTACTGAAAGTCTGGAGACTAACATGACACATTTTATTGATGTTTTTTATGGTTTTCATTTTGCTAAAGAAGTTCCTGGTCATCCAGGCAGCTGGACTATGCTTTGGGTTGTTTTGTAAACAACTGAAACTCAAGGCCAGGATTTAACTCACAATGCCCTTGGCTGATGGTAAGAATAGGTGAAGCAGTTCAGATATAATGAGAATTGACTCAACACTTTATCCAAAACGTAGACAAAACCAGATCAAGCCTCAGCTTTTAGGGGAGAGGGATTAAAAGTTGCGAAAATTTTTCTTTTCTTTTAAACTGTGGGGAGAGATTTTTTAAAAGGGAAAGTCTCCCCTTTTCATGGGCAAAATTTGCACCTATATTTTGACACAGCTAATTGTGGATGCAAATCTGACTATGAAGAGATTGGTACCTGCAGATACATAAGGGCCAGATATTAAAGTGCTCAGCATCTACAATCAGGGCCAGATTTCAAAGATCTCAGCACCCATTTTGCCATTTAAATAAGGGCCAGGTTTTCAAAAACTTGGCACCCAACAGCTCTCATTATGACACTTATGTCCAGATTTTGTAAAGATCCAATGTGCCCCCATTGTGCTGCGCTCATTTGAAAACTTGACCAGCATTGTGGATAACATGCTCTTTTGAAAATCTGGCACTAACTTCCTAAATTGTTGGATTTGTGCCTAAAATTAGTAATGCTGCTCAGGAATTTTTAAACAATTTTTGTTCTTGTTGGAAATGCCAGTTTGTCAAAACTGAAACTTTTCATGGAAGAGGGTCGGTTTTGATGAATTCTTTCAACTCAAAGTTTTTGAGAAAAAAAGTTTCCAAATTGTTGAAACATTTTATTTTGACATTTTTTAACAAAAAATTCTGATTTTCCAGTTCAAACTGACTTTGTTTAGAAAATCTAGCTACTTATAGTAAAAAATTCTTTTAAAAGAAAAAGGTCAAAATCAAACCAAAACATTTTGATATTAGTGAAAACAAAATGTTTCAATTGACCTGAACTATTTTTTCCCCCAGATTTTTGGTTTGCGAAAATGTTTGAGATTTCAGCTTTTTCTCCTGATTTGGGATAGGAGCATTTTTTGAGATGTCAAATTTTTGTGGAATGGGAAAAACATTTCCCACCAAGCTCTGAAAATTACTGCTCTGGAAGCTTGTCCACCTGTGCATCCAAGCCAGGTCTCGCAACCACTTATCACCATTATATCTTTATGCTGCAAATTTCAGCCACATAGTGGGCCCTTGAAAAACTGGTCACTACCATGTGCTCCTGTAGTTCCTGGTTTTGGCTGAGGCTGAAAGGGAGATAACATGATGACACAAGAGTGCCTGCTCTTGTTGTATTCCTAACCGCATGGCTGAATCAAAAAGGTTCATAGAATCATAGAATATCAGGGTTGGAAGGGACCTCAGGAGGTCATCTAGTCCAACCCCTCGATCTGCTGGCAATGCCCCTACTTATACAGCCCAAAATGCCGTTAGCCTTCTTGGCAACAAGAGCACACTGTTGACTCATATCCAGCTTCTCATCCACTGTGACCCCTAGGTCCTTTTCTGCAGAACTGCTACCTAGCCATTCGGTCCCTAGTCTGTAGCTGTGCATGGGATTCTTCCTAGGTGCAGGACTCTGCACTTGTCCTTGAACCTCCTCAGACTTCTTTTGGCCCAATCCTCTAATTTGTCTAGGTCCCTCTATATGCTATCCCTACCCTCCAGCATATCTACCACTCCTCCCAGGTTAGTGTCATTTGCAAACTTGCTGAGGGTGCAGTCCACGCCATCTTCCAGATCATTAATGAAGATATTGATCAAAACCGGCCGCAGGAGCGACCCTTGGGGCACTCTTCTTGATACTGGCTGCCAACTAGACATGGATCCATTGATCACTACCCATTGAGCCCAACGATCTAGCCAGCTTTCTATCCACCATATAGTCCATTCATCCAGCCCATACTTCTTTAACTTGCTGGCAAGAATAAGTTGCTGGCAACTTCAGATAAACTTACATAATCTCTGAATAAAATACAAACTCCAAACTTTAGATGCTAATTTAAAGTAGATCTCTTCAGCTTTTGTCTAAAACCTACTCTACACACAGATTTTGTATTGGTATAACTGTCAGGGGTGTGATTTTTTTTCTTCTTACTGATATTGTTATACTGGTGCAACCCCTAGTGGGGAAGCAGGTACACTGGTATAAAAGTGCCTTATACTGGTGCAGCTCATTCCCCTTCCCCTATGGGAATAACTGTACTGTTAGACACCTTTATACTCCTATAACTGCAGACACATTAGAGGAGTTCTATAGTTAAAGCAATCCAGTGTTTGTGTTTAGACAAGCTCTAATTGTCACTCTTTTTTCAGCCATCAGCCCAGACAAGGAAAAGTCTTGTGGCTAAAGCATGTCTCAGAGTCAGAAGATTTGTCTTTGGCTCTGCCACAAACTTCCTGTGTGATGCTGGGCAAGTCATGCAACTTTTCTGTGCCTCTATTTCACCAGCTGTTAAAATGGAGGAAATGCTATTGATCCTAATTCAGAGGTGCTATGAGGCTTAATTCATTAATGACCAGGATGTGTTAGGAGATCCTTGGCTGGAGGGCACTCGAGAAGTGCAAGGAATAAGGAGCAGAATCTATATTTTAGCTACCGAGTAGCTGCTGCTAACGCCATAGGCTGATGGAGGAGAGACATTCATCAAAGCTGCTTGAAATGTTTTGACTGAAAATGTTTCCTGGCAAAATATGAGGTTTTGTCAAAACTGAAATTCACTTTTTCAGCAGGGAAATGCCCAACAAAAGGCTTTATTCTGAACTGAGCTTTTGTCGGTTTGAAATATTGCTCATTTTTCAATAGAAATTTCAAAATTTTGTTTCATTCAGAAATGCTGACTTTTCTGGAACTTTTTGTTTTGTGGACATTTTTGATAGTTTGATTTTCATTCCATTGTGGACTGAAAACAAGTGTTGAAATTGTGGAATTTCCTGCTTAATTGAAATTCCATTTTCCAAACATGTCTACTGTTTGTGTGTGTGTGTGTGTGTGTGTAGGGCGGGAAAGGCACAAAGTAAGGGCCACACTGTAGAGCGTGAGGCGTGCTGGGTGCCGACCCTCAGCGCAGGGCAAATACAGGTGGATGTCTCGGGTAGCGCTATTAGGGAGAATGCACCACCTACAGCGCTTTACTCTGGCTAGTGGAGAAGGCAGCATAGTCTCTGAGTTGCACCAGCCACATCCCCTTGTAGCAGCAGCGTGCCACCAGTCACCCCTACTTCCCCAGCATTCGGGGCAAGCCAGAGCTCAGCCTGTCATCAGCATCCTTGTTACCTTAGAAACTCCGTACAGTTCCAGATGATTGTATGGCAATATTCTCTCCCCTGGATGTCTAAAGTCAGGCATCTAAATCCGTAGTTAGGCACCTGAATAAAAAGGTCCTAGGTTTCTCAGAAATGCGGACTATTTTCTGGGTGCCATGATTACCTCTGAAAATGAGGCCCTTTTACAAAGATGCCTAACTATGGATATAGGCACCTTACCTTAGGTCCCCATGAACATTTTAGCTTTATAACAGTAGTTCCATCAGGAAAATGGTGAGAGCTAATTCCTTTCGAAGACATTGTCCAACAATTGGGGCAAGCCATGTAGCTGGCCATCCAAAGGCAGGTAAAGGCCCTGGGAGAACAGAATAGAGTGGAAGAAAAGGGTTGTGCCTAAATAGATATAATTTATTAAATCTTACAGAGCAAACCTGAAACTCCTTGAAACAGTTTCACACCTGCAGCACCTGTCTGGCATGAAAGTCTCCTCCCTTATCCTTTGGTTCACACCACTGAGATAGGGGTCAGAGAGAGAATCGCAGGGCCAGAGCAAACCCCTTGCTTACATGAGTGAAAAGAACTCCCTTGAATTTCAGGAGTTTACTTGGATGAGTAACTCCTCGCCAGGGGACCTAGGGGCTCATCGCCTGGCCTGCAGAGTTTAGGTTCCTTCTTCTCTGACCTATGACTAGTGGAAGGGAATGTCCCTAGAACCCTTCTCCTGAGCTCTAGTGGATAAACATACACTCTGAGGAACTTTTTGTGCCATTTCTCAGTTTGTTTATTTTTTCTTTGGCTCTCTGGGTTTGCATCAACTAGCAGAGGAAGGTGGGTTAGGGCACTCACTTAGGAGATTGAGGTTCAACTCCCAGCTCATGCTCCCTATGTAACCTTGGGTAAGTCCCTTGTCTCTCTGTGCCCCAGTTCCCATCTGTACAATGGGAATAACAGCCCTGCTCTGCCCCACCCCACAGGGGTGTTACGACCTGGAGGATGATCTAGAGGATGGCGTGGACTGCACCCTCAGAGGAGTGGTAGATATGCTGGAGGGTAGGGATAGCATACAGAGGGACCTAGACAAATTAGAGGATTGGGCCAAAAGAAATCTGATGAAGTTCAGCAAGGACAAGTGCAGAGTCCTGCACTTAGGACGGAAGAATCCCATGCACCGCTACAGGCTGGGGACCGAGTGGCTAGGCGGCAGTTCTGCAGAAAAGGACCTAGGGGTTACAGTGGATGAGAAGCTGGATATGAGTCAACAGTGTGCCCTTGTTGCCAAAAGGCTAATGGCATTTTGGGCTGTATAAGTAGGGGCATTGCCAGCAGATCGAGGGACGTGATCATTCCCCTCTATTCGACATTGGTGAGGCCTCATCTGGAGTACTGTGTCCAGTTTTGGGCCCCACACTACAAGAAGGATGTGGAAAAATTGGAAAGAGTCCAGCGGAGGGCAACAAAAATGATTAGGGGGCTGGAGCACATGACTTATGAGGAGAGGCTGAGGGAACTGGGATTATTTAGTCTGCAGAAGAGAAGAATGAGGGGGGATTTGATAGCTGCTTTCAACTACCTGAAAGGGGGTTCCAAAGAGGATGGATCTAGACAGTTCTCAGTGGTACCAGATGACAGAACAAGGAGTAATGGTGTCAAGTTTGTTTCTTCTACATTACAACGCACACATTGTCCAGGGCAGAATGAGGGAATATAAACTGGTAGGTGTTTAGGAATTACAGCTGGTGGTGGCTGTAGACTATCCAGTCAAGTTTGCTTTATCATAAAGAAAGCCCCTTGCTGCTGCCAGGGAGTCTGTAGGGTTGCCAGGTGTCCAGTTTTCGACCGGAACACCCGCACCCCCCAGTTAGAGCTCTTACCCCCTCCTGCACCCCAACAATGGGGCAGCTGTGTTCCTATGGGTGCCCCTCTATACCTGGAAGACTTTTTGTTTTCTTGGTATTAAGAAACACTATATTTGTCAGAATTCTGGAAAACAGAGTGAAGTCAAATCAAACACCATCCATGGGCCCTGCCACTCCAGTGCTAGATGACTACAATACAGCAAAGCATGTACTTGGCTTTAATGACATTGAAGCTACTCAAGTGCTTTGCTGGAATGGGGCCTATATGCTTCTAATTACTCGAGACCCCAAGAGGCCTGATGCTGCAGAATTTCTCATTTGAGTAATCCCATTGAAGCCAATATGTCTAGTTACAAGGTAAAATGTGCAAACTTTACTAACACTGATGAGCACTTACTCACACGAGTACCATTTTACATAAGTGTCCAAATCTGTCCTGTATAGAAAAGTAGGGCTGGAAGTCACCGAGTCCATCGCTCTGTGCTGAGGCAGGACCAAGTACTCCTAAACCTTCACTGACAGGTGTTTGCCCAACCTGTTCTTAAAACCCTCCAATGACAGGGATTCCACAGCCTCCCTTGGTAGCCTGTTCCAGTGCTTAACTATCTTCATGACTAGAAGGTTTTTCCTAATATCTATCCTAAATCTCCCTTGCTAGAAACTCAGCTGATTACTTCTTGTCCTACTTTTGATGGCCACAGAGAATAATTGATCACTGTCCTTTGTAGAATAACCTTTTATATATCTGAAGGCTATCATCAGGTTCCCCCCTCAGCATTCTCTTCTGTAGATTAAACATGCCCAGTTCTTTCAACGTTTCCTCAGAGGTCAGATTGTCTATGCCTTTTATCATGTTTGTTGCTTTCCTCTGGATTCTCTCCAATTGGCTCCCATCTTTCTCAAAGCATGGCATCCAAAACTGGACACAGTAACCCAGCTGAGACCTCACCAGTGCTGAGTAGAGCAGGACAGTTATCTCCCATGTCTGACATAGGGCCCACTCGCGCTAGAGACCTTTATATTGGTAAAACACCCGGTGCAGTTTATTTACAATGTGGGTTCCCACCATCTTTGTACAATATACAGCTCTGCTACAACCATCTTAGGGAGCCCTCAGCTTCTGAGGCAGGTGGGGCGAAGCAATCTCTCTCTTCTCTCACTGCCTGTTTTCTCTCCTCCTACTTCTCCCTGTACCTTTTTGTAGTCTCTGCCTAATGGCTTAATTAGCCTTCCAGCTCTCCTCCATCCACCAGTTAGGCATTGATGGCTCGTGTTCAGTTTGTGATCCAATATAATCTCCAAACCCTTTTCTGCAGTACTACTGCCTAGACAGTTATTCCCCACTTTGTATTTGTGCATTTGACTTTTCCTTCCTAAGTGTAGTACTTTGAACTTGTCTTTACTGAATTTCATCTCATTGATTTCAGACCAATGAATAAAGACTGTCAAATTGGGCCCAATTTGCTAGACCTAAGATTTTAATTTGAAAAAAAAAAAAAAAAATAGAACTTGAATATTTGAAAAGGCAAACATTTCTGGTTTCAAATAAACACACTTTTTAAAAAAATTGAGAAATACACTAATTGATAAGTTATCTCACAACCACAAAACTGCAGTCAGTGGGAGAACAGACATCAGTAGGAGAAAGAAACTAAACTGGAAATAGGTCAGAACTGCACATTTTTGTTTTGCATTTTCACACACAGTGAATTCAGATCCCAGTTTTTCATTTGGCAAATTATACTGTGAGGGTTAAGTGCAAAATTCAGAACCAGATTTTGGTTCCAGCTCCACTCTAAAAGAAATGCTCAAGCCAAATTCAGATTTTCTAAGAGTTGATCTTATACAGGGTGAATTCATTGCATGGAGTCCTCCAAAACTTGGAATGATTGCAAATGAACTGCCACGGTCTTCAAATCAAAATCAAGTCAGCAAAATGGAGGGAATATTTTTTTAAATGCCCAAAACAATGGATGGGGTAAATGGTAGATCAACAAAGAGACAGAACTAGAATTGCACAGCACCAAAAAATTAAAAGAACAAAAAAAGAAAAAGAACAGTGGGGACAAGGCACATGCAGTCAGAGCTTAAATAAATGATAATGTACCACAACGTTTTGTCAACACTCTCCCAGACAACTAGACTGGAGGAACACCGAGGAACTGTTTGGGGAATCTGCAAGATTAGTGGATCCATCAGTCACAAAGAAAGTATAAGAGCCAAAAAGGGAATATGTAAAATTAATTGTATAAGTAGGGCTTGGATAAGCGTCTGAAGTCGGGGGTGGGTGGCATATGTAACCACATTTTTGTTGGCAATGGTAGGCAGCTAGCCAGTCCAATGTCTCCCTTGCAGTAGACACTGAATGACTGTAGTGAAGAAGAGGCAGAGTAGTAATTGGTATCTCTGGGTAGTACATATCAGCTACTGTGGAGTCATGCACTTTAGAAATCCTGATAGATTGTAGAAGTTAGATATTGTAGGTAGATGCCACTGAAGACAATTGACCTTTGGGTTTTGCACTCCAGAAAGAGATGGAAATTGACAAAGCACAAAAGGGACACAGCCCAGGTGAGTCATTGTGTGTGTGTCTGAGAGAGAAAAGGCATCAAATATAAAATATGCCACAAAAATAAATGAAAAACAAAGAGAGAAAAAACAAAGAGAAAAAACAAGCCCCCAAACCTCTCCGCATGTTCTTGACTAACAATTAAACTCATCTAATGAATGCCAACTCAGAGGGCATTAATTAGTTTAAATTAGCCGCACTGTACTTCAATGTGCTAATCCTGGTCTCCTCAAAAGCCAAACAGCTGAAGGGCTGTTATTATATACAGAGGGGAAGTTACCATACAGGGATTTTGGATCTTGCTCATTGCAGATCTGGGCAGTATGTACATTACCAACCACCTCAGTGTAATTCATCTTCCTCTGTTTATGTCAGCTTCAGTTCTTCTGCTAGATGTGGTGGGAGCACATACGCCCGTCATTCCCAGGGCCTATAAGATATATGAAGCTGAGTTAGCCAGATTTGGTTGGTAGTGCTTCAGCCAAGGGATGACTCGCTCTCTTGATCCACCTTGCATAGCTGCCACCATGTGTGGAAGTCTCAGCTGTGGTGACATGGAGGTGAATGCACTATAGGCCTTGTCCAGCATCCTCCCAGCAAAATTCGTCCTCTCACTTCTTTGAGCCAGCCTTGCCACCACAATGCCATCTGAAGACTAGTCCTCGCTGGCTGGAGGGAACAGAGAGAGAACTACATCTGCGGGGACACCTTCTCATTGTGGGAGGTGCTCAGATGCAATGGGGATGGGCACGATCTGCCTAGAACAGATGAGAGAAGGAAGAGTAGAGTTCAGGAGTTTCGCCACTGAAGTCAGTGGAGTTACACCTGTGTGAAAACAGTGCATATGAGAACAGCAGGAGGCCAAGACCCCAGTGGAGAGAACTGGGGAACTGATAAACTCTAAACTTGTCACCGTGTCATCATGTGACTGGTTAGTTGTGTGTGCTTGAGAAGGTCAGTGCACTGCCACCGCCTGCCCTTGCTTGTCAGATAAAGCTTCCACTCTCCAGGTGCAGTGACTAACTTTTGATTCAGCCTTTCTTCCTCGGAGTGTCCCTGCTGGCATGTCTCCTCCCCTGCTGCATATCCATTCTCTCTTCCTTATTCCACCACTTGGCTGCCCTGACTCATTAGTGGTTAGCAGCATCCCACCATCCTCTGAAGTTTGACTCAGAGCAAAATGTGCAAGCAACCCATAAGGCTGTCAGAGAGAAGCTACTACTCACAAATCTCCCTGATTGATAGCACCTGGGCTGAGGCACTCAATGGGAGTTGAGAAAGGGGGGTGCTCTGACTGCACAGATTGATGACAGCTCTGTGAAAAGGCAACAAGAGGCAAGGTGGTGTGCAATAGCCACTGCGTAAACCACCTGGTATGAAGGCCTTGCATACTTGGGCAGAGCACGGTTATAGCTCCCAGCACTTCCTTGGTTCTTCTGTGTCCTGGGAACCATGATTCAATGCATGTTTACTAATGAAGCGGCCCATCTGCAGATAAAAGAAGTAGCGGCTGGAGGGAGAGAAGTGATGAAAGCTGGTCTGACAATCACAGGAAATTGCTGAGAGGTTGGCAAGAGTTTGCAAAGAGGTTATTGAGCTCAAAAGCCTCCACGAGCAAAACCTGTGGAACTTGAAAGGCCTGCAGGGGCTCTTCAGGGGAGACTTGTTTCCGCAGCTGGGAGGGATGTTCTGTGTATGTCCTTGTCCTGTGGCGTGACATGGGTCACTGACCAGCGGCAGGGGATTGGTAGCTGGACAGGAAGTCCGATGGGAGCAGGAAGGGCAAGTAAAGAGACACCAGAAGGAACGGATTAAGAAGTTAGTGCTTCCAAGCTGCAGGGTGCATTCCCCAGGAGAAGTACCATGGAATTAGCACACGCAGGTGAGATCCACAGCCCTGAGAGCATGGGGGTTCAGGCAGCAGCCACGTCGCCTGGGCAGTGAGCTCATCATATCTAATAAACTAAGCATGGTTGGGCCTGGCTAGTAGTTGGATGGGAGCCTTCCAAGGTGAAGTTATGAGATGCAGGATGGAGTAATAGGCAAATCTATAGAAGTCTGGATTAGTTTAGATGAGCTCTGCATATCAAAAGGCCTTGTATCTGCATACATCGGTCAAAGAAAACGGAGCTGAGTAATGTGTGTGCAAACTAACACCCCATCTTACAATGGTCTAACTCAAAAAAGGGGATTTTGCCTAAAATGTCCAGATTTTTGAAAACGTGAAGTGCTAAGTTGCGAGAGCAAAGTTGCCATACCTGAGCTCTGTGCAGTCCCCACAGACAGATTCAGAGGATTGAAAGCCAGAAGGGACTATTATGTCCATCTAGTCTGACCATTGCATAGCACATGCAGGCGAAATCACCCTGTGATTCCTGAATCGAGCTCAATAACTTGGGGCTGAAAGGGACAGCCAATCTTGAGTTAAAGACTCCAAGTGAGGGAGAACCCATCGCACCCCTTGGCGGTCACTTCCAGAGGTTCATTATTGTCCTGGTTAGACATTTTCCAGCTTTGTTCCATTTTGACCTTTGCTGACTTCAACTTCCGCTCACTCTTGTTTTGCCTTTGCCTGCTAGCTTAAGAGCCCCCGAGAGCAGAAATCTACTCACCCTGTGCTTGGTCCTTCGCCTTCTCTGTGCTTCCCTTGGGTGGCACAGCAGCTGAACCAAAGGAGGGTTAGTACAAGGTCATCTTTCCAGACCACAGCTTTCTCCTCACAGCATCCCTTGGAGGCAGGGAGGTGCTATTACCTCCATTCACTGGTGGGAGGTTAAGGCTCAGAAAGACTTGGGCCTGGTGTACCTGTAGAATTTAGGTCACCATAGCTACAGTGCTCAAGTGGGTGAAAAAGCCACACCCCGGAGTGCTGTAGCTATGCCGACCTGACTCCTGGTGTAGCCACAGCCAGGTCAATGGAAGAATGCTTCTGTCAGCCTAGCTACTGTCTCTTGGGGAGATGGTTTTCCTACAGCAACAGAAAAAACACTCCTTCCTCTGTAAGTTGTGGCAGGCTTATGCCGGCACAGCTACGGCGCCGTAGCTATGCTGCAATAGCTCCTCTAGTGTAGACAAGCCCTACGGCCAGACAATTAGTGACACACCACCTGAGGCTCTGCCCCTGTGAATCTGTTATTCAGCTCTTTTAAAAAGCAGGATGGAGTGCAGAGAAGAAGGGCAATTTCCATGCTGTGCCATCCCAGCTCTGCGCTGTAGCCAGGTTCAGATCAAGTCAGAGCAGCTGTTCCTTTTCTCCACGCTGCTTCCTTCCCACTCGCCCATCCTCCACTAGCTGCTGCTGAGGGGAATCCTACTGCTATAGTACTGGCTGCTGCATTTTCCCACTATTGCTGACAGTGCACTCTGGGGTGGCTCCCAAAAGCACCACAGAATGAAACCTGGGGTCAGAGTACAGGCTTGAGGCAGCTGGCAGGGTATCTGAGTGGGGTGTGCATTTCCCAGAGAGCCGGAATATCACTGCCAGTCAGAGAGCTGGATCCCCAGGGTCAGTGGTTAGTTAATATTCATCTCCCAGCTGCCTGGATTAGCCATTCCTGGTCACTCCCTGCTCAGAGCATCTCCTCCTCTCTATGAGCACCCTTTCCCTAACAGACTGGCAAATATTAAGGAGCAAGGTGAGCAGCCCTCACCCTCTCTGGAGAGGAGCTCAACTTTCCATTCTCCATCATGTGGCTGTGGGAACAATCCCCTGCCAACAGCTCCACAATTGTCATGGTCTGACGTGGCCCAGAGATGGCCCTGCGCCCCTAGTGAAGGAAGCTCTAGGCAGTGGGAGTAGTTGGACAGGGCCATCTCCTGATCCTACCGTTGCAAGATGGGAAAATCCTGTCCAGGATTTGGGCGGGTCTCCAGAGAGCTCAGATGCAGACAGTGGCCTCTCAGTGGCCTCTCAGGATCCCTCTGGGGAGGGGGGGATAGGTGCACCCAATCCAGAATAGGCCAGTGCAGGAGGGGAAGGGAGTTTGCAGGTCACTCCCTCTCCTGCCTCAAGGACACCAACATTGAAGTGAGGGTCTTGTCTGTAAAAATGGCACCATGGGTCTTGTCTCCCAGCCTTGTGCAGGTCACTAACGCACTGCTCATCCTGGGATCTGAGAGGCAGGCTGGGTGCTCTCTGCCTCATGCATCATTGCCAGGGACAAAGATTCTCCCAATCCTGTCGATGGGTCACAGAGCAGGACAGAATCCAACTCATGCTCCCAGACCGGAATCGACCCAGCAGTGCTGAGAGGAGTAAAATCTCTTTTTTGTGAATGATGTCTGCAGACACGACTCTGAATACACCCCCGGGGCAGATCAGCTGAGTCACATGGGCCCGTTTCCAAAGAGAGTCCCAGTGTGGTGGGGGGAGGGGAAAAGAAGGGGAAAAATGCTCTGCAGAAGGGGGTTGTTTGTGGGAGAGTGCCAGCGGTCCTGGGCGAGGGCTGCAGTGACAGTCAGACTCAGCCATGCAGAGATCTGAACAGCAGGCTGTCAGCCCACACACAGACAGCCCTGAACCTGAGCCTGCTCGCCCAGCCCTAATACTGGCTTGGTGGAAGAAGGCTGCCTCCTTGCTACTCATCACTCTGCTGCTAGAACAGCGCCACGTGTGGGGAGGGAAGGGCAGTCCATGGACACCAAGGAAAGAACGAGCCATGGGTGCGAGGTTGCAAGACGGCTGAGTGGGGTCTGGCCCTGGGGAAGGGTAGGCTTCTCAGGAAAGGGAGAAGGTTAGACAAGCCCCCTGAAAGGTTTGAGCCAAGATCCAAATACTGAGGCTAGGTTTGGGAGTGGGGCCTGGCTGGAGCCCAGTGGTGCAAGCCCTGTGCACACTAGCAAGGCCAGCGGGCAGCTCGCAGGGGGCAGAGATCTCTACTGAGAAGCAACCTCCACTGTGGCCCCGGCGCGTCACGGCAGCTGATACTGTTTGGCTGGTTTCCACAGCACTCTAGAGGCGACAGGGACCCAAGAGGTGCATGGATTAGTATTAGTAGGAGCATTGCCAGCAGATGGAGGGAAGTGATTATTCCCCTCTATTCGGCACTGGTGAGGCCACATCTGGAGTATTGTGTCCAGTTTTGGTCCCCCCACTACAGAAAGGATTTGGACAATTGGAGAGAGTCCAGCGGAGGGCAACGAAAATTATTAGGGGGCTGGGGCACATGATTTACGAGGAGAGGCTGAGGGAACTGGGGTTATTTAGTCTGCAGAAGAGAAGAGTGAGGGGGGATTTGATAGCAGCCCCAACTACCTGAAAGGGGGTGCA
>NW_020664609.1:422287-436138 GCF_002925995.2 Terrapene triunguis | reverse complement strand
GAGGTGGTGGAATCGCCTTCCTTAGAGGTTTTTAAGGCCCAGCTTGACAAAGCCCTGGCTGGGATGATTTAGTTGGGGATTGATCCTGCTTTGAGTAGGGGGTTGGACTAGATGACTTCCTGAGGTCCCTTCCAACCCTAATCTTCTATGATTGTATGATTCTATGGAGCTCAGCCAAGGCTGGGGAGGAGAAGGGGCAGGCCCACAGCACGTTGCACAGGTGCTCCTGCCCCATGGCTTGTGTAGGTGGGCCAGAAACAGGCCCATGGAACACATAACATGCTCCTCCTGGGGAGATAGCATGGGCCACATTCCCAGCAAGGCTGCTAAGGCCACTTTGCGATGGGCCAGCAGCATGTTGTAGCCAGAGACAGCCAGCAGAAAACTCCCCTGCACAGGGGGCTCTCTGAAAGTGCTGGGTCCTCCGTGTCCTGTGTCAGTCACCCTCTGCCCCCATGTGAGAGGAAGTACGGGATGTCTTCTGGGCAGGGCTTGGGTGGGATGGAGACTTGGTGGTGTGGAGCTTGGCCACGCTCCAATCCTGAGCTCTAGGGGCCCCGTGCCAGTGGGGTGTATTAGAGCTGCCCCTGTGCCATTCTAACTTGTTGGGGGTTGGGGGTTCTGGCTTCCTGCTGGGCTGCCCCCACCCTTTCTGCGCTAGCTGAGCTGGAGTGGAGAGTCTAGGTCTGTATGTCACTCCTGCCCAAGGAGCCTGTGCTGTCCTGGGAGCCATGCAGGAAGCAGACTGGGACTGGGAGTCTCCACTGAGTCCCTGCTTCCTGGGGGAGTGATCGGCACCAGTCCTTTGCCTGGTGCAGAGGGTTTGCTCCTCTGCTCAGGCTGTGGGTGCTGGCTGTTGCACAGTGTGGGTCAGAGCCAAACCTCCATTCACTGCTTGTCCCTGCTGCCCAGCTGTGCGGGAGGAGGAACAGCGACCTGGCATCAGTTGCTCTCCCTGTTTGCAAGTTTCCGTGATAAGGTGGCTCACGCAGAGGAGTAACGGGTCTCTTTATGCCTCTCTGCATAGGTGTGCAGCAGGGCTCATGCCTGAACCCTAAGGCAATATTTGCAATGTCCCTTGTGCTTAGTTTGCAAGGGGTCTTTTGCTGGTAGTGCCAAACTTACACAATAACCTCTGCTTCACTGCACACCCAGGGCATTGGGAAAGGTCCCCAAAAAAGCATCTGGATTTCTGGGGGCTCATGAGAATCAAACACCGACTGTTCTGAGGTTCATCCAGGCTCTCAGTGACTCTGAGACACAACACACATGCATACCCACGCGCACGGACGCGCGCACGCACAGTACTTTAATTCAGGCATGAAATTTCAGAGAAGGCTGACGTAAATGTGCTCCATTTTTAGCCATGTATTTGTGGATGATTAAGTGGAAGCACCAGCAAGCAGCAGCCTGAGGAGGCCCTGTAGCATTCTTACACTAGGCTTGGGCAGGTGAATGACTCATTACATACTTGATTTCTTTCCACCCAGTTGCTGAGAATGGTGTCACTCGCCTTCCAGCTGATAGTGAGGTGTTGCTGCCGGAAGATTGGCTGTTGCTCTTTGACATGTCAGAACTTTCCCACGGTCGGTCGGGAGTGCTGCGGGGCATGGGAAGGGTGGAGAACTGTTGGGTGGTGTCCCTCTCTGACTGATGACATCGCTCAGGCATTGAGGAACCACTCACATGAGCCAGAAGACTCAGGAATTGTGCCGAGTGTGGTTGCATTGCATCAACTCCCCCTCCACGCCTAAACAGCTGGGCCACTTTGGTTTTTCTGTTCCTACCCAGGCCCTTGTCTCTCAAATGAGCAGTGTTTTCCTATGGACTTCCCCTGCCCTGGCACAGGCGCATGTGGCCGATCGTGCACATGGGTTGGTGTGGGTCTGCTGAATCAGGCTAAGCAACGTGTCAGACTAAGAGATACTGTTTTAGTTGCTGTTCTGCCTCCAGGCATTGATGGCTCTTTTGGGAAAGTGGCAGTACCTGAAATATTAATGTCACCAGTCTAGATGTCTGTAGGTGATAACTCTGAAGTGTGATTTACTTTATTTCTCTTTGGTTTCATGGATATGTTTCCTGACACAGAGTTGTTAGAATAATTCACAGACTTAGATCTCTTCTAAACCTCCAATGTTTCCTTTTGCTCCTTCTCCCTTTCACTGGATTCCATTACAGTCTTCACTTCTCCTGGCCCAGTCTGAGTCACTACCTTGTTCTCCGCCTGCACAGTAGATTGTTTAGGTCAGTGTTTCTCAAAGGCAGCCACCGTGGCCACATGCGGCCACCAGGGGCTTTTCTAGTGGCCACAGCCTCCTGGACTGTGATTGAAGGGGCAAAGTAGCGGCCCCTCCCCTCCTTGTTGCTCCTGGATGCAGTGCCTTGGTGTTGGTTGCTGGGGCTACCAGCAGGGGTTGGGCCCTGCCTCCCTCTGGAGACACTTGGGGCACAACGCTGGAGGAGCAGGCAGCCCATGATTTCCCCACCTTCCCAGGGGCAGTGGGGCTCAGGCTGTGGGCTTCAGCCCTGGGGTGGCAGGATGGCAGGTTCTAGCCATGAGGCTTCGGGCTCCATCCCCAGGCTCCAGCTGTGCGGCAGCAGGTCCCAGGCTCCAGACACATGGCTTTGGGCTCCATCCCAAGGCTCCGTCCCCTGGGCATGGGGCTTCAGGCTCTGGCTATGGGGCTTCAAGCTTCAGCCCCTGTTGCTTCCCTGGCCCCCCACCCATCCATCCCCATTGTCTCTGGCCCCTGCTGCCTCCCCCAACCCCCCATACAGGGCTTAATTTGTCCCTAGGCTTGTCTGGGCTGAGTAAGTCTGCTGTGAAAAGTGGTACTTGTATGTTTGTTAATATCACTTTTCACAACAGACTTACTAGCAAGCAATAAATACATTACAATGATTTGGACATGTGTATATGCATATTTATTTGTTTTTTCTAAAGCTAATTAAGTATTTTAGGGAAAAGTGTGAGAGCAGCCACCAGCAAGAGTTGGTGGCTGCACTCTGAGGCCACCAAAAATTTTGTCCTGAGAACCCCTGGTTTAGGTAGAATTGAATTGACACTGGTATCATAATGTTCATTGTCCATGTGAACAACACATGCAAACTCTTTAGCTGCATGGAATTTAGTTCACCACAGTTTTGCATTAAGAATATTTTTATTAAGTTTACAAATTACTTGTTAGCCGAGATGAAAGGGTTCCGAAAAGAGCCACAAGACTGCTATGAGGTCTGGGGAAAACTACCTTACACTGAAAGATTTAGGCCGCCCAATCTACTTAGCTTGTCAAAGAGAAATCTCAGAGATGACCTGAGCAAATCCACAAATACCTACAAGGGAAGGAGATTTCAGAGGGCAGATGGCTCTTTAATTTATCGGACAAAGACATAACAAGATGCTATGGCTGGAAACCAAAGTTAGATAAACTCATGCTAGAAATAAGGAACACATTTTTAACAATAAGGGTAATTAACATTTGGAACAATTTACCAAGGGATGTGGTTGAAGTCCATCATTTGAAGTCTAGATCGAGATTGGATGTCTTTTTCAAAAAACAAAACAAAACAAAAAACCTCTAGCTCAACCACAAGATATGGGTCTGATGCAGGAATTACTGGGTGAAATTCTAGGGCCTGAGTATACAAGAGGTTAGAATGAGATGATCATAATGGTCCCTTCTGGGTTTAAAATCTTTGTATTTAAAATATAAATCTATGAAAGCAAAGATAAATCATTTTCACTTAATGTGACAAAGTTCCTCCTCTATCTTGGTGGGTCCTGCGCTTATTGGCGGATTTTCTTGCCTCAGAGATTCACCATGTGAGTTGGGGGAACAGCCCAGAGACCTTCCCCTCTGGGAGAACCCACAGTCCAGGTCAATTGGGAGGTTTGGGGGGAACCCAGGCCTGCCCTCTACTCCGGGTTCCAGCCCAGGGCCCTGTGGACTGCAGCTGTCTATAGTGCCTCCTGTAACAGCTGCATGACAGCTACAACTCCCTGGACTACTTCCCCATGGCCTCCTCCAAACACCTTCCTTATTCTCACCACAAAACCTTCCTCCTGGTGTCTGATAACGCTTGTGCTCCTCAGTCCTCCAGCAGCACACCCTCTCACTCTCAGCTCCTTGCGCCTCTTGCTCCCAGCTCCTCACACTCCCACCACAAACTGAAGTGAACTCCTTTGTAAAACCCAGGTTCTAATTGATTCTAGCAGCTTCTTCTTAATTGGCTCCAGGTGCCCTGATTAGCCTGCCTGCCTTAACTGGTTCTAGCAGGTTCCTGATTACTCTAGTGCAGCCCCTGCTCTGGTCACTCAGGGAACAGAAAACTACTCATCCAGTGACCAGTATATTTGCCCTCTACCAGACTCCTGTACCCCACTGGTCTGGGTCTGTCACTTTAAGTACATTATGAGTCAGGACAAAGATTGGGTAGCAGGGCTCAAACTTAGAACATTCATACAAAGAAAAAATGGAACAAAATAATAAAAATAAACAATTGAAATTCAGGAAGAATAAGGATTTGACAGAATACTGCCTAATTCGGCTTGCAGTATAAGTAATGAAGGGAACCAACTCTCCAAATATCGTTTTTGCCTGGTCATTCCCCCTCAGAATTTGTTGAGTATGAAAATACTGGTTTTGTTCTAGTCACCACTGTTTGCAATTAAAGCAGCTAATTATAAAAGCTCTTTTCCCCGCTTTTAGAAACATTGTTATGCACTCCTACTAAAACCAACGGTCTCTCTCGAGAGTCATTGCTGATGAGATCAGACTGATACTACGAGTGAACAAAATACAGTGCTTTGGGGGCATCTCCACGACATACATGAATATCTCATGGTAATGGATGGAGGCCACATCTCAATGCTGATACTACTTGACCTCTCTGCAGCTGTCAACACAAGTGACAGTGCCCTGCTGCCCCAATTACGTGACACATTGCTGGCTGGAGGAGACACAGCACTGCAATGGCTTCAGTTAGTTATTCCACTTCAACAGACCCAGAGTGATGATAGGCAACTGCTCCCCTTCCCTGATGGCCCTCACCTGCAGGCTCCCAGAGGGATCTATCCAGTTCTTCTCCTCTTCAGCATCTCCCCACCTCTCTTGGAGAGGTGTGAGGTGCCACACGCTCCTCTTGTATACTCCAATGCCACCAAGGCACTCTATGCCATCACTCTGATGTCACAATGCCTAGCAGAGACCATGCCCTGGGTGACCATCAGCCAGCTCACACTAAACCCCAGATGAGACTGAAGCGATGCTGGCTGGAAGGGGAAAACATTTGGAAGAACTGGCCAGGTCACTGTTCTCTCTTCCATCAAGGGTGACTACCCCCATTCAGCAAATAGCCTCTGGGTCCTTTCTCACTCAGCACTTCATCCATAAGACAAGGGAGTATCAATTTTCAAAAGTGACTTTCCCCACCTCCTGCTGGGCAGAAATCTTTGCCCCTCCCTCCTGGGCAAAGATCTAGTCACTGCAATCCAGGCATTTGTCACCTCCAGACAGGAGCACTCCAACTTGCTGTACCTGGGTCTGAAGACCCCAGCACAAGCCAAATAGGGTAGCCCTTTTCCTCTCCATTACCCCTATGCTTCCATCTCTCCATTGGCTCCCAGCCCAGTTCCACTGCTGCTTCCAAGCCTTGGACCTGATCTTGAAAGCTACTGGTGGGGCAGGACACAGTTACATCAGTGATCACATCTCCCTCCATGATCCAGCAAGACAACTGCACTCCTCTGGGATAGGGCACCTTATAAAGGCCAAGAGGAAGCATGTGAGGGCTGGGGATAAGGCACTTGCTGTTAAAGGGGTTGAGCTGTGGAATGACCTTCCAATGGATCTGTGCTAATCTAAAATCTGACCACTTTCAAGGAGTGCTGCAAGGTCCTCTTTTTTGCCAAAGCAGTCCCATCAGAGCCAACTAATGGGGGGGAGACTGCAGTGGGTGAAAACAACATATACATGTATAATCCCCCAAGCAGAGCCTCCACTACCAGGGAAGGGAGAAGAGCAGAAGACTCATGAAATCCACTAGGGACCATGCCACACAGATTTAATTTATCTGGGAAGTATTTTGATACTCTGGTGATGGTAGCAATAGACAGACAGACAGACCAAGCTTGCTCACTGCCCGCCCAGCTCAGACCACTCAGATCAGAGCTTCTGTGAAATCCATGGAGTAAATGTCAGTTTGTTCTGGAGTGGATTTATGGGTCATACAAACGAAAGCTTACATTGTACACTCTTTGGGGTAGGGACTGTCTCCCTAGAGGTGTGTACAGTGCCTAGCACAACAGGGCCCTGATCCCTCCCTAGCCCCATGGGTGCTACATAATACACATTTCTCAGGGTCAGATGTACTCATGTCTCTTTGCCAGGCCTTAGCATGAGCCCAGTTACTGGATTTTTGTCATGGTGCTGCTGTCACAAACCCGTGCAAGTCCTGTTTATTTGTTAGCATGGTTAAAGAGACCTGCCATACAGGAGTGGCTGGGAGATATCTGTCACACCATTTGCCCTGCAGTCACTGTAGTGTCAATAGTCTGCAGCAAAGAGCCCTTTTTGAGGCCTGGACTTGGGAATCCGTCCAAGCACAGACAGCTCCCAAAGAATGCACCTAAGGTTTTACAGGATCTGGGACACAGCATGGTGAACCGCAAAGCCGGATATGTCCAATAAACCTGCTTCTTCTTTACTTTATGACTAAGTCTCACTGTATTAAATTAAAGGCTTCTAGTGACAGAGCATTTAGAGTCTGTTTCCGCATATCAGGGCCATGAAGCTACATCTACTGGTCCTGCAAGAGTCGTAACCCACATTTATGGCTTTCTGCAATCCCCAGCCATTTACTGCAGCACTTCACTCCACGCTGCTTGTGCCAGGGCACGCTTTATTGCTGTGTTCTTCTTTCTCCTGCCCTGCCACCTTGCACATGAGTCTAGTAAGACACTGGGGGCTAGATCATTAGCCCTTTACTCACACTGGTGAACACTTGCTCATGAGAGCAGATCTATCAGCTTCAGTGGTGTTGTCTGTCAGAGAAACTGCCCACCAGTATGAGTAAGGACTTCCGCATCTGGTCCAGTGTCACAGCACCATCCAGCTGGGAAGGCAGCGCTTGTCACATTGATTAGCTCTTTGGGACAGGGGCTGTCTGTACAGCACCTAGCACAATCGGGACCTGTTCTCAGTGGGGCTCGAGGCACTCCACAACAGAACTGGTAAACACTAACACTAAACAATGTGCCTGCATTCACTTATAAGCACGACTGTGCACTGGAGGACGTGGGGCCTTCCACTGGATATGTTTCCACTTCTAAAGGCAGCATACTTAACTGGACAAGAAACAAGTGCCAGGTATGGCCAATCCAGTGTAACTAAATGCTGCTGCTATCACCACAGAGTTTGGCACTTTCCTTGGGTCCGGGACCTTAACAGCTTATGAGGAGTTTTCAGGTGAAGTCCTAGCCTCAACAAAGGTCAATGGTAGTTTTGCCATCAACTTCAATGGAACCACAAAAGCAACAAGGAGTCCGGTGGCACCTCAAAGACTAACAGATGCATCCGAAGAAGTGGGATTTTTTACCCACGAAAGCTTATGCCCAAATAAATCTGTTAGTCTTTAAGGTGCCACCGGACTCCTTGTTGTTTTTGTGGATACAGACTAACACAGCTACCCCCTGATACTTGACACCATTCAATGGAACCAGGATTTCATTCGCTATTCATTTATCATTTTTTTCTTCTCATTTTCATATGTTCCATTTTCTGCCACTGGAATTTATTTTTTAATTTGTTTTTCAAGCCCCTTTGACAGCACAAATGAGCTGAGCAGTGATTGGCTGAAATGATTGATCACAGTGGTGTACCTATGTTTGTGCTCATTCCATCTCAGTCATTTCGGGCGGCTGGCAGATGTTCCCGTATAAATAACTAAGGCTGCATGTCTGAATGTCCTCTTCACTCGCAGAATGGGAAAGACCTTAAACAGTTGCTTAATCAAAGTGTCTGCAGCAAAGCTGATGTGATTTCTCTTGCTAAGCAGGCTGGGTCCTGGGCCCACAGAAGCCAACAGTAAAGTTCCCATTGACTGTAGTGGTGCAGGAGGGCTGAAGGCCTCCTCACCAAGACTAAGGATTAGAAGCAGATAGAACATCACTAGGCTGCACACATTTTCTAACCAATTTGTTTACATCTCACGTGTAGGGAGTTGTGGATTCAATTAGAAAATAACACCATTGCAGCTCATTGCCCAAGACATAAACTCTAATAGTAGCTGGAGAGAGTTAGACGCCCAAATTGGTTCAGAATTGCTTGCCCTAGTTAACATACTCCTAATTATGATGAACTTGCTATTGTCAACAATGTTTTAGCCAAGGCAGGGAAAGAAGACACTAGTATGCATTTGGGAGGAGCTCTGAACTTTCTATTCGGTATTACGCAAGACAGAACCTCCTATAAGCTGGTTTGCCTCTCAGAAACTGCTAATTAAAAAGCCCTTAGGCTTTATCTGCCTGATTAGGAATGCTTGTATGGAAGAAACTGCCAAAATCCATGGCAGTCCTTTTTGTTTTAAAACATGGGTCTCACATATATATGAATTCATTTCTTTCTTCTCATTGTTTTAATGCCTTCCTATTTGATCAGCAAGGAAATTATCCATTCTAATATGCGTTCCAAATGTGTTAAAATTTTCATTTATATAATCAGGGAAATGAGAAATGGGAAATACCTCAGGGGTAGCACAAGATTGTTTCCTTCCTTGTAGAGTTATTCTCTTATTCAGAAACAATACACAAGTATATGTTATTTAAATGGCAATTAAATATAGGATGAATGATGGATTCCAGTAAGGTTTGTTGTCTCAGGGGATCTAGGCCCCCTGGGTTTGGTTCTCTGCTCCATTACACCAGTGTGACTCCATGTGATGTATTGGGAATATGTCTGTACAATTTGTGAATTCGGTGTGAGAGGCTGCAAACTCTGTGTGAATGTGCAGCCTTCTGCCTTCTCTGGGGTCTCTCTGCCCCCCTTTTGGGTTGAAAGGCTCGTGGTAAAAGAACAGCAACAGAAGGTCCTTGACTCTAAGTACCCAATTGTTGGAAATCTATTCGCTCTAGACAAAAGACTGGTCCCTGCCCAGAAAGACTGTTTAGGGGATGGTCACCTTGGCAACAAAGTCACCTGACAGGGATCTGTGCTCATGTGGGGAAGCTGGCAGGGGTGGCCACCTGACGTGTGTGTGTGTGTGTGTGTGAGTGGGGAGTAGAAAGTTTTAACATGGCAAGGCTGATCTGCTCAGGGATCCATTTTGTCCAGGCCATGAAGGGCAGGCACTCACCATGTAACAGCTGCCTGCCTGCACCCAGGTGTGTCCCCACAGGCTCATGAGGGGAGGGTGAGCTGGTGAGGGACACTGAGGTTTCAGACGTTTATTACTTGGGGTGGTCTGTGCTCTCCTGGACTTTACAAGATTAAGTATAAAAGAGCACAAATGTGTTAGACTCCGTGAGGAGTGTGTGGGTGTGGGTGTGTTGGCTGCTTCACAATGACTGTGTGCTCCTGAGAGAGGCACACTCTAGCCAGAAGTGTCACACCATTGGGTGAGTTGTTGTAGATGGTGCACTTAAGTAACTGGGGTATCTAGGGGTCAGTGCTGCGCGTGGGGAGCTAGTGCAGGTGGGCTGAGGAGCCCCCTTTCCGAGAAGGGGACTCAGAGTCAGTGCCCAGGAAATGTGCCAAGAGGCCAAGGGAGAGGCCAGCAGGGTTGCAGCCCCAAGGGATCCAAGCAAAGAGGCTTGGATTCCTCTCACAGCCATCATAGCGGGTAGCCAAGAGGGGGTGCTCTCTAGGATCTATGACATTCCACTGGCTGTAACTCCATTGCACTCAGGAGAGCTAAAATAAATGACCAAAATAAGAAAATGGCTGCTTGGCATGAACAACATAGAATGTACACATTGGGCTATTGGAACTCAAATGTGAAATTGCAGAACTACTAACAGTGGTATGTAACCTATCACTTAAATCAGCTTCTGTACCAGATGACTGGATTGTAGCTAATATAATGCCAATTTTTAAAAAAGTCTCCAGAGGTTGATTTCAGCAATTATAGGCCGGTAAACCTAACTTCAGTACCAGGCAAATTGGTTGAAATGATAGTAAAGAACAATTATCAGACTCGTAGATGAACACAATTTGTTGGGGAAGAGTCAACACGGCTTTTGTAAAGAGAAATCATGCCTCACCAATCTATTAGAATTCTTGGATGGGGGTCAATAAATTTGTGGACAAGGGTGATCCAGTTGATACAGTGTACTTGAACTTTCAGAAAGCCTTTGGCAAGGTCCCTCACCAAAGGCTGTTAAGCAAAGTAAGCAGTCGTGGGGATAAGAGGGAAGGTCCTCTCATGGTTCAATAACTGGGTAAAATATCGGAAACAAAGGGTAGGAATAAATGGTCGGTTTTCAGAATGGAGAGAGGTAAATAGCAGTGTCTCCCAGGGATCTGTATTGGGACCAGTGCAGTTCAACATATTCATAAATGATCTGGAAAAAAGTGGCAAAATTTGCAGACAATACAAAATTACTCAAGATAGTTAAGTCCAAAGCAGACTGTGAAGAGTTACAAAGGGATCTCACAAAACTGGGTGACCGGGCAACAAAATGGCAGATGAAATTCAGTGTTGATAAAAGCAAAGTAATACACATTGGAAAACATAATCCCTACTACACCTACAAAATGATGGGATCTAAATGAGTTGTTACCAGTCAAGAAAGAGCTCTTTGAGCCACTGTGAATAGTTCTCTGAAAACATCTGCACAATCTGCAGCAGCAGTCAAAAAATCTAACAGGATGTTAGGAACCATTAGGAAAGGGGTATATAATAAAATAAAAATAAATAAAACATGATGCCACTGTATAAATCCATGGTTTGCCCACACCTTGAATACTGTGTGCAGTTCTGGTCGCACCATCTCAAAAAAGATATTAGAATTGGAAAAGGTACAGAAAAAGGCAACACAAATGATTAGGGGTATGGAACAGCTTCCACTGAGGAGACATTAAAAAGACTGAGACTTTTCAGCTCCGAAAAGAGACGACTAAGAGGGGATATGATAGAGGTCTATAAAATCATGACTGGTGTGGAAAAAGTAAATAAGGAAGTGTTATTTACTCCTTCACTTAACACAAGAGCCAGGGGTCACCCAATGAAATGAATAAGCAACAAGTTTAAAAAAAAAGAAAAAAAAAGGAAGTACTTCACACAACATACAGTCAACCAGGGGATGTTGTGATGGCCCAAAGTATAAGTGGGTTCAAAAAAGAATTAGATAAGTTAATGGAGGACAGGTCCATCAATGACTATTAGTCAAGATGGTCAGGGACACAACCATATGCTTTGGGTGTCCCTAGTGTCTGACTGCCAGAAGCTGGGACTGGCTGATGGGATGGAAGACTCGATCATTGCCTGTTCTGTTCATTCCCTTTGAAGCACCTGGCATTGGCCACTGTCAGAAGACATGATTCTGGGCTGGGCTAGATGGACCATTGGTCTGACCCAGAATGCCCATTCTATGTTCTTACAGAGTTGTACCAGTGTAAGGGAGTGGGGAAGCTGACCCAGTCTGTGTGCTCTTCTTGTTCATACTACACAGTACATCTTCCACTGTTTATCGTGGGGCTCTTGTGAATGTAATAAAGATTTTCTGCATTTCCTACCTTTGACCCCAAATATATAAAAGGAAATTCTATTTTTGAGTGTGCAGAAGCGGTTCCCATTAAAATTGGTAGGAGTAGTATCTCAGCACCTAACAGCAGAATTTGGCCATATTAGGTCTAAGAACATAAGATTGGCCATACTGGATGAGGCCAATGGTCCATCTAATCCAGTCCCAGTTTCTGGCAAACAGAGGCTGGGCACACCCACAGCATCCCTGAGCTTCTTGGCTAATAGCAATTGATGGACCTATCCTCAGTGAACGTATCTAGTTCTTTTTTGAACCCACTTATACTTTTAACCTTCACAGCATCCCTTGGCAATGAGTTCCATGGGTTCTATTAAAGGCTAATTCCTTACTGCCTATAAGAAAATGTCTGCCAAGTAAGACTCTATCACATTAGATAAACCAATGGCTAACTGCTCTGGCACAGTGAGAGCAAAGGAATGTGGGGGAAATCAACAGAAAGATGTTTGATTGCAAACTATATTTTTCAGCAGCACACTTTCAGATTTTATTTGGCCTTCTCAATGATAGTTTGGAATTAGGGCGGATTTCCAAACTTGGGCCAATGTATATTCTGATCTAGTGCTTTCCCCTAGTTTTAAAGTGTTACATCTATACAACAGTTTTGCCAACCTCAGTCATTTAAATATTATGGTTCAGGCCACCAAAAGTCATGAGACTGGCTTAAAAATCATGAGATTGTTTTAAAATAATAGATTTTGGGTTCTTTTTCTTTGCTTTTTGGTGTCTGAACCTTTAGGGTGCACTCGCTTCACATTTTAAAGTTTTTCTCCACAACCATAAGGGCTAAAAACGTATTTTTTCTTTTAAACAAAAGTTGAGATTGCATGGCAAACTTCTGATTCCTCCCAAACCCTCAGAGCTGTGTATGTGTGTGTGTGCAGGGCACTTGGAATCGAAACCTGGGTCTAGCTGTGAATTTTCTGGTAGCCCCCTATCTGTAACTGCTTAACCGAAACCCCTGGAGGTGAATGCTCCAGAACCCTGGGTACAAAATCCAGACCCAGATCTCTCTCCTTTGAATGTCTCATCGTTTGCCACAGGCTCCACTTTGAACCCCTTATTTCCCTCTGCCATAGCGTGGGAGCAAGAGATGGGGCCAGCACTGACATCCCGAAGAAAGCTCACACTCAGCACGAGATTAGAAAGAAGATGCCAGAGTTGGAGTTTCATGCAGCAGTGTTGCCTGCATCCGGAGAGCTCTCCCTAGCTGCAGACTAAACCAAATTCTCTTGTGAAATTCACAGGAACTAGTTCTAGCAAGTGTAACAGAGGCAAGAGCTATAAACAACTTTCACCTTTCAGTGACCCTAGCCAATAAGAATGTGAGAGCAACTCAGTGAATGCAAGATTAGCCTATGTAGAATATCTCACCCAGAATCTATTAATTCTTCATTTCCTGGATTAATGTAAAACAGTGAAAAGCACACAGCTAAGATCTTGAGCAGAAATATTGCCAACCTTGATGCATCTTGCGATATTTGTCCCGAGCTCCTGGAGTCCTGAGATTAACTGAGACACTCCGCTTTTATTTAAGAAAAAGTAAATTTCTAGTCCTCATAGTTGCAGAGAAATGCTTGAACATGTGACCTATGGGCAGCCTGAAGGCCCAGAAGGAAAATGAGAGAATCCTACATAGTTTTATTATTTTAAAAAAATCTCACAATTTTAAAGCCAGTCTCATGATTTTTGAGACTAGACTCATGATTTTTGAATGCTTGGGGTTGACAGTATTGGAGCCATATTATCAGATCTGAGTGCCTTAATAGTACAGCTGAGTTTCTCATCTGAATACAAACAAAAGCAATTAGGACAAGATTAAAAAATATTATCCAAAATATAGGCTCTGGAATCCTTATTCAGGCACCTAAATAAGTGGGCTGACTTCCAAAAGTGCTGAGCGCCAGCAGCTCCCACTGACTTCAGCTCAATCAAAACTCAAGGCTTCATTTAAAAAAAAAATCTAACTCTCTGCTTTTAGCTCATTTGGTTATGAATATAACCTTCTGAATCCAGAGACAGAGAGCCTGAAACAACAGATGTGGGAAAGGTGTGAACTCCCCCCACATGCCTCCATGGGCCACTTCAGGAGG
>NW_020664609.1:361188-402287 GCF_002925995.2 Terrapene triunguis | reverse complement strand
TCATTTTAACACCATTCCTTGCTCCCTTCCCCTTTAGCTGGGGAGAGAGAGTCTTGAGAAGGAAGAACCCCTTTGTTTGACAGTCTCTTAGGGTACGTCTACACTTACCGGAAGGTCCGGCGGCAGGCAATCGATGTTCTGGGATTGATCCCGGAAGTGCCCCGGATCGATCCCGAAAGTGCTCGCCGTCGACGCCGGTACTCCAGCTCGGCGAGAGGAGTACGCGGCATCGACGGGGGAGCCTTCCTGCCGCGTCTGGACCCGCGGTAAGTTCGGACTAAGATACTTCGAATTCAGCTACGTTATTAACGTCGCTGAATTTGCGTACCTTAGTCCGAAGTGGGGGGGTAGTGTAGACCAGGCCTTAGAGGGTAATAACTGTCCTTTTAGGGAAAGGAGAAAAAGTTAGTTGAGATGGGCTGGAGCTGTTAAAATCAGATCCTGTTTCCTAGAAGACAAAACAAACAAACTCACATGAGGGGAGAGCAAAAAACAGCAAAGATTAAAAAAAATAAAAATAAAAATAAAGCAGCTTCTGTGTTTGTTGTTGACTTTCACTTCCAAGCTCACTGCTGGAAAACCAAGGCATGGCACACGGTCTTATTAGCCACTCTGAGACCTAGCAAATTTGTGCCAGCTTAGAACATTGCTTTTAACAGTCTCTTTGATCACAGATTCACAAGTGTTGCAAAATATGCAATCTTGGCTGGCGAGGCAGACTCTTATTAGACAGAATGCAAAAGGAGAAGGACAGGATGGGAAAGAAAAAGGCTACATGAAGGCTGGCGGGTGACCAAGTCTCACATCCCAAGTGGGGTCTGGAATTTAACTGAAGCCAGCAGAGGTGACAATGGCATCTGGCTCCCTCTTTCTGGCCCAGTCTGGTCAGGACATCTCCCAGGATCAGAATGACGAAGGCCCAACAGCATTAGGCTGGATCCTAGGGCCCCAGGGGACAGTGGGAGCGACAGCCATGATGGTGAAGCAGTTGTTGGCAGGCAACTTCTTTTCTTTGAAAGACGCCTAAGGGGTGCTGGGCAGAATAGCTCGTCCCCCTCATTATTTTGTAAACCAGTTAGACCCAATATCCAAGACACCAATTTTGGTCCATTGATTTCTGGTTCCACACGTCTCTTGTTTACCTTGCATGATCTTAACCCAGTTTTTGCATTATAGCAGGAGGCTTTTTTGTTTGGACTAATTAAGTTCATCTGTCTCCCTTTTGCACCTTTTCCCATCACCCTTTATTTTTCTAGGCTAATGTGACATTCCATGAACTTTCACTCACATCTCACAGTTGAGCTCACAATTAGGGTAAATTTGTGGGCCCCGTGATCACAAACTACTCTCATGTACATGTGTGTATATTTAATATGTGTATATATAATATGTATGTATATATACACACACACACACACCAGGGCTGCCAACTCATGATTTTCTCACAAGTCTCATGATATTTGCTGTTCTTGAAGCTGCAGCTCTTGGAAGCATGTTATCTGTTGAGAAACTCAGCTTTCATTAAAAAAAAAACCAAATTTTTAGCTATCCTCGGTTCAGAGAAAAGCTTTGAAAGCATGCCCTAGGTGTACCCTAAAAGCTCAGAAAATACAAGGAAAACAAAAAGAACCCCAAATGTACTGTTTTTAAAAAAAATTATTTTCTAAGCCAATCATGATATTTTGTGGCCCAACTCATGATTTTGAATACTTGGGGTTGACAAAGTGACACAAACATATATACAAAAAAGCTATGTTAAAAGCATGTTAATAAGGTTGCAAAGTCAAGCTCTCAGAAGTCAGGAAATGCATATAACATGGACTGAGCCATAATCACTTAGAGACACAGAAACAGAACTCTTCATTATCTATAACTTAGCCAATGAATTTTGCCCTGTTTACTGTTTATAAATTATCCAAAGATTTTTGCCAATGCATTCGCTAGCCAGATCTGTTGGATGAATAGTTTATACAAACAAATTTCAGCCTGTGAGCTGTTCACTTTGACTATTTGCTAGCACATCGGTTGTTAGTGGGGTTCAATTGGTCACCTTAGTCACATGCGGCTGTTTCCTCTACCTGCCTAGAGAGTCACAGATCACACATACTCCAGAGTCTCCATGAATAGCCTCGTTTGCATGGAATTCTGGGATTGGTGAGAGGAACAGCCATTCCCCAAACAATCAGCTGGCATGAACACAGGTGACATGAACTAAAACCCAACACAGTCTGAATTAACCTTTGCAAACCAAATCCCACATGTTTGTGATTGTGGCACCATTCCAAGAATCTCCTCCACCCAAATCACCCAAACACAGTGAAACAGGATGAAATATCCCAAAATAGAAAACCAGTCCAAACAGCCTGCAGGAGAAAGAGAGTTGTGAGCCTGTAACATTCCAGAAAAGCTGACTCCACGGAGAAAGACAATGCTTTTTCTGGACATTATAGGGTCTTTGTTACCATTAACTTGCTGAATATAGGTTTGAACCTAAAAATGAAGTCTAGCAAACAAAGAGATACTTATGTTTAATGATACCTCCAGCCTCCTACGTGGTGTGAAGGAAGGAATTAGGGCTTGATTTTTCACTGCCTCGCCCCTGGTGTTGTCATTTACTCTTGTGCAAAGGGAGTGCAAATTGGGGGGACCACAAGTCAGAATAGTTGCACTTTCCACTTATTTTGCAGCACAGTGAATGACAACCAAAAGTTTCCCCTTGATTTCAATGGGAGCTCGGCACCTAATAATCTGGCCCCAAATACCTACATCTCATTGAGAAGTCACGTAGGTGTTTGGGAAAATGTTGCCGTAGGTGAAGTAAATATGGTTAAATATTCACATAAAACAATTTGGACTAGTAGATGTTTGAAGAAACAAACATCCAGATGATATCAAGTGCAAACAGCAAATAAAACACAGCGCTGCGCAGAAGAATTTTGGACACCAAATAAGAACTTTAGAGAGTCATAGTATTGACTAAACTCATTCTAGCAAGGCTTGGGTACTCAGGGTGATACCTTTCTGGACCATCAACTTTCTACAATTCATAGGAGGTGGGAGCGTTACTGGATCCCCCTCATCCAAGACAGAGAAATGTGCTACTGGCTCACCCCCTGAAGACAAGGCCCAAATGCTGGAGATGGTAGAAACCCCCAAGTCTCTCCATCCTCAAGAAGAGGGCACTGAAAAGGAGAGAATGGGGCTTACCAGGGGCAGACTGCATGAGAAGGAAGAATTGTGCAGATTGCTGGAGCTGGGATGGGGAGCAAAGTTTCAGCTCATGCAGGTAAGCGGCCAACTTTGGGATGCCTCTTTCAACCTAGCCCAAATTCCAAACCTCTCTGAGCTTCACTCACCACTGCTCATGGCAGAAGAATCCATTAAAACCCTGTCCATTAGGAAGAGCACGCTCTATAATTACCTAGATGGAAGCCTCCGAGAATGGCTATAATAGAGCAGTTAACACCGCACTGACAATGACAAAGGATGTTGAAATGCTGGAAGCTAAATCTCTCCCTTCTCCCTGACCCCTGCCTCTGGCAGCAGTCTCCAGAGGTCATTTTTTTAATCATAGAATCATAGAATATCAGGGTTGGAAGGGACCTCAGGAGGTCATCTAGTCCAACCCCCTGCTCAAAGCAGGACCAATCCCCAACTAAATCATCCCATCCAGGGCTTTGTCAAGCCTGACCTTAAAAACCTCTAAGGAAGGAGATTCCACCACCTCCCTAGGTAACCCATTCCAGTGCTTCACCACCCTCCTAGTGAATTTTTTTCCCTAATATCCAACCTAAACCTCCCCCACTGCAACTTGAGACCATTACTCCTTGTTCTGTCATCTGCTACCACTGAGAACAGTCTAGATCCATCCTCTTTGGAACCCCCTTTCAGGTAGTTGAAAGCAGCTACAAATCCCCCCCCTCATTCTTCTCTTCTGCAGACTAAACAATCCCAGTTCCCTCAGCCTCTCCTCATAAGTCATGTGCTCCAGACCCCTAATCATTTTTGTTGCCCTCTGCTGGACTCTTTCCAATTTTTCCACATAACACATCTACTGCTTTCCCCTCATCCACAGAGCCAGTTATCTTGTCATAGAAGGTAATTAGGTTAGTCAGGCATGACTTGCCCTTGGTGAATCCATGCTGACTTTTCCTGATTACTTTCCTCTCCTCTCCTCTAAGTGCTTGTTTCCCAGGCTTCTTGCATTTGTGTATAGGCACCTAAGATAACTCGCTGATTGTCCTGCTTTCTCAGTATGAGGCAGGAGTCCTCCCCTCTTGCGCTCTCCTGCTCGTGCTTCCTCCCAGTATCCCACTTCCCCACTTACCTCAGGGCTTTGGTCTCCTTCCCCCGGTTAACCTAGTTTAAAGCCCTCATCACTAGGTTAGCTAGCCTGCTTGCGAAGATGCTCTTCCCTCTCTTCGTTAGGTGGAGCCCGTCTCTGCCTAGCACTCCTCCTTCTTGGAACACCATCCCATGGTCAAAGAATCCAAAGCCTTCTCTCTGACATCACCTGTGTAGCCATTCGTTGACTTCCACGATTCGATAGTCTCTACCTGGGCCTTTTCCTTCCACAAGGAGGATGGACGAGAACACCACTTGCATCTCAAATGCCTTTATTCTTCTTCCCAGAGCCACATAGTCTGCAGTGATCCGCTCAAAGTTATTCTTGGCAGTATCATTGGTGCCCACGTGGAGAAGCAGGAAGGGGTAGCGACCCAAGGGCTTGATGAGTCTCGGCTGTCTCTCTGACACATCGTGAATCCTAGCTCCTGGCAAGCAGCAGACCTCTTGGTTTTCTCAGTCGGGGCGGCAGATAGATGACTCAGTCCCCCTGAGGAGGGAGTCCCCGACCACCACCACCCGCCTCCTTCTCTTGGGAGCGGTGGTCGTGGAACCCCCATCCCTAGGACAGTGCAACTCATGCCTTCCAATTGGTGGAGTCTCCTTCTGCTCCCTTCCCTCAGATGTATCATCTAGTCCACTCTCTGCACTGGTACCTGTGGAGAGAACATGAAAACGGTTGCTCACCTGTATCTGCATTGCTGGTACATGGACGCTCCCATTTCTTCTTCTGGAGGTCACATGCTGCCACATTTCTTCACCATCCTTCTGTCCCCACTGCGCAGCCTGCTCTGATTCTTCAGAATGCTGTGCCTGTAGAAGTATATCCTGAATAGGGGGAGGAGATGGGGTTGAATGGCTACTTGTTGTGTGCTCTTCTTAAGGAAGGGTCTAGACTGGCAGCATTCCCTCAGCTCCAACGCCCAGTGAAGTCAATGAAAAGATGCCCATTCCCATTCATTTCAATGGGGGTTGGAGCAGCCCACTCTCCTGCCAGGCTGTGGATTCCGGTCCAGTCTTCTCTTTGAAATGTGTTGCTTTATCCTGCTGCGGAACATAACTGCCTGGCTGCACTGGCCTGCCATGGATGGGCCCGGGGCCCTGTGCTGCTCACATGGAACCCGCTGCAGAGATTCATTCTTGGAGTCTATCCCCCTTCCCTGGCTCTTCAATAACACTTCTTTGTCGCTCCCCCTCCTTTCATCGCCTCTCCCTCCTTCCTTCTCCTGGTCAGGGTTCCTTTGGCAAACTTGATATTCAGTCCTGACAGGAGCTACGTTTACTTTTTTTAAGAGCTGGTCAAACCATGCTAAGTGAGAGGAGAGATGAGGGGAAATGAGAACACATTTTTCTCATTTGCTAAAAAATGAAAAATTTTGACCACAATAAAAATATTTGGTGAAATATTTTGTTTTGGTCATAAACCCTTTAAAAATTGTACAAAAAAGCTGGTCAGCTCTATTTTCTCATGATTGCTTTGCCTGTTTGGCTCATGGAACGTTAGACACTGTTTTTTGCCTCCTGTAATGTTGTTATAATTCTTTACCTCCTTTTCTCTCTCCCTCTCTCACCCATATTTCTGTATCTGTATGCCATTTGTGGGGTTGGACCTCATTTCCAAGAAGTCAGCCATGCAGTTACACACATAAAAATACCTGTGCAAGTGTGTGTCTAAATTGGGTACACAATTGCCATGAGCGCATAACAAAATTGGGTGGTTCCATGAGCAAATGGACTGTTATGAAGGAAACTCACCATTTGAATGCACAACATGGGGGGAGGGATAGCTCAGTGGTTTGAGCATTGGCCTGCTAAACCCAGGGTTGTGAGTTCAATCCTTGAGGGGGCCACTTAGGGAACTGGGGCAAAATCAGTACTTGGTCCTGCTAGTGAAGGCAGGGGGCTGGACTCGATGACCTTTCAAGGTCCCTTCCAGTTCTAGGAGATGGGATGGGAAACACCCAATGTATGTGTAAACTGCAATACTTGCAAGCACAAGTTAATGCAACTGGTTACTCATTTTTGTGCATGTAATTACACGCCTGACTTTTTACAAATTTAGGTCCATTAACATTTACCTTGAAATATAGAAATGAAATGGGGAAAAAATAAAAACGCGCAGGAGTCTATTCATGATAAAAGATCTATATGAAGGGGGAAACCCAGGTCTGTATTTTCAAAGTCAGATATGCTCACATGCATACATCAGATACGCAAACAAGCACCAAATGAGCATGTACAGCAGTCTATAGATAACCTATGTGGCACAGAGGATCCCCAGATCTATGTTCTCTTACATTTCAAGGGGCCACTTTCATGTCAGCACTTGCCTAGGTTGATAAAGTGACTTATTGCTTGGATAACCGTGGCAGAGCTATTATATATTACACAGTCAATCCATATGCCCCTCTCCTCTGTAGTGGTAAGCCCCTTATTAGCTCTCCATGTCCTTTCTTAGCCAGATGCTGTAACTCATTCACAATTAGGATAAGAAAAGCAGAACATATTTTTTATCCCTCAGTTCAATGACAGGGAACCAAAGGTATTTCTCTGTAGACTAGCTCCACAATTTCTCACCTGCAGTGGGCCACCAAATTGCATCTAATAATTTGTCCTCCTCTCTATTTGGTTTCTAGTTCTTTGTAGACGTTATTATAGTGGTGTCTGGGGGCTCCAGCATAGACCAGGGCCCCACTTGGCTGGGTCCTGCACAGGCACAGGGTGAGAGAGTCCCTGCCCCAGTTTTTAGAATATAAATTGTCAGGACAGACAAAGGGTGGAAGAAGTGAAGCAGATTAGATGGGATTTTCAGACATGCCTCATGAGCATAAGTCCCAGTGAATGTCACTCAGGTGACTTTGAAGATCTCACTCATGTTCTTCACTTTATAGATGGGAGACAGAAGACCAAGGCATGTAATGATGGTCTCAAGGTTACACTGTAAGCCTGTAGTTGGGTCATGAAATGATCGCAGATCTCCCAAGTCACTGTCCAGGGCCATAAGGATAGAGCCATGTTCTTTGGGTGCAAAGCACTGACGCTGCAGTGATACCAACTACCCACCCTGAGCTGCTGTTTCTGACTCTGGCTTGTGCCACACGACAGGGGATCACTCCTTGTAAAACTCTGTGCCCATCACATGTTTCCGCCCCCATTGTGTCGCCTCATTGTTCCGAGCACCTGGCACCTTAACAAACCAAATCTCTTTACAAGGGGTTGAAAATAAGTCATAGAAACATAGAATATCAGGGTTGGAAGGGACCTCAGGAGGTCATCTAGTCCAACCCTCTGCTCAAAGCAGGACCAATCCCCAACTAAGGCCTGGTCTACACTAGGAGTTTATGTCGAATTTAGCACCGTTACATCGAATTAACTCTGCACCCGTCCACACCACGAAGCTATTTAGTTCGACATAGAGGTCTCTTAAATTCGACTTCTGTACTCCTCCCCAACGAGGGGAGTAGCGCTAAATTCGACATGGCCATGTCGAATTAGGCTAGGTGTGGATGGAAATCGACGCTAATAGCTCCGGGAGCTATCCCACAGTGCACCACTCTGTTGACGCTCTGGACAGCAGTCCGAGCTCGGATGCTCTGACCAGCCACACAGGAAAAGCCCCGGGAAAATTTGAATTCCTTTTCCTGTCTGGGCAGTTTGAATCTCATTTCCTGTTTGGACATCGTGGCGAGCTCAGCAGCACTGGCAACGATGCAGAGCTCTCCAGCAGAGATGGCCATGCAATCTCAGAATAGAAAGAGGGCCCCAGCATGGACTGATCGGGAAGTCTTGGATCTGATCGCTGTGTGGGGCGATGAGTCCGTGCTTTCCGAGCTGCGATCGAAAAAACGGAATGCAAAGATCTACGAGAAGATCTCTAAAGCCATGGCAGAGAGAGGATACAGCCGGGATGCAACGCAGTGCCGCGTGAAAATCAAGGAGCAGAGACAAGGCTACCAGAAGACCAAAGAGGCAAACGGATGCTCCGGATCCCAGCCCCAGACATCCCGTTTCTACGAGGCACTGCATTCCATCCTAGGTGCGGCCGCCACCACTACTCCACCACTGACCGTGGACTCTGAGGATGGGATATTGTCGACGGCCGGTTCCTCGGACATGTTAGCGGACGGGGAAGATGAGGAAGGAGATGAGGAGGACGAGGCAGTCGACAGCGCTTACAACGCTGATTTCCCCGACAGCCAGGATCTCTTCATCACCCTTACAGAGATCCCCTACCAACCGTCCCCAGGCATTAACCCCGACACAGAATCAGGGGAAGGATCAGTCAGTAAGTGTTTTAAACATGTGAACATTTATTTTTAACAGAACAGGAATATTAACAATATTAACAATGGGTTTTTCATGATTAGTTGCCCTAGGCGCTTAACGTTTCAGTCCTTGGCAGTGCAACTACTGCAAAAAAAATCTAACAATGTCCAGTTTAGCATGATTGTTGTGCCCTAGGCGCTCTACTGTTTAGTCCCTGCCAGTGCAGCTACAGTAAAATCCGGTCTATATGTCCGGGGATAGAGCAGAAATCCTCCTGGGACATCTCCACGAAGCTCTCCTGGAGGTAATTGGAAAGCCTTTGCATCAGGTTCCTGGGGAGAGCGGCCTTATTGGGTCCTCCGTGGTACGAAACGTTTCCGCGCCAGGAGACAATCAAGTACTCGGGTATCATTGCCTTGCAGAGCATGGCGGCATACGGCCCTGGTCTTTGCAGGCTTTCCCGATGCATCTGTTCTTTCTCCGCCTCTGAAATCCTCATCAGAGTGATGTCGCTCATGGTGACCTGCTTTGAATTAGGTAGGGGAATGTTAGTATTGGGACTGCTTGCTTGTTCCTTTACAGAACTGTAACCGGCGGTTTAGAGCCACGCGGTGGAGGCGGGAGAGGAGCAGCATACAGGGATCTTTCCCTGGGACAGCTGCGAGGGGGTGAGACAGGGGCAGAGTTCATGCTTGCCGGATTGCTGGCAGCAGGGACTGGCATTGCTTTGAACGTGAAAGGAGGCCAGTGCTATTATTAAAGTTTTAAGCAGCCACAAGTGTACGGCTTACCATGTCAGCCTGTTACCCAAATTCCGCTGTCCTGTCCCACTTGTCTGATCTGCACTGCAAGACCCCAGGCACTGAATGCGAAGGCCGAAAATTCGACCTTGTCCTGAGTGCGCATGTGATAGGTGCTGTGCATGGTCTTGTTCACAGAGAAAGACTATGTTCTTTGTTCACCCAAAAATTTATCTTTCTGAGGAATTCACTCCCTTTTTCCCATCCCACAGCTGCGACTGTCTCCCAACCTCCCCTGGCATCACACTCCCAGAGGCTAGCGCAGATTAGGCGTAGGAAGAAGAGGACACGGGAGGACATGTTCTCGGAACTTATGGGCTGCTCCCGAGCCCAGGCAGCCCAGCAGACCCAGTGGAGGGAGAACTTGTCCCAAATGCACCGATCACACATGGAACGGGAAGAGAAGTGGCGGCAGGAAGACCAGCAGGCAACTCAAACGCTGCTTGGACTAATGAGGGAGCAAACGGACATGCTCCGGCACCTTGTGGATGTTCTGCAGGACCGGAGGCAGGAGGACAGAGCCCTGCTGCAGTCTATCTCTAACCGCCCTCCCCCGCCACAAAGTTCCATACCCCCCTCACCCAAAGTCCCAAGAAGGAGGGGCGGCAGAGTCCGTGAAAACAGTCACTCCACCCCTGCAGACTGCTCAAGTACCAGAAGGCTCTCATTCCCCAAAATTTGATAAGTCCTTTCCTTCCCGCCTCACCCAAGCCCCCGTCCCAGTTTCATCCCCCAGTTTCATGTGTAGTTGCTAATAAAAAATACGTTTCTGTTAATTACTGTTTCCATCATGTTCTTTTAGAGGAGAGTCTGTTTGAAGGGGGGGAAGGGGGTTGGTAATTGGACAGGACAGTCACCTTTACCAGGGTACAGACGCGGGGGCAGGTTCAGCAGCAGGGCACACACACATTGCAGTCACTAGTTACCCTGGTCAGTCTGGGAGGTGGTTTTCATGTTCTGGGGGGGGGGCGGGGCTATGTGACTTTGTGGCGGGAGAGGGCGGTTAGAGATCTTATGCAGCGGTCCTTATCCTGGATCACAGAGCCACGCAGCAGGGGATCTGTAACCGTCCTCCCCCTGCCACAAAGTCACATAGCCCCCACACACAGAGTCCCGAACAGGAGGAGTGGCAGGCTCCGTTGAAACAACCAGTCCACCACTGCAGAGCCTGTCATTCCTGGAGTTTAGAAGCGTCCTTTGCATCACTACACTACACCCGCTCCCCACCACAGTCTGCGTCCCAGGTTCAACACTTTACCGAGAAAACAGTAATAAAGAAAACGGTGTTCATTAACAAAATTCAAGTGATTTTATTTTTAAACGTGTGTTGGAAGGGGGTGAACGGGGTGAACGGGGTATGTAACTGGAGAGGATAGTGAACATTTACTGGGTAAAGAAATGGGGGCAGGTTCAGCTTCTCTGTAAACAAACTTAATAGTCACAGGTTACCCTGCTCACTCAGGAACCTAGCTTTCAAAGCCTCCCGTATGCACAGCGCGTCCCGCTGGGCTCTTCTAATCGCCCGGCTGTCTGGCTGGGCGTAATCAGCAGCCAGGCTATTTGCCTCAACCTCCCACCCCGCCATAAAGGTCTCCCCCTTGCTCTCACAGAGATTGTGGAGCACACAGCAAGCTGCAATAACAATGGGGATATTGGTTTCGCTGAGATCACAGCGAGTCAGTAAGCTTCTCCATCTCCCCTTGAGACGTCCAAAAGCACACTCCACCACCATTCTGCACTTGCTCAGCCGGTAGTTGAAGAGTTCTTTTTCACTGTCCAGGGCGCCTGTATAGGGCTTCATGAGCCAGGGCATTAGCAGGTAGGCTGGGTCCCCGAGGATCACTATAGGCATCTCCACATCCCCAAGAGTTATTTTGTGGTCCGGGAAGTAAATACCTTCCTGCAGCCGTCTAAACAGACCAGAGTTGCTGAAAACACGAGCGTCATGAACCTTGCCCAGCCATCCGACGTTGATGTTTGTAAAACGTCCCCTATGGTCCACCAGTGCTTGCAGCACCATTGAAAAGTAGCCCTTTCGGTTAATGTACTGGCTGGCCTGGTGGGCCGGTCCCAGGATAGGGATGTGAGTTCCATCTATAGCCCCACCGCAGTTTGGGAATCCCATCGCGGCGAAGCCATCTATGATGACCTGCACGTTTCACAGGGTCACTACCTTTGAGAGCAGTAGCTCAACGATTGCGTTGGCTACTTGCATCACAACAACCCCCACGGTAGATTTGCCCACGCCAAAGTGGTTCGCGACTGACCGGTAGCTGTCCGGCGTTGCAAGCTTCCAGAGGGCTATGGCCACTTGCTTCTGGACACTCAGGGCTGCTTGCATCCGGGTGTCATTGCGCTTCAGGGCAGGGGACAGCAACTCACAAAGTTCCATGAAAGTCCCCTTCCGCATGCGAAAGTTTCGCAGTCACTGTGATTCATCCCAGACCTGCAGCACTATGCGGTCCCACCAGTCCGTGCTTGTTTCCCGGGCCCAGAATCGCCGTTCCACAACATCAACATGACCCATTGCCACCATGATGTCCTCGGCGCGGGGTCCCGTGCTTTGTGACAGGTCTGTGCCACTCTCAGACTTCAGGTCCTCACCGCGCTGCCGTAGCCTCCTCGCCCGATTTCGCAGCATCTGCCTCTGGGAAAGGTGGATGATAAGGTGCGAGGTGTTGACAACGGCCATAACTGCAGCGATGGTCGCAGCGGGCTCCATGCTCGCAGTGCTGTGGCGTCCGCGCTGTCACTGACCAGAAAAGTGCGCGAACTGATTGCCCACCGGCGCTTTCACGGAGGGAGGGCGGGAGTGACGGTTGGATGACGACAGTTACCCAAAACCACCCTCGACACATTTTTTTCCCCAGAAGGCATTGGGGGCTCGACCCAGAATTCCAATGGGCAGCGGGGACTGCGGGAACTGTGGGATAGCTGCCCACAGTGCACCGCTTCCAATATCGACGCTCGCCCCGTTAGTGTGGACTCACAAAATCGAATTACTGTCCTTAGTGTGGACACACACGTTCGACTTTGTAATATCGATTCCACATATTCGGTTTAAGTAAAATCGAACTACTCTCGTAGTGTAGACATACCCTAAGTCATCCCAGCCAGGGCTTTGTCAAGCCTGACCTTAAAAACCTCTAAGGAAGGAGACTCCACCACCTCCCTAGGGAACCCATTCCAGTGCTTCACCACCCTCCTAGTGAAAAAGTTTTTCCTAATATCCAACCTGGACCTCCCCCACTGCAACTTGAGACCACTCAAGTCACTCTCCTTTGCAGCGAAGAGCAGCTTTAAAGGCCAGCTCCTCAGCTGATGGAGTTGCTATAGCACTGCTGCTCCCCGTGTCCACTCAGTGGTTCTGCCTCACTTTGGGCTGGCACCTGGAGATGTGCCCAGGCCAGTCGAGAGAATGCCAAATGAATTCATCACTGTGACATGGGGAGCAGCAAGTGGGCTCATGATAATATCGCAGACACGTACTTCCAATTGCTAGGGAACACGGGTATTGAACCAAGGAAAGGGGAGGAAAATGTTTCACTACCTCCAATTTCAATATTCCACCCAAGGGCGGAATCCAATGTCTATGACTTATACAGGACCCAGGAGAGGAGCTCTTTGCTTTTTATTAATTCCTCTGCTCAATTTTGTCTTAAGTGGGAAGGTTATGAGACAAAAGCACTGATTTCTATCTCAAGAACAGATATAGCAGAAAGATGAGATTTAATCTTAGGTAGAAAACTGCACACAAGCCTGCAGAGCTCTGGAGTTCAGCTCTGGTCAGATAGGCCGGGGACAACAGGAGCAACCTTTGTGCTGTAGGAGTCAGAGATGCCATGGACCAGTGAAACCCTCTGACAGGTTTGTGGGGTGAGGAAATGGTGAGTCAGTGCATCTCTGACTCCTTCGCTCAGCCTCATATTCAGTGAAAGCCTTTAAACTCTGACTAAGCAAACCTTGCCTGTAAATTACATTGCACATCCTGGGTGAAGCTATGATGTAAGCGTAAGGGCGATCAGCCTCTCCTTCCAGTCTACACATCACACCCTGCAGTATAAGGTGTATCAGGGTTTCTCCCCTCCCCCACTCTGAACTCTGGGGTACAGATGTGGGGACCCGCATTAAAGACTCCCTAAGCTTATATTTTACCATAGGTTAAAAAATTCCCCAAGGCACAAATTCCTTCCCTTATCCTTGGACAGTATTGCTGCCACCACCAAGTGATTTACACAAGAATTCAGGGAAGGGTCACTTGGAATCCCTATCCCCCCAAAATATCCCCCCAAGGCCCTTCACCCCCTTTTCTGGGGAGGCTTGAGAATAATATACCAACCAATTGCCTTAGCAATGTGAGCCCAGTCTTCAGGACACTAAAAATCAATCAGGTTCTTAAAAGAAGAACTTTATTATAAAGAAAAAGTAAAATAATCACACCTGCAAAATCAGGCTGGAAGGTAACTTTACAGGGTAATAAAAAGATTTTTAAACACAGAGGATTCCCCTCTAGGATCAGCTTCACAGTTACAAAACCAGGAATAAAAGCTACCTCTGTAGCATAGGAAAATTTACAAGCTAAAACAAAAGATAACCTAACGCATTTCCTTGCCCTACTTACAATTTCTGTGGTTTTAGATGGATTATTCCAGGTATATTTTCAGGAGATGTTGTACCTGCTTGGTCTCTCCCTCCCTCCGGAGAGGGAACAACAAAGAGAGAGCACAAACAAATCCTCCCCCCAGATTTGAAAGTATCTTCTTTCCTTGTTGGTCTTTCTGGTCAGGTGCCAACTAGGTTATTTGAACTTCTTACCCCTTACAGGTAAAGTGATTCAGTACAGCTGTCAAGGAGGGATTTTATGCCGCCCTTCTCTCTATATTTATGACATGCCCCCCAAATCACAGACAGTGCTGGACAGCCTGTTCCGCACTAGCTGTGATTTCTTCCTGGAGCTCTGTGTCAATGGAGTGGTATGCCCGTTCGGTCCATCCTGGGGTGGCTGAGAACATCGGTGCAAAGCTAGTGCACAGCTCCTTGATCTGCTGTTGCTGCATACGTCCGAGGGTCATGGAGAGGTTCACCTCTTCCATGCCACCGTTACTTTTTCCTTTATAGTAGAAACCTTCAGGCCACTCAGCGTCATCTCCTCCCTGGGCTGTAAACTGAAAATCCTTGAATTCTCTGGACTAAAAGGACTTTAGAAAATTAACTTGGATAGTATTGCTGCCACCACCAAGTGATTTACACAAAAATTCAGGGAAGGGTCACTTGGAATCCCTATCCCCCCAAAATATCCGCCCAAGGCCCTTCACCCCCTTTTCTGGAGAGGCTTGAGAATAATATACCAACCAATTGCCTTAGCAATGTGAGCCCAGACCAGACCCTTTGTCTTCAGGACACTGAAATCAATCAGGTTCTTAAAAGAAGAACAACAGTGCAGCTAGAAGCATGTCTTCACTGCTCAAGTAACTTGGGTGATTGGCACTCAGGTTGGCCTAGCCTGGGTGCAAGCAAAGCCTTACCTGCGGTATTGTGTCCTCATTGTTTCTGTGCTTACCTGTGTGTGACTGGACGCATAGCCCCTGGCTCTCTGTGCTGAAATGCTCTAGGATTCTTTCCCAGTCAACTGTGAGAGAACTTGTCTGTCCTGCTGGGAGAATTGTGGGAAGGTATTGGAGGGCTATCAGCACGTGAGTGATTTTACCTGAGTCCTCACTGCAAAGTGGGAAGTTCCAGCCTATGTTAAACCAGAGCCCAACGCTAACCTACAGCCCCAGTTGGGTAAACTTGCCTGGGCTTTCAGATTTGGGCTCCAAATCTGGGTCTCAGGATTTTATGAGTGGCTATTCATGAAGGGGAAGGGGGAGTTGGGCTAAAACCCAGGTAAAAGTCCAAGTTAAATGTGTAGTGTAGACATATTCTTGGTGGTAGACCAGGCCTAAAAGTTTAATTGTATATAACATATACACATAGAACGTGAAGTTTACTGGATCCAAAACACTTCATAGGGAAATAAACTAAGTTTGAAACTGATTGGTTCTGACACAGAATGACGTCTATGAAAGCAGCTGTGAGAGGAACTGATTAGCCTGACTAGGCCACATTTATCTAAATGGTTAACCCCCTTCTATCAAGCCTGATGATCTTGATATCATGGGCCGAATTCAGATCTGATGTAGATGGGTGCAACTCCACTGGCTTTAATGTGTTGAACCATTTTACACCACGTCTGACAGAGGCCCTGCATCCCAACTATTCTCCTCTTTGTCTTGGATAATTTTTGGCTTGTTTTCTTTGTTTCCATGAGAAATGGTTTGGGTCAGATATTTCCTTTGTCCTTTCTTTAAAATGTGTGGAGTGGCAGGAATGGATTAATCTTCAGCTGCACTGATGATGAAAAGCTGCTAGTAATTTTAAACAAAGACACAATGTTAACAGGATTTGAACTCAGGACTTTTGCACTAAGAACTAGACACGCTATCCGCGGGGTACTGAGTCAGCAGCTCAGACCTGTAACTATTTACACTTCTCAACTTGGCCACCAGAGGGCTCCCTCAGTGTTCCAGAAATACCTGAGAATGAAAAAAGAAATTAACTTTACCATTGAATAAAGGGGGAGGGGAAGCACATTCTGGCTCCCAGCTGGAGTAATAATGACAGGCAGAAGGGCTGTACATGGGTAAGAAAGAGGCATTATTTTAAAGATAAAGGGGGAAATTATCACTTGCTGTTGGCCAAGCATCCTGCTCTTCAGGGCCCCAGCTCTGGGCCCCCTTAGGAGCATGGGACTAACTCAGTGTTCAGAAACCACTGGCTCTCAGTGGAGACAGCAATGCATGTGGCTCCAAGGCCAGGGATGCTATTACATCCTCTATTGCTCTCCAGGCGGCAGGGAGACTGTGCAAGCACAGGCAGGGCGGCAGATATCCCCAATAGCCGTCCCTCTCTTGCAATCCGTGCCCAGTCCCTAAGTGTCTGCACAAGAGCTGGCGACCTCCTGAATGCCTGATGGAGGCTCCTCGGCAGCTGGGACTAACACCAGCACCATCCCTGACATACTATTGGCTGAACCCCTGGTCTAGCACGCATTTCTGCTCCTGGCTGGCTGGCTGGCTGCGTGCCCCACACTCACACAGCCCTAGCCACAGCTCAGTGCAGCTTGAGCCCAGGGACAGACAAGAAGGCGGGAAGGGACGTGCTTTTCACTCCTGACATCTGCTGGCTTCCCCAGTGAAAAATGCCTTTGAATGCACCTCACATGCAAAACCTGAGGTGGAATCTCCATGGGAATCCTGTTGCCATGCCGGCCACCTCACCACACCATGGACTTGCTTATACAACACAAGCAGCTTCACCAGGCCAGGTGCTGCAGACAAGAAGACTCCCCACCTTACACTGGGGTTACTAGAGGGCCTTGGGGAACATCAGGGTACATGTGAAGGGCAGTTCTGATACCGGACTCACCATCTGATGGCCTAAGTGCAGAGACACTAACAAAACTTCAGCTAGGGCAAGAGGCATCTCCCTGCACGCACCCAGCCTGGGACCACCTGGGAAGAACAGTACAGTCCACATTCCCTGCTCGGAGAGGCCTAATAAAAGTGCAACAGTTACTATCTGCAAAGGCCTAAATGCTCTGGGACGCAGCTACCGCAGAGGCAGGAGAGACTCAGGGACCAGCTTCCAACACTTGGGAATTATTCTTTGCTTCTAAGGCACGTAAAGCACACCAGCTACCAGCGCGATGGCACCCAGTCAGGTCTCTAAGAAATAAAAGTAATGACATAAAGTAGAAATGTTTGCACAGAATTTCATGTAAATCAGTTTTCATTTTCTTCCTGTTGTGTGTGTTTAGCAGCAGTAGCAAAGAACAAACATTTCTTGGCCTATAAACTTCTCCATCAACAGATTATCTAGACCGTCTCTTCTAAGTGTTTCTAGTACCCCTGTGCAGGTTATGGAGCCCCATGTCCCATGCACATGGGTGCCATGTGATTCAGGGTTGCCAATTTTGGTTGGATTTATTCCTGGAGATTTCATCACATGACATAATCTTTAATTAAAAATTCATCTTTAATTCCTGGAGACTCCAGGCCAATCTTGGAGGGTTGGCAACCCTAAAAGGGCGAGCTCTGATTGAATCAGGGATGGGCAGAGAGCGGAGCTGGCTCCAGAGCCCTGGCTGGCTGGCTGGCTCGCGGAAGGAGAGAGAATCTCACCCCTGACTCCCTGGAACGAGCCCACCCTCCACTGGAGGAGGGGAATGCAGCTGGGTTTTCCCGGACAGAGACTCTTTTTTGAGCCTCCGTTCTCTGTCCTGGTGGATTTTTCAAATAACAGGCAATGTCTTCAATTCTTGCAGAGCAGATGCTGTACCTCAGAAAGAGCCCTGATTGATCTGCTTCCAATGGGTCCCTGCCCTGCATCCACAGCTGATTGATCTATTCCCCTGCAGCCACAGCTGCTGGATCCCTGCCCCCAGCCCTGGGGAAGGAGTCCTGCAGGGACGGGCTGCCTGACGGACATCACTGCATCCTGAGCTTGTGGCAGCTCCCCTGCCACCATGACAGGGAATGACACTGCCCCCCACCTCCAGCGATTACCCCCACTGCAGGTATCCCCAGGGCCAATGAGAGGTGGGGAAGCCCATACAAATTACCGGGGTCCGGCGGTCCAGAAGGAGGCCCGGGACCCGGCTCCCCCCCCCTCGTTGGCCCTGTTTAGCCGGTCTGCCCTTGCTGGGGGGCCTGAAACATTTTTTTCACTGGGGCTTGAACCCGCTCTCGGCGGCCCTGGGTATCCCCTCCAGCTCCCTTTCCTCCCCCCCCCACCCAGATACACCCTCCATCAGGCTTCTCTTTTTGGGAACCTGATATGGTAACTCTACTGAAGGAGCAACCTGGACCCAGCAAGGAGCCGTGACCAGCCCAGTGGCCATGAAGATGGATGCCAGGCAACACAGCAGAGACTGGGATTCACCCTCGCAGCTCACACCCCACCTAGCCAGTGCTGCCAGGGGCAGGAGGTGCCTGTCCTGAGACTGGAGCTGGGGGTCGGATGGACTCTTATTTGGGCTAGCGAATGCTGGTCTGTATGTCTGGGTTCTGGGGACTCAGTACACCGTGCTCTAGTTGGAGGGAAGATGTGAAACTCCCCATGGGCCCACAAATGGTCTCATGCTATTTGCGGGTTTGTCCAGCCCACATAAAGCCACTGGCGTGATAGCTGAGTGCAGCTTTTATTTCCGGGGTTAATTCCTGCCTCCCTGAGGGCTGTAGAGGGACCCAGGGGGTTGGGAGGCAAGCAGGGTTCTCTCAGGCATGAGGCTTGGGATCTTGGGATCTGGGGTGCACACAACAAACAGAGGGTGCCCCATCCCCAGTGGAGCACAGCATGGGGGAGAACAGCTCGGGGGCTGCCATTCCCCTCCTGTGCAGGCGGGCAGGGACTAGGGAGATCATAGAAGATTAGGGTTGGAAGAGACCTCAGGAGGTCATCTAGTCCAATGCCCTGCTCAAAACAGGACCAATCCCCAACTAAATCATCCCAGCCAGGGCTTTGTCAAGCCTGACCTTAAAAACCTCTAAGGAAGGAGATTCCACCACCGCCCTAGGTAGCCCATTCCAGTGCTTTGCCACCCTCCTAGTGAAATAGTGTTTCCTAATATCCAACCTAGATCTCCCCCATTCCAACATGAGACCATTACTCCTTGTTCTCTCTTCTGCCACCACTGAGAACAGCCGAGATCCATCAGGTAGTTGAAGGCTGCTATCAAATCCCCCCTCACTCTTCTTTTCTGCAGACCAAATAAGCCCAGTTCCCTCAGCCTCTCCTCATAAATCATGTGCTCCAGCCCCCTAATCATCTTTGTTGCCCTCCGCTGGACTCTCTCCAATTTGTCCACATCCTTTCTGTAGTGGGGGGCCCAAAACTGGAGATGAGGGGCTTTGCTCCATCCCTCAGTGCACCAGCCAGCAAAGCCGAGCCAGCACAGAGAAGGAAATGATCTGCTACTGGAATGCAGCAGGAGGAGATTGTCAGCACCACAACTCCCTGCCTGCTCCTTGCCACCGTCAGCGCAGCACTGTGTCACACCAGAACCCAGCCCTTTATTCCTCATGAATAGGTCTGTGCAGGCCAGACTCTTTCCTTAACAGAGCTCCAGGTCCCTCCAGGGGATCCCCAAGCAACTTAGCTTTCCAAGAAATCACTTGCTGATCAGTGCAGCTTCCTCTCCTTGGCCTCTGCCAGCCAAGATGCATGAGGTTCACACAAGAACTCTCAGACTAATGATTCTGTATCTGAAAGGAGCTGCCCTGGGCAAAGGGATTACAAAAAATCCATGAGAAACGGCAAAACACAGATGGAATGCCTTATAGAAGCGTGTTGAGCTGCTAGACCTAGCAAGATGTGGCCTGCATTTAACTGGCTAAGGATGAATGTGAGCCACTACCTAATTCAATCCAAGAGCATGTGTTCCCATTCAAATACCTAATGTTTTACTGGTTGTCGTGCATTCTTTCTGTTGTTCTAGACTGCATTCCCAGTGTCAGGGAAATCCAAACTCATTAAACAAGTAACACATGCTCTCTTTGAACCACATGCCCACAGTCCAGCAAGTTTCCCAGAGCAAAGCCGGGGGCAGATAGTTGGAAATCAAGGGAAATGATCATATTTGTTTCATTTTATTTTTGCTCGTTGTGTGTCTCAGATGATGTCTTCATACTGAGCCCGAGATCTATGTCTAGTTGGCTCCATGTCTAGTTGGCAGACGGTATCAAGCGGAGTGCCCCAAGGGTCAGTCCTGGGGCCTGTTTTATTCAATATCTTCATTAATGATCTGGAGGATGGCGTGGACTGCACCCTCAGCAAGTTCGCAGATGACACTAAACTGGGAGGAGTGGTAGATATGCTGGAAGGTAGGGATAGGATACAGAGGGACCTAGAGAAATTAGAGGATTGGGCCAAAAGAAATCTGATGAGGTTCAACAAGGACAAGTGCAGATTCCTGCACTTAGGATGGAAGAATCCCATGCACTGCTACAGACTAGGGATCGAGTGGCTAGGCAGCAGTTCTGCAGAAAAGGTCCTAGGGGTTACAGTGGATGAGAATCTGGATATGAGTCAGCAGTGTGCCCTCATTGCCAAGAAGGCTAATGGCATTTTGGGCTGTATAAGTGGGGACATTGCCAGCAGATCGAGGGACGTGATCGTTCCCCTCTATTCGACATTGGTGAGGCCTCATTTGGAGTACTGTGTCCAGTTTTGGGCCCCTGTGGCAGGGCAGGGGTAAAACCCACTTTAAAGCCCTGCCAGAAAACTGGCTGCAGTCTGCTCGCTGGCCAGGAGGCCAGGGTAGAGACACAGTATTCAGCAGTGAGCCCAGCTGCAAGCCCTAATGAGGGCTCGCTCAGAGGAACATGCTGAGCTGAGTGCTGACTCCTATGCTGAGGCACGGGAGGGCTATAAAAACCCTGAACACACTTCAGTGAGGAGGCTAGACTGGGAGGAGACAGGAGGGTAGTATCGCTGTCTCCTTACCCAGGGCTGGCTCTAACTTTTTTGCCGCCCCAGGCAAAAAAAAAAGAGTACCGCCCCGCCGTAATACCCCCCCCGAGCTCCGCACCACTGAAACCCCTGCCCCCCCCAGTGCCGCACTGCACCGCGAAAACCCCTGCCCCCCACCAGCGCTGCGCCGCACCGCACCGGGCTGGGCCGGGCTGCCGAAACCCCCATCCCCTCCCAGTGCTGTGCCGGGCCGCCCAATCCCCCGCCCAAGCACCGCGCCGGGCCGCCCAACCTGCCCCCCAAGTGCCGCGCCGTGCCGCCCAAACCCCCGCCCCCAAGCACTGTGCCGCGCCGCCCAAATCCCGAGCGCTGCGCTGGGCCGCCCAAACCCCGGCTCCCGCCGAGCGGAGCGCCGCACCACGCCACCCAAACCCCGAGAGCCGCGCCGGGCCGGGCTGCCCAATCCCCCACCCCCCGAGTGCCGCACCGCGCTGGGCTGCCCAAACCCCGAGCGCCACGCCAGGCCGGCCAAACCCCCGCCCCCCCCGAGCGCCGTGCCAGCCCCCGCCACCCCCCCCAGTACAGCGCCGCTGAAACAAAAACAAAAAACCTCAAGTGCAGCCCCACCGAACCAAAAAAACAAAAAACCCCAAGCGCCCCCGGCCACCCCAAGATTGGTCGCCCCTTCCAAGGTGCCGCCCCAAGCACGTGCTTGGTCGGCTGGTGCCTGGAGCCGGCCCTGTCCTTATCAAAGAGGGAAGCCTCAAAGGCAGGAGACCCTGGGGAGGGTCTGTGGGGCGCTAGCTTTTGGGAGATCAGGGAACTGCACGAACACTGTAAATAATGACACTTGGGTGATCCAGCAAGAGAAGGCATGGAAGGCTCTTAATTATACCAGCCTAAACACAGGGTGTAGGCACAAAAGTGGGAGAGCCTGCGCCGACCCTGTGAGAGCTCCACACTACAAGAAGGATATGGAAAAATTGGAAAGAGTCCAGCGGAGGGCAACAAAAATGATTAGGGGGCTGGAGCACATGACTTATGAGGAGAGGCTGAGGGAACTGGGATTGTTTAGTCTGCAGAAGAGAAGAACGAGGGGGGGATTTGATAGCTGCTTTCAACTACCTGAAAGGGGGTTCCAAAGAGGATGGATCTAGATTGTTCTCAATGGTGGCAGATGACAGAACAAGGAGTAATGGTCTCAAGTTGCAGTGGGGGAGGTTTAGGTTGGATATTAGGGGAAAAAATTTCACTAGGAGGGCGGTTAAGCACTGGAATGAGTTACCTAGGGAGGTGGTGGAATCTCCTTCCTTAGAGGTTTTTAAGGTCAGGCTTGACAAAACCCTGGCTGGGATGATTTAGTTGGGGAATGGTCCTGCTTTGAGCAGGGGGTTGGACTAGATGACCTCCTGAGGTCCCTTCCTATCCTGATATTCTATGATCAGCAGCTGCCATGTCTTCTTTTCAGGCTGCTTCTTTGCTCAGGGGAAGGCTTTCCCCACTGAGAACCGGCATGGGACAGATATTGGAATAGTGCAGAAGCCCGGCTGGCCCTTCACTGGCTCCCAGATCCCCACACATCTGCCTCCCCCAGCTGCTGCCCTGGAGCCCCTGTTTGTGGGTGGTGGTGGTTCACACTACATAATACCCCAGTTCTACTCCCTGCAGCCACCAGCCAGCACTGCCACGGGAAAACAGCTCCACATTTGCAACTGTTCATTGCATGGGCTAATACAGCACTCACCCCAGACACCCAGGGCATGGCACAAGTTTCAAGGCAGAAATTAAAAGAAAATGAGGGTTGAAAAAATTCATGTCAAAGGAAACAATGGTGAAGAAGAGGATTCTGGCCTGAAAGATCCCATCCAGAGCCTCGAGGCAATTGCTGAGGGCAGTCCTGAGCCCTAGTTCTTGGGGCAGGCACAGGCTTTTTATGGTGTGTCTGTACAGTGCCTGGCACACTGGAGCCCTATTCTATGACTGGCAGCCCAAGCTCCTACCGCAAGTCAAGTAATGATGCTGATAATAGCAGCCCTCTGAGGAAGGAGAGGCAGGCAGCTTGTGTGATCTAACTACATTAGAGGGCCATAAGGGGAGAGGCTGCCCGTCTGTACCTCAGGCCTAGGTAATAACAGGGAAGCCCCCAGCTGCTGTAAAGAGCCATCACTCCATTGACCAACACAGAGCTCTGACATATGCCGCCAGCTGAGGATGGGCTCTGAGGAGTTTCAGTACTGCACCATCTGAAAGATCTTGAATTGGGCCTGTGGACAAAAGCCCCTTGTAAAACAACACAAAACACAGAGACATGTGAAGGTAGCATACCAGCTTTTGTGCCATGCTCCCAACAATACTTCACAATAAAACAGATGTTTGCAAATGACTATTGCTCCCTGTGTTCAGTGGTGCGTGGTGTGAGTCATACAGCCATAAGGCCCATTTCAGACTTCACATTTCCCCCAGGTACCACCTTAGACATCAAAGTTAGGATCTTCAGAAGTACGAAGCATCGGTCTAACTCTGCTCCCATAGAAAATCCCTCCACAAGATGATACGCACCTGCACCTTAGAAATGGCATAGAGCAGTGGTTCTCAAACTTTTTTTCGCTGACCACTTGAAAATTGCTGAGGGTCTTGGTGGACCACTTAATGATCTTTCCAAATGTTGTTTGTACCATTAGCTAACTATTGTAAAACCCCTTCGATAAAAGCGCTATAGAAAAAAAACTTAATAATTAATGGTTTTTTTGTTCTACAAATAAAAGCACACAACTCATATTTTAATACCAGTATTCTAACCTTTCTAGTGCAATGGATGTGCCCTCTCTCCCCCGCCGCAGCAGCCCCCGAGCTGGGGCTGGGAAGGAAGGAGGTCTCTCCCTCTCTTCCCCGCCGCGGCAGCCCCTGAGTTGGGACTGGGAAGGAGGGCTGTCTCTCCCCAGCAGTCACAGCCCTGAAGCTGGGGAAAGTCACCTCTTTCTTTGGCCATCGAAGAACTGCACAACCCAAATTCCCCCCACCCTGTTTTCTCACCCCACTGCTCCCTCCCACCTACCCCTTATTCCCCCAAAGGCCACCATCTCTCCTTACATGTGTGTCTTCTCCAGGGTCCAGGCACCTAATTAGCAGAGCCACGCCTGCGCAGCTCCACTAATTAGATGGGTGACCCTTCATTTTCTTGTGTGCAGCCGCCCAGGCATGCACCTTAGAGGGAACTATCTGCGGACCACCTGAATGGGGCTCGCAGACCACCAGTGGTCCACGGACCACAGTTTGAGAACCTCTGCTCTATCACTTTTATCATCTGCTTTGGCCCATTAAAATTCACTCCTGGCGTTCCTTCCTGTCCTGCCTGTCTATTTCATAATTTTCCTTTAAAGTCTCTCTCTACTCCCTGTGTTCTTGTTTTTTGTTCCTCTGAGAATTGGAGCACCTCTCAAAACATGTCCTCCTTGTTCCTCCTTGGTTGCTTCCTTATCTGGCAGAGGTGCTCTGCCTGTGTAGGGGGGTTCCCCTGAAGGCCACATCTGCAGAAGCACAAGAAACAATAAACAGAAGCATGATTGTTAGTGCACGCACAGCATCAAATCATTATAGTAAAACATCTCTTTTTAAATACGAATCAGTTTCTTACTGTCCCTTGGCAAGCACACAGCTCAGCAAATGCCCCAAACACGGTAAGTTCGGCCTGGGGAGGGTGGGGTGGGTGTTCAAGATGGTGCAAAGGGTCTAGGTGGGTTTTTAAGGGGATCACTGCAGGCAACTAGGGACAATATTATAAATTATGCCACCATTTTCCACAGGCAGGGGTCATTGAAGCTGATATCTCATTCCTGAGGATAAGCAAGGATGCAAGGGTGCATCTGCATGCATGCGGCTTCAGACCAGGTCTATATGCTGCTCACCTGTGTGCCACTTTGGTCCCTGCATAAGTGATTGCCAATTGGCACGGGAAAGTTTCCTACAATGGAGGAAAGAACAAAGCTGCTCTGCCAAGGAACCTTCGGCAGAGGATTGCCAAGTACCATCAGGAAAGTTTCCTAGAAATCATTCTGGAGGACTCCCATGAAATCTCGATGTGCATTAAACACACTGTTCTGCCGCACTGCTTAGCTGCACAAGTGAATGTGGATCACACAGAAACACAGCTAGTCTTGTACATTTCTATCCCTTCACCCACTTCTAGAATATACAGTGCAAAGGACAGCTCTACCTCATATGACTGAGCAGCATCAACTCAAAAAGATCACTTACCAGAGATCTCCTCTCCTGCATAATGCGTGCCAGAGACGGACTGCTGGAACTGGCTAGACCCCTCTGGAGTTGACTAAGGGGGTCCTGACTTGCTTCGCCCTGCTGTGTGCTCCACATCGTCCTCCAACTCAACCTCCTTGTCCACGACTTCATCCTCAGGGTTGAGTCTGCTGTACACTGTCTCCAGCCCTGGCAAAGTATCCACAGCGCTCTTGGTGGTGGTGATGGGGTTGCCACCGAGGACGGCATCCAGCTTCTTATAGAAGCAGAAGGTCTTTGGCACAGCACCAGAATGACGGTTTGCCTCCCTCAGCTCCTTTATCTTCGCACAGCACTGATACCTGTCCTGTTTGTAGCCCAACATGCCATGAGAAATCTGCCTGTAGGTATCAAAGTTCCTATGGCTGGAAGTGGAGCTGAGACTGCACAGATTCCTCTCCCCACAGAGCTGGCAGATCCAACAACTCAGCTGTGCTCCAAGCAGGAGAGCGTTTGTTGCATGGAGCCGCCATAGGCACTTGGGAAGATGTGATGTGAGCTCTCCAAGCCAAGCAAAAAGGAAGTGAAATTTCAAAAATGTCCAGGCCTTTAAAGGGGAAGGTGCAAATGCCTGTGTATCTGGGCAGCGGAGTTCAAACTGCTGACCAGAGCGGTCAGGATGGGCATTGTGGGACACCTCCTGGAGGTCATTTACAGCAACATAACCAAGTGCAGTGTCTACACTGGCACTTTGTCAATATAACTTTGCCTCTACAGTTCTCATCGAGGTGATTTTATTTTGTTGGCAAAGCAGGAGAGTTTTGTTGGCAGAAGGAGTATTGTAGTGTGTACACCTCCACTGCTTTGTTGGCAAAAGCTGACTTTTGTCAACAAAACTCTTTAGTGTAGACAAGCCCTGAGGGATCATAATGGTACCTTTTTGCTTTCCAATCTGTGAATCTATTACATTTACCCAGTGGCTGAGGCTGATTAAATGAGCCTAATATATACTCTTAAAGGCTACGTCTTCACTACCCGCCGATCCGGCGGGTAGCAATCGGTTTATCGGGGATCGACTTACCGCGTCTCATGAGGACGCGGTAAAATCGCTCCCTGATCGCTCTGCCGTCGACTCCGGAAATCCACCTCGACAAGAGGCGGCAGCGGAGTCGGCGGCAGCGCGGCAGCGGTCGGCTTTCCCTCGTCCTCACCACCAGGTAAGCGGACCTAAAATACGCAACTTCAGCTACGGTATTCACGTAGCTGAAGTTGCGTATCTTAGGTCGGAACACCGCTGTAGTGTAGACCTAGCCAAAGTGTTTGGGTCAAAGAGCATGTCCAGTATCTTTCTAATTCTTTCTACTTTCATAAAGGTGCTGTAGAATGCGCTGCTTAGCCTGAGAAACTCCCTGGGACTCCTCTGTACGTGAGACTGCACCGGCAGTATTTGCATTTAGCAGTGGGGGCAGTGTATGCATTTAAGAACAATATCCTTTTCATTCAGGAATATTCCAATAGAAGTAATTCACATGGATAGTATGGGCCTGCGGCTCCTCTTGAATTCAACTGGAATTTGAGTGCTTCTGCCCGTAATACTGTCCCTACAGAGCACCAGGTAAATATAGTCAGGGCCGCCCAGAGGATTCAGGGGGCCTGGGGCAAAGCAATTTCGGGAGCCCCTTCCATAAAAAAAAGTTGCAATACTCTAGTAATATGTATTTGGAAATGTAAAAAATAACCAGTGAAATACATTCAAAAATTAATTTTTAATAATTTCAAAATACACAAAATACATTATTTAAAAACATTAAATGCTTTAATGGTATGTATACATTTGCAATTACATAATGGGCTGTCGCTGGGTGATGGTGATGGTTGGTGCTAATGGGCTGTCGCTGCCTGGGGCTGGCGCTACTGTTGCCCAGGGCTGGGTGGGGAGCTGGGCTCTGGGTCGGGGGGTGCCTGGCTCAGAGGGGCTGGGCTCGGAGCTGGGGGTCAGGGCTGGAGGGGGGATGGGGTCGGGGGTGTCCGGCTCAGAGGGGCTGGGCTCAGAGCTGGGGGCCGGGTGGTGCCCCGCTCAGAGGGGCTTACCATGCCGTCTCCCCCCTCTCCCAGAGCCTCAGAGAGCCGCGTCCAGGAGCTCCTGCTGCTCGGCCCGCTGGAGCTCGCAGCCCCGCCCCGTTACCACGCGGCTCCGAGCAGGAGGACCTCAGGACCCGCCCGAGCTACGTGGCTGCAGCGTTGTCCAGGGCCGCTCCTGGACGCAGTGCGCTGAGGCACCGGGGGATGGGGAAAGGCGGAGGTGAGGGGGGGAGCCTCCGAGATTCTCGTGGGGGCCCCTGTGGGGCCTGGGGCAAATTGCCCCACTTGCTCCCCCCCCCCCCGGGCAGCCCTGGATATAGTCAGCAAACTAGATAACTGCACCCTACCTGTCCCCTCCCCCAACCCGAGACTATATGGCTTTTTCGCAAAAACCCAAGGGACTGCTACTTCATGTCCTCTGAGGACTTGGACTCATCCATGAGGGAAGGAACTAGCATATGCAGATCTCACTCCTGCACACCTGCTCACATGAGGAGGCCTATCCAACTCAGTGGCACTACTTACTTGAGTAAAATGTGCCTTCAATTTTACACGAGTCCCCACCATACCACAAGGACCAGTCCTGCATTGACTTCCCCTGGCATCTTGCCAGGAATGCTGGATCCGACCTGGAGTTTTGCTGTTTCTGGGTATTGGAACAGACATAAGACATTCCACTGAACTGACTCTGCTTGGCTGTGTCTCATCTTGTAGATTGTCAGCTTCTCAGGGAACGTACCACCTTTCCGTTCTGTGTATGTCCTGCACCTGGCACAATGAGGCCCCAGCCCCTCGGCCCTATTACAATTCAAACAATACTAATCCTGCCAGAACATCTCTTGACACCTGTGTAATCCGTTTGCACCTGCATAAATCCAGAGTTGCTCCACTGAAGTCAATGAATTACTATAAATGCTCACTAGTGTGAGAGCAGATTGTGATCCACAGAATCTGAGCTAGATTATCAGCCGGGGGTGTCGTTTCTGCACTTGGCAGAACAGGCCTGCCTGAAACTCTCTTGTGTTTGCAAAGTAGTTGTTAGGGGCTTAAAGACACGTTCATAACTTGACTCTCCCCTCCGTTCTCCCAGCTCAGACAGAGCTGGGGCCACAGGCGACCAGCTCCAGGGGAGGGGGCAGTTGGATTGAAGACAGCTGAACTACCTGCCCACTAGCAGAGAGTTCTCCTGCACAGGAAAATGCTCCTCTATCTGTCTAGCCAGACTGCTTGGCTTACATGGTGCAGAGTGGTCTCACCAGACCAGAGAGGCTGGCCCTACTGGTGGAGTATCCAAAGTGCTCAGCATTGGCCTGACTCTGCTCCCAGGAAAATCAATGGAAACACAACTGCTTTGCGTCAGTGGGAGCAGAATCAGGCCAGTGCAGAGAGAGCTGGGAAATCCCACACTCAAGAAGGACCCACCAGGTGGGACCAGGCTCTAAGAGGAAACAGATTCCCCCTGCTGTGAGCCCCACCTGTATCTGGCTGATAATTACATGATTCACCCAAGGATGAAACTCCATGTTTAAGGCACAAGTGATTAAGGGACAAAGAGCTGAGCCATTCCTCACAGAAATCAGGGGACTGAGGAGAAGGAGTCAGATCATGATTAGGATGGCTGATCCCTTTCGGGGTAAAATAAGGTCAGATCTGAGCACAGGATTTTTATTGTAGGGTTAGTTACCTGGAACATTATTTTTATGGCATAACTCAGCTCATCCTGGTTTTAGTGCAGGACTAGAAGTGCCAGCAGCACAAGATAGGCCACCACTGGCCCATGTCAAAACATTTCCATGTCCTCATCCCAAAAAGGCATCTAATCTAAAAGATACACACCACTGCACACAGAATTTTGTACCCACTGTTGCTTTGACTTGTGATGACTTTCTGGGCAAATATGCTATCTGCATGCTACGTCACTGTTATTGTCCGCTCAGTTATGAACAATGCCCACATTTCGGGGAATGTCTTGGGACTAATCCATTCACAAAAATTGCAGTTTTCACAATGAAATAACTAAGCAGGCCTTCTGCTTCCTGCTGTAATAATTCAGGCCATAAGCCTCATGAACGGAAGCAAGGCTGACAATCGTGTATTCGTTTAGTCTGCACCAACCCATTTGTTTCTCCATAAATTAGGGAGCCCCAATAGTGACTCCAAGGAACTATGACCATCTCCACTTAAAACTCAGTTTTGACATCTCCTCCTATCTTTCTGAACAAAAAGCCCCTTTCTGCCTGAAAATTTCTCACGCTCCGTCTGGAGCTGGAAGAAGGTTTGAGATGTTGACATTAATCTGATAGGCTCTTTTCAGATAAGGAATCTTTTGGAAAGTCTTAATTTCTTTTCCTAAAAAGCATCACTCGTCTAACATGACCTGTGCAAGCCATGAAGGTATATGAGTGTTCCATCCATTTCTCCTGCCCTGGGTCTGGTGTATTCCGCTTGTAAACTCTTTTTGGGGAGGACGGTCTTATTGTCTGTGATAGTACTGTCACGCTGGCTGACGGGGCTCACGACCGGGAGTGCCAACCTCAGGGCAGACTGTCAATAAGCAGGGCACAAACCCCAAACTGGAGTTCTATAATTAGATTTTACCATCCCAGTAACAGGTAACTCCTAAAGTGCTGTAACAATCTTACCATGGGGTCACAGACAGTCCCCTTGGGCACTCCAGTCTATCTGCTCACCCAGGCCAGCTGGACGTACTGACCATTGGTTGCCATACACCAAAGATCACAAAATATTCAGTTTGCTCCCAGTCCCAAGAGACCAGTCACTTAACCCAGGTCAATTTGTACCTCAGATCTCACCCTAAAGACAACCTATAGTAAACAATCTCAGGATTTATTAAGTGAGACAAGAAACAAGAGAGTTATTTACAGGTTAAAGCAGGCAAACATATATACACACATTAGTTTCAGCCTATGGGTTCCAAAAGGTGACAGAGTTGTAGCAATCTGTCAGCTCTGAATGTCTTCTAGGGCTAACCTAGGTTGACCCTGGGGATCTCTGCTTCTGTTTTGTAGCTATTATTTCCATCTTCCAGAATTCAAGCTGATGGGATGAGCCCTTTGGCACGTAGCCCCTTCATGGGTGCAAGGGGGCAATTAATAATCTCTGTATTGTGATGTCCCAGAATGGCCCATTTAGTTTGATGGGCCTTCTTGATGGGCAGGAGACGATCCCTCCTGACTGGGTTCACAGTTTCAGAGCAAACTTTTTACAGTTACCACAGGAAAAACTTAAATATTACTTTATAGCATGGGACAAGGATACTATAAGTGGGATTGTGGCACCTTAAAGACTAACAAATTTATTTGAGCAAATAAATTTGTTAGTCTCTAAGGTGCCACAAGTACTCCTGTTCTTTTTGCAGATACAGACTAACACGGCTGCTACTCTGAAACCTATAAGTGGGATTAATGCACATAGCAATGTACGCACATTTCATAAAGTCTAAACACTGCACACATTGTTATAAGCCCAATACCTGTTCTAACCATTCTAACACAGAGATGAAACAGACAGAAACATATTCCAGCTATGAATTAAGTCTTGGTGCCTGGTCTGACAGCGTCACAAATGCCAGCACTGTGATTAAGGTGCCGGCTTAGAATTCAGGAGATCTGTTTGCCAGTTCCACCTCTACCAGTGACTTTGACCAAGTCACTTAGTCTCCCTGGGCCTCGTTTTCCCCATCTGTGGAGTGGGGTTAATACTTCCTTACCATATGGAGACACTGTGAAGATGAATTCAGTCACATTTGGGAAGTGCTCAGACACAGCAGGGATTGGCCCCATGCAAGTGTCTCTTGGGGTTTTCCCTGAGATCTTTTTCACCAGCTTTCCCGAGAATTCAGTTTGACCCTAGTTTTGGTATTGAGGTATTTGTATTTGGCATACAGCAAGGCTACGTGGAGTTGATTAGACTCAAGTGTAGAGGGCAGGTATAGGCGTACCATACATCCATTGTTGTCTTGGTCATTGTCCGTGGTTCCCTGGGGATTTCCACATCTCTGACCTGGTGCAGACATTCTGTCTCCAGCCTGCTGAGCATAATCCTGTCCCCCGAGAAATGAGGTCTCACGCATGTGTAATTAGTCATGTCAAGTCAGGCCAGGCCTATGGTGCCCAACTAGATCTAAATCCTTCCGGCTTCCTTCCTACCTTGTTCTTTGGTGAGTGCCACCATGTGCAATGAGCAGCTCTGGTGTGACTGTGCCCCCCATGGCCACTCCATGCTGCTTCTGTACAAATGAAGAGTGGTCAAGTCTTGCTGATGGTGTGTGTAACAACCGTGACTGGGGAAGAGATGGGTAGTCATCAGGAATTGCCCGGCTAGCTCAGCAGAAGGCAGGCGGGTCTGCCATGTAGGAGCTTGAAAAGCAATGCAGTGCAGTTTATGGGAGAGGCTAAAGGCATCATGGTAGCAGCAGGGGGCTGCTCTGCCCTGGCTGGACATGCACTCAGATTGGAACAAGCTCAGGTAGGACTTACGCTCACTGGAGAGGAGACCGAGGTGCATTAACTGAAGAAAGGAGTTGAGTGGCAGCACCCCAGGCTGCATTTCTGATTGATGGCTCATCACTGCTGGCTATATTATTGTAGCCCCTACCCTAGTAGCTAGAGAGGCAAGGGGGTGTCAGGAGTACACAGTATGTTAAGAGACCAAAGAGGCAAGGAAAAACATCCCCAACTGAAGGGAGCTATGTGGCCAAGTGCGGAAATAGAGCTGGGAGGGGACCAGATTTCCCGTTTTTGGTGAAATTCAGCATTTTTTTTCTGTTCCAAAACTGAATGAAAACAAACATTGGGGGAATCTCCCATGCATTTTGGTTTGATAATATTGAAACATTTTGTTCTGATTTTCTCCTTTGAAAGGTGTGTTTGTATTAAAGACAATGTACTGTGTTTCAAAGAGGCATTTCAAAAGGAAATATCAAAATCACCCCAGTCCCAACATGGCAAGAGGAGGAACTTTTCATTAAAAAAAAAGTTTGGATGAAAACTTTCAAGCAGTTCTACTCAGAAGCTTCTGCCAGCTTGCAAAAGTGCTGAATGAATCACTGCAAAATGTCGGGTGTGTCAACTCCTAATGTTACCATAACTCAAAAGCAGCATTAGCCTGTCTCTGGGTACGTGGAACAGCTAATCTTCAGGGACCAGGAGGCTTTTGAGTAAAGATTCAAGGTCTCCTGGTCCTCAATTTCCTTTCTCTTATCCCTCTTGTCGACAGCAGTGACGTGCCATTAATCAAAAGGCAAGTGCTAAATGCATTCAGATCCCTGCACACCATGCTTCCTGCCTAACACTGTTTGCTTGTGGAGGCTGGCAGCAGGATGGAGGATGGCTGGGGATGCGTCAGCATGTAACATAAGAGTCAGACCAAGGAGCCCAGGGTGGGTGGGGTTTTCTTCCTTTTAGCTCATGAGAAAGAAGGTCTTCCAGAGAACAAGGCACAAGGGAGCAAGTGAGGCTCTTTTCCTTGGGAGAGCTGTGAAGCATTCCCACAAGAATATCTCCAGCAGACAAGCCCACTGTGCTGAGGAAAGCACTCGCTTTGGCCTCCTGTGGGAGCTTCCCATTCAAATTGGAATTCCCCATCCCCAGGAGAATAGGAGGAAGCATCTTGACTGGCACCCAGTGTAGCCATTAGCCGGAGATCTCCTAGCGATGAGTGTGATGGCAGACTGAGGACAGGCAGTCAGATTTCCTTTCAGGTTCAGTGCCATCTGCAGTTCTCAGGGCACCCACTGATCCTGAATAACTTCACACCTCCCCTGGTCTTGTCTGGTTATTTTATACACCACTCTTACAGCAGGGAGGATGTGCCCATGATAATGGCACCCCACACCATTTCCCTAAGGGAACGGAGCAGTGGAAAAGAATTCGCACCAGCAGGAAACCTGCATTCAGGTTCATAGAAAGCTGAACGTTCTTTAGTTTTCCCGACGGCCTAGGTGCTAATGAAAGGCTTGTACTGAAGACACTGCAACTTGACATGGGGCTTTTCATGGAAAACGGTGGCATTTCAACCTAGCTAAAAATTAGTCTTCAGCTAAACATTATGGCCATGATGTTCAAAAATGGGTTTTCCAGGTGCTTTTGGAAAATGCTGAACCACCTGTTATTCCCATTGCCCTCAAGGAGATGTTAAGTGCTCAGCACTTAAATCAGAGCACTTATTTCATTCACTAGATATGGAGCTAGGAGGCTATATTTGGCAGCCATTTTTGCAAATCTCAGCTTTGCCAATGCCACACATTCAAAAGTCATCAGACAGAACCACAGAAATCATGAGACTGACTTAAAAATCTTTAAAAGAATGCATCTGAGGTTCTTTTTATTTGCCTTCTTGTTTGAGGTTTCAGAGTTCATATCTTCTAGCTTTTCTTGAAACATGAGGGCTAGAAACGTATTTTTTAAATAAACAAAAGCTGTGAGTCTCATGTAATCACAGGACTCCAGGAGCTGGGGCTTTCATAAAAGCCACCAAATAGTGCAAGACTTGCAATAAAAATCACAAGAGTGATTCTTGCCCTAAGGTTCTCTAGACTGAGTCTAAAAGGCTTCACAGGTCCAGCTCAGACAAAAAGTACCAGATAACTTCGGTGACACTTCATATTATCCTACCTAGAGGTTCTATTTTCTTCAGCAATCAGCAGTTCCCTTGATGAACACAGGGAGCGCCCCCCTGGAGCCTGTAATCTACATTTTCCATTGCAATTGTGCTTATTTAAATAAATGCTTTTAAATAAGGTTTCCAGAGGCTGAATGAAGCTGGCGGCTTCACAGGGGAGAGAGGCGCATTCTGTGCATTTAAAAAGCACCCAAATGGAAGGTTAGGTTGCCTGCTGCTGGAAGTGCCACTGGCCTTAGCTTCCAGGATGACTATACTGTGTTACCTACTCAGTGTGTTACTGCAGGACGGCCGCAGCCCTTAGCAAAGACTAGCACCCAGCCTAACCACATCACTTCCCTGGATTTAAAGCTCTCCCTTTAATTCTGCTGCCCATATGACCCAGGACTTGCTCATGTAAAGCCTTTCCCAGGTCAGAACCACTTCCTGCCCCCTACCTCCCTCCCAAACCCCACACCCCAATGTGTATGCTCTTGCCAGTGGAATACACCAAAGCACGACAACCTCCATTTTTCAAAGTTCTTTTCACAGATTTTTCAGGCCGGAAAGCACCACTAGATCAACTAGTCTGAGCTGCTATATAGCACAGGCCAATGAATGTCACTCAGTGTTTCCTGCATTGAGCCCAATAAGTTGAACTTCTGAGCTAAGGTCCCTTCAATGTGTGCTATGGGTGCAATTTTATTGATTTATTTTTTAAACAGCTCTACATGGAATAGCACCATTTTTTTCTGCAGGAAATTATTTTTAATTTTTAAAAAATATATATATTTCCCCCAAACAAACTGAAATGTGAAAAATTAAGTTTTTGAAAAACAATTTTTACTGAAAAATGATCCAAAAGGTCCCAGGATGTGGGGAGCGGATAAAGCACACGACCAATGTGGTTGCAAGCTGACTCTGAATCCTGTTTATTACAAGCTTTCTTTTATAGTCTTTCTCAATATTACATAACACAATTAGGCTATAATTACACATCTACCGATTGGACAAGAAGGAGAATCATGTGTTTATCACATGTATAGCCCCACACCGATTGGTTCAACCATTCCTTACATAAGGCCTAATTTTATATAACCACCAGGGGGCCTTACATAAGGCCTCATCTTATATAACCACCAGCGGGCCTTACATAAGGCCATGATTTATTACCTTGCAAGTGTCCCATCGTGACCCTTACCCTCTCATGGAACTTTACATCCCCACACCTCCCCCCTTTTTCTTAAATAAGGAAGTACAGCATTATCAGATGTCTAGGCTGTGACAAACAACAAGTGCAGGTCCGGTGTCACGGGGTCGTCGTCCAGCTCCTGCGTGGCGGCGTCGGGCTCCTCAGCAATTCGTGTCTTGAATCATGGCCGGACCCACTTCGCTGGAACCCACCGGGGACCCGCATCGGTTCATCTGTTAGCTTCTGGCACTTTACAATGTTATTCAAGTCAGCACCCATTAAATTTGTCACAAGATACACTTCATTAAAATTTTCTATTGAAATTGCTGGTATAACAAAAACCCGCGTCTTTGTCCCCATTTCAGCAAACGGGACAACGCGTCAGAGGGAAGCTTCTCTCTCTTTTTTTCAGCGATGTGTAATAAAAAATCATGCACCGTCTCCTCCTCTGCAGACAAAGCAGAGCCCATTTTATGGAATGCAGCCGCTCACCCGTGAGCTCACGAACGTCTCTCTCGGACAACCAGGAGCCGGTATCCTCCGGTACCTCCTGCCGCGGCTGCCATCGAATGCAGCCGCTCACCTGTGAGCTCACGAACGTCTCTCTCGGACGACCAGGAGCCGGTATCCTCCGGTACCTCCTGCCGCGGCTGCCATCGAATGCAGCCGCTCACTTGTGCGCTCACGAACGTCTCTCTCGGACGACCAGGAGCCGGTATCCTCCGGTACCTCCTGCCGCGGCTGCCACCTCCGCCTTTTCTCACCGAACGCTTCAGTCGGCTGTGTTTGCATTCGTGATAGGAGAATTTGGACAGTCTGCAATTGTAAAACTTGATCATTATGAAAACACATTTTCTATTTCATGAGTTTAACTTTGTCCTTTAAAACCTTGAATTTGGGATTATTGTTCACTTTCTTATTAAATATGACTAGAAGATCCTCTTGTGATTTATGATGTTCACCAACAACTGCATGATACTGGGCTAAAACCTTTTTTCTTAGTTTTTTTATTGAAATTTCATTGTTTGGGGCTTGCTTCAGAACAGCTTTGATAGTTCCCTTCCAGTTGAATTTACCTTTATCTGCATCCCCAATTTCTTCAGTTTCCGTGGCTGCATCCTCACTTTTTTCAGTTTCTGTGGCTGCAGATGTTTTTATATATTTCATTCTTTTTGTTCTGGTGTAAGGTTCTTCTGCATGTTTACGTTTTTGTTTCTTTATATGTGTTTGTTTTTCTTCTTCATTATGATTACCATTTCCATTTATTTCCACCCGAGCTGTATTATTCCTCTCATGCTTTTTCTTCTTCTTCTTCCTTTCTGCATTATTGCTCTTGGAAGTTTCCTCATTTTCATCTTCAGTACCTTCCTTTTCTTTCTTAGGCTTTAATCGGCTGCCTCGATGTCCAAGCCGAATCACGTCGGGGTCACCATTTGTGGGGTCCCATGAGGATAAAGCACACGACCAAGTGGTTGCAAGCTGACTCTGAATCCTGTTTATTACAAGCTTTCTTTTATAGTCTTTCTCAACATTACATAACACAATTAGGCTATAATTACACATCTACCGATTGGACAAGAAGGAGAATCATGTGTTTATCACATGTATAGCCCCACACCGATTGGTTCAACCATTCCTTACATAAGGCCTCATCTTATATAACCACCAGGGGGCCTTACATAAGGCCTCATCTTATATAACCACGAGGGGGCCTTACATAAGGCCATGATTTATTACCTTGCAAGTGTCCCATCGTGACCCTTACCCTCTCATGGAACTTTACATCCCCACACCAGGATATGAGAGAGACAAGGTGAGTGAGGTAATATCTTTTATTGGCCCAACTTCTCTAGGTGAGATGGACAAGATCTCAGGCTGCACACAGACCTGAAGAAGAGCTCTACTTAACTCGAAAGCTTGTGTCTCTTGTGTCTTCTGTGAACATTTTCATGTGAGTCAAAAAGCCAGTCCTCTGAAAAAATGGCCAGCAGCTCTTTCCCTGGCCATAGAATCATGAAAGGGAAGAATCTTCTTCCCAATGAAAAGCTGAAGAAAACTCCCATTGGTTTGCATTCCTAAGTCATTTAGTGTACATCTACACTGCAAAAAAACGGTGGCAGTGAGTCTTTGATCCATGGTCAACTGACTCAGGCTCACCTGGCTAAAAATAGCAGTGTAGACATTTCCACTTGGGCTGGAGCCAGGGCTCTGAAGCCCAGTGAGAGGGGTAAGGGTCTCAGAGCCTGGCATCCAGCCCGAGCAGGAACATCTATACAACTACTTTTAGTTCCATAGTGCGAGCTCCACACGGCCAGGTCAGTTGACCCAGACTCTGAGACTCGCCATCAAGGGTTGTTACCCCCCCCCCACAGTGTGGATGTACCCAAGGTGCTTTTAAAACTCCACCCACAACGTAACTGACATCAGAAATGATCACTGGCTGAGGGCACAGGTACCATGAGAAGCATTGCATTGCTTTTACCGGGCTTCCCATTTTGGTGGTGAGGAACGACATAGCCAGAGCTGTAGTATTTCATAGTGTACCACTCTTGGGAGCTTCTCTCTTGAGAAGTGCAATGCAGGCGACCCCCTCCCTGCAGGGGGAATCCTGACTTTTACTGAATCCCTCCCGTGTCTCCAGGTATGTCTGCATCACAGTCAGAGAGGGGACTGTAGCTCGAGGGTGCTCGCCTGAGCTAGCTTTAACCAAGCGAACGCAGATAAAAATAGCAGTGAAGACACAGCAGCACAAGCCCCGGATCAGACACACTTACACTCCCAGTCTTGGCTGGTACAGTCTGCCTCTTCACTGCTATTTCTAGCTCAGCTAGCTAGATTAGAACCAGCCTTGCTGGGCTGCCATCACACCTTCCAGTGCAGTGCAGTGCAGCCTTCTCTGAGCAAACGTGTCCTGCCCGCACCATCCCACCCTACTTGGCATGGACAAGTTTAACAGAAGATTCTTCCCTTGCTGGGACCACTTTTAGTACTGTCACTGACCGTACCCCCCAGGAAGCCAATGGCCGCCCTTCCACTGGCTGTCCTGAGCGCAGGACAGAGTGTGTGGTGCTGCTCCCTTTCCATTCATCACCATTAGTCAGTGGCAGCCATGCAGGGTTGCTGTGTGACTGACTCCTCCAAATATTCAGCACAGTCACATTTTTCTTGCTTGTTTTTAGCCAGAGAGGTGAGGCAACAGTAACTATTCCTGTGCGCTGCCCTTAGCTCCTGGGTGGGCTCTCACACGCTGTCTGGGAAGTGGTGAGAACAGAGAGAAGCAAACATCGATGACCCCTGCCCCAGTTCTGCAGTAAATGTTTTCTCGCCAGCAGCGAGTGTAACAAATCTCTTGGGCAGAGCATCCCGGGGACGTGGGGTTGGGCTGGTGAGATTTACCCAGGGAATAACAGCCCTTGGGTATGTGACATGCTCTCTTCGGGACCCATGCACAGGGATCTGGGCAGAGCACTGGAGCCAGGGATGCAGGAATGGAACACACCACTTACTGGGGATAGGGCCAAGCCGTGTGTATCTTCACGTAGGACATTTTATGAAATGATCGAAGGGGCTGTTTTGCACATTTGCATTTTGTAGACATATGTAATTTAGTGCTGGCGAGAGGCCTCTCCCAACAGCCCTGAGGAAGCCCTTTGGGCATCAGCAGGGCAAGCTTCATGCACACACTGCCCTGCCAGCCTGCCCCAGTCTGATCGGGGGGAGCTTCTTCTTGGAGCCACAGGACCCATGGGCAGTGGGTAGAAGAGACCGCGGTGCACCAACTTCCGGAGGTGTGCTGGCCACTGCCTTTGGAGTGCTGCTGACAAAAGGGCATCCTGGCCCTGGATGACCAGGAAAGGTCAGGCACACACTATTACAAACTCAAAGCTAACTTCAGAGCAGGGTTCCCATAGCCATTCCCCAGCGGCAAGCCACAGAAATGAATAGGAGTCATGAGATTCAAGTACTTTGTAACTGCAGCTCAGACAGAAATCAGCAGCCCACAACAGGAAATAAGTGATTTGTCATTTCACTGTGGAAGAGCCCAGCATGTTCTCTCTTCTGATCCCAAGGGAAGCTGCGCTGAGCAAAGGAAGGGATATGCCATGTCATTGAATGCACCCCTCTGCAAGAGTCAGCCCCCAGAGAGGACAGTGACAAGCTACACTACTCATCCTAGGAACTGCGTCCATTTAAAATAAATCAGTGCAACCATCCCCCCCCATGTGGACACATTGATTTCAGTTTGAGTGTGGTTGCTATTGGTTTAGCTTAGAGCTGTTCCTAATTAATTTAAGCTAATCAAGCCAGGGTTAAATCAAAATAAGAGCATCCACACTGCTATCTAACTAAATCAATCTGGAAATCACACCATGCGACCCTGCATGTAGACAAGCCCTGTGTCTCCTCTGATTCTTGTGGCAGGAGTTCCCCTCAAGGTAAGACAAGTCTGCACTGAACGACAGACAGATGCAGTGTAACACACTGTGGTGGTGCAAAAAAGCAGTAATCAATAAACAGCTATGGAAATGCGGGAGGGAATGATGAGGGATTTCCTGACAGGCCCTTTACAGGATAGATGACAAATCGCTAGGGAAGTCACAGACATCCCCTGGGATGTTCAAGTATATTCATAGCACAGAACATAGGTACGGGTGGGCATCTGTACCAGTCCATAGTGCTAGATCCTAGCATTCTGTTATATTCCAGTTGTGTTCCTTGGGAGAGCCCAGCTAGGAACACAGTTCCTGCCTTCCTGCTCCAACATCCTCTTTGCAGAGAGTTCCAGCTGTGGAATTGTAATAGACTAGGGGAAGGCCTGGGACATTTTGTGAGTTTGCCGTAGGGATCTGAGTGGCAAGAAACTTGCCTTCTCCTGGTTTCAGAGTAGCAGCCGTGTTAGTCTGTATCCGCAAAAAGAACAGGAGTACTTGTGGCACCTTAGAGACTAACCAATTTATTAGAGCATAAGCTTTCGTGGGCTACAACCCACTTCTTCGGATGCATATGAAAGCATGTCACTGTCAGGTTGATCCCAGCAACTAGGCAGCATCAGCCCCTGACAGAGTAAGGTAGGGACAGAATTGGCACATTGCCGTTAACCTCTTTGAAGCAAGGCATATTAACATGTGAAAAAATGAACAACACAAAGCAAGGCTACAACAGCCTGCAATGATCATGGACATTCTTATCTGTCCCATGAGATGATATTTGCAATACTCACATTGGTCTGAGCTGAATCCTCATACGTCAACATCCACGTGAGACTGCATCATCATTAAAGATGTGAGCATCATGCCAGCACCACTATCAAAAATATGTATTTTGTCAACATAATTGGTTCAGCTTAGCCAAGTATTAATCATTTAGCATCAATAATTACATCAAGAATTAAATTTAAGATGTTGAGCATCGATTGACAAAGTACTATTAATTTATATTATTAATTCATTGCTCTGGGATAGCCAATAACTACACTTCACTTCTGAAGTGCCTTTTCATGTAAGGATCTCAAATATTAAATGTCAGGGCAGAGAGTGTGCTTCCCAATGCCTTCAATGATAAAAGAACAGGGTCTTGCTTAATCTTCACAACACCCATTTTACAGAAGGGTACTTGTGCACAAGACGGGAAAATGCACCTTGAAGTGAGGAATCATGCTTCATTAGGTAAAAATATAGTTTGCTATGAATTTTTATTGAATTAGTTATTAAATGTACAGGCCTCAAACACTTATGTACATGAGTAACTTTTCTGCACAGGGCTAGTTCTCACAAGTAAAGTTATACATGCATTTAAGGGATTATCTATGCAGCAAAGTTATACTGGTAGAATCTAAGGTGTGAATTTTAAAGCACTATAGTTATGCTGGTATTACCACTTGTGTAAAGCCATATTCCAGTATATTACAGTTTTGTTCATTTTGAAAGAAGTTTAAGCTAAACAAATAAATGCCACTCTTATTCCAAAATAAGAGCATCCACACAGCAGTTTACCATGATATAGCAGTATTCAGAGAAAACATTAAGAACATTCCCACTTCGTCACAACAG
>NW_020664609.1:344390-351188 GCF_002925995.2 Terrapene triunguis | reverse complement strand
TCCCTTAGGGTTTGGGCTGGCTCTGAAGGACATCAATGAGAAGATGCCCACTGACACCAGTGGGAGCTGGATCAGCCCCTTGGCATCCAATCTCCACTTTCCCATGATTCCCTTTCACCCACTCAGGGCCAATAAGTCTGCAATCCACTCTGGTGGGACACGCCGCTGTGTCCTGCAGTTCTGGGGCTTCCTCCTGGCTGATGTTCACCCAGATGGCCTGCATTCACACCCTGAGTGCCGTGCTCTTTGGGATTCATGATGGCATGAGCTATAAACAGACCAGCAGCATGGCCCACCTAACTCTGGGGCCCCGCACCAAGCCAGGGGCTGGCACAAGGGCAAGGAGCATGTGGGAGGGAATGACAGCCAGGACCATCAAAAGCATGGTAGATGTCTTGCGGGGAGTGGTCATGGAGGAGACAAGACTGTGTAGCATTAGTCAGCACTGTGCAATACCCATGCATATCTGCCTTCGATGATGACATCCCAGGTCATTTATGACTATCTTGAACATTACAGGTCCCTGGAGGACCCTACTATTTACCTCTCTCCAATCTGAAAACTGACCATTTATTCCTACCCTTTGTTTTCTGTCTTTTAACCAGTTACTGACCTATGAGATGACCATCTTTCTTATCCCATGACAGCTTCCTTTGCTTAAGAGCCTTTGGTGAGGACAAAGGCTGCCTGAAAGTCCAAGTATACTATAGCGAATGGATCAGCCTTGTCCACATGTTTATTGACCCCCGTCAAAGAATTCTAATACATTGGTGATACATGATTTCCCTTTACAAAAGCAGTGTTGACTCTTCCCCCAAATTGGGTCAATTGGGAGCAGGTTCAAGCCAAATAAAAATAGAATCATAGAAGTGTAGGACTGGAAGGGACCTCCAGAGGTCATTTAGTCCAGTCCCCTACACTCAAGGCAGGACTACATAATAACTAGACAATTCCTGACAGATGTTTGTCTAACCTGCTCTTAAAAACCTCCAATGACAGAGATTCCACAACCTCCTTAGGCAATTTATTCCAGTGTTTAACCACCCTGACAGGAAGTTTTTCCTAATGTCCAACCTAAATCGCCCTTGCTGCGGGGGACGGCCCATTGCTTTTTGTCCTATCCTCAGAGGTTAAGAAGAACAATTTTTCTCCCTCCTCCTTGTAACAACCTTTTATGTACTTGAAAACTGTTATCATGTCCCCTCTCAGTCTTCTCCAGACTAAACAAACCCAATTTTTTCAATCTTCCGTCATAGGTCATGTTTTCTAGACCTTTAATCATTTTTGTTGCTGTCCTCTAGATTTTCTCCACATCTTTACTGAAATGTCGTGCCCAGAACTGGACACAATACTCCAGTTGAGGCCTAATCAGCACTGAGTAGAGAGGAAGAATTACTTCTTGTGTCTTCATAGAATATCAGGGTTGGAAGGGACCTCAGGAGGTCATCTAGTCCAACCCCCTGCTCAAAGCAGGACCAAGCCCCAGACAGATTTTTGCCCCAGATGTCTAAATGGCCCCCTCAAGGATTGAACTCACAATCCTGGCTTTAGCAGGCCAATGCTCAAACCACTGAGCTGTCCCTTGTGGGAGGAAGGGCTATGGGTTGGGGTTGGGGTGCAGGAGGGGGTGAGGGCTCTGGTGTAGGGCCGGGGATGAGGGATTTGGGGTACAGGAGGGGGCTCCAGGCTGGGGCAGGGGGTTGGGGTGCAGGGGGTTGTGAAGGCTACAGCTGGGGGTGCAGACTCTGGGATGGTGCTCTGGGATGGGACCAAGGGGTTCGGAGGGCAGGAGAGGGATCAGGGCTGGGGCAGGAGGTTGGGGCATGGGAGGAGGTCAGGGGTGCAGGCTCTGGGTGGCGCTTACCTCAAGCAGGTCCTGGAAGCAGCGATATGTCCCCCCTCCGGCTCCTATGCGGAGGCACAGCCAGGCGGCTCTGTACGCTGTCCCATCCACGGGCTCTGCCCCCGCAGATGGGGTAGTGCGCAGAGCCCCCTGGCTGCCCCTAAGCATAGGATCTGGAGGGGGGACATGCCGCTGCTTCTGGGAACCGTGTGGAGCCAGGGCAATCAGGGAGACTGCCTTAGCCCCGCTGCACCATGGACCGGACTTTTAACAGCCCAGTCAGCGGTTCTGAGCAGAGCTGCCAGGATCCCTTTTTGACCAGGCATTCTGGTCGAAAACTGGACATCTGGTAACCCTACCCATCGCCCTGTGACAGTCAAAGAGCATGTTGCCTTTGGCTTTAAACCAAGCCATTGGAAGGGCAGCAGGGACCCTTCTGATTATCTAGTCTCACGTCCTGCAGGAGGTGGGTCGGAGAATTTCACCCCTGGGGTTAATGCCTCAAGTCCGTAAATTCTGTGTGCACTAGAGAGTATTTCTGAGGGAAAAACACCTACTCTTGATTTAAAAACTTCGAGCAATGGGGAATCCATCACATTTCTTGGCAAGTTTTTCCATTGGTTAATTACTTTCACTGTTAAAAATGTTCACCAGACTTCCAGTCTGAATTTGTCTAGCTTCAACTGCCAGCCATTGGATCTCATTCTGCCCTTTTCTGTGGATTAAAGAGCCCTCTACGCTCTCAGAAATCTGTTCCCCACATAGGCACTTGCAGACTGGAATCAAGTTGCCTTCTCTTGATGAAATTACATAGACTGTTTTTCTTCAATCTCTCACCATTGGCAGGTTTTCCAGACCTCTAAGTATTCTTGTATCTCTTTTCGGCACCCTTTTGAAGTGTGGACATCAGAACAGGACATTCCATTCCAGTAATGGTGTCAATGTCGTATACAGAGGTAATACCACCGCTCTACTCCTACTTAATAGTCTTCTTTTTATTCATTCAAGGATCACATTTACCCTCTTAGGGCATGTCTACACTGCCCCGCAGTTCACACTACGGGGTGTGAATAGTGGTGGGCACCAAACTGTTTGTGCTGTAATTCCCCCTTGTGGACACTGCAGTTATGAACTAAAAGGTTCCTATGTGGATTATATTCATGAGGGGCAGTGTAAGACATGCCCTTCGGTACAGCATCACACTGGGCATTCACAGTCAGGTGGTCATCTACAGTTGCCCCAAGTCTTTTTCGATGTCACTGCATTCCAGGATACAGTTCCCCAGCTTGTAGTTTGGCCTAGGTTCTTTGTTCCTAGACATATGACCATGTGTTTGGCTGTATTAAAACACAGGTACAGTTCAAACGAGCCCAGTTTACTAAGTGGTCGGGGTCAATCTGTATAACTCACTTGTCTGCAGCATCATTTATCACTTCACCAATTTTTGTGTCATACAAATATTACCAGTAATGATTTTATATTTGTTCCCAGATCATTAATGAAGGTTGATTAGCCTTGGACCAAAACCAGATCCCTGAGGGACCCACTAGAAACACCCCCGTTGGATGAGTCTTTCCCATTTACAGTTACTTTCTGTGATCTATCCGTTAACCAATTTTTAATTATTTAATCTGGGCTGCATGGGTTTTATATGGTGCTAATCTTTTTATCAGAATGTCATGCAGGACTAAATTAAATGCCTTACAGAAATCTAAGTATAGCATGCCAGTATGGTTACCTTTATGAATCAAACTTTTTTTTTTTTTTTGAGATCACAAATCCAACAAATGTTCTATAAAAGCATGTTAATTTGCACTGATTATGCTACTATCCTTTAATTCTTTACTGACTGCATCCTATATCATCGGTTCCATACTTGCCCAGGATCAGTGTCAGGCTAACTGTCCTATAGTTACCCAGGTCAATGCATTTATCCTTTTTAAGTACTTGCATGACATTCGCTTTTTTCCAGTGCTCTGCAGCAGTGGTTATTGCAAAGTCCATAACTCACCAGGAACTGAACCAAGAGCTTCAAACCAATTTCCCAGAAGCTATTAAACATCAAATGGCAATATCGTTCGTTTGCTATTATCCCAGATTTCAGCAAGCCACCTTGACTGAAAAGTTCTGTTTCATTGCCAATATACCTACAAAAAAGGAAGTGAAGAAAATTGATTTCTTCTGCTGCACCATTAAGAAGGAGAAGACTTAAATTTCTTCTGGTATAAATATTCCTACATTCCTAGCTACTGCTGAGATATTACTCTTGTAATGTAGACATACAACTCTAATTGCTTCAAGTGAGCTGCTTCCATCACGCTGAGAGGCCTGTCTCAGAAAATAATGAAACTTACAAGGTTTCCATTTTTATAAACGTTAAATAAAAACAAGTCTTTGCAGCTACTAGTGTTATGTAAGTGGGTCTCTTCCCTTCTATGCCAGGCTTGGAGAGCGCTTGATGGTTTTAGAAATGTAGAATTCTGAGAAAGAACCAATTTCACTTTAATTGAATCTACTGGCTGAATCATAAAGAAAGGGGAAACTTATTATAGGCAGAGCCAGTAGCACTTCCCATCATAATACCTTATTTTCAGTTGTTTATAACTTTTCCAAACTATAATGTGGAAACACAGGATAGACAGTGCACACTGAAAGAGCAGCTATTCTTTTGTTTTCTCCGTTTTGTTCAATATGGAGGTACTGACAACCTTAATTCTGGCATTACCTAACTTTGGATTGTTTGACTTTGCAGCCACAATAATGCTCTTAATGTAATTTTTTGGGATATAATATGTACACATACATATACAGTCAACTGCCTTATACATACAGTAATTCCATAAAGAAAGCTGGGCCATGACTTTGTCCAGTAATTTATAATTCAGAACAAAAGCCCACATGCGTTTACACTACTAATCTCAGCAATGAGCATAACATTGGGCCATATTGTCCAATTTGGAGGCGTTGGGGATGAGTTGTCAAGGACAAAATACTCACAGGGACGATTTACCTTGGTATAAAATTAGAATGTTCAATTGCAATTCAGTTGGAAATGACAGGAATGTAATTGTGTCCTATATAAATGCAATCGAATTTCATTGAAATGCCAAGCTCAGCGAGTTGGGAACTAGGCAGGATTAGATTAGCTGAGCTGGGGCCAAATCAGAACCATTTCTCTGAATCCCTTCCCCCACCACACACAATCTTTGGGCATTCAGCAAAATGGGACGTGAATACAAAAAACCATAGCTTTGCAAAGCCAGTTGTGCGTCAGTAGCTAGAAGGTGCTCTTGCGATAAGGACCGCTCTGAGAGAGGTGTATGAATCCCAACAAGCTTCAGGGCAATTCAAATCTGGATTAAGCCATGACAGGAGAGCTGGCTGAAGGTTACTGAAAAAGCCTTTAAAATAAAAAAAAAACAAGTTTGTGACTAAACCCGCTGACTTTCAAAACTTTTCACATTTTGGGGAAAGTTCACATCCTGTTTTTTTAAATGCAAATGTTATTGACATTGTTAACAGAGTGGTTGTTGAAGTGTATCCTTACACAAACCTGGGCTTCAATAAACAAAATAGGTCATTAACTTTTTTTTGATAAAAATGTCTTAAAAAATGAAAAATGAGCCCATTACAAACACTGCCAAATGGAAAGAGCTTTGAAATTTGTCATGAAAGCTGTTTGCATTCCAATCAGCGCTACTCCCCAGGGCAAGCCGCTCTCTCTAATGGGCAGTCCTAATCCACCGGGATCCCACCTGCCAGGCTTTCCAGGAGTTCAGATCTGAACCCACCTCCAGTGGGCATCAGAGTACTGGTTAGCCAGGAAGGGGTAGAAATCCGGTGTGGTTACAATGAGAGCCCATGTGATTTTGAATAGTAGCACTACAATTTCAATCCAGTTGTCACACTCCCAATTCATGGGCTGGAGGAGTGGAAGGAAGGCCTGGTTCTCTCTCACCCACTCAATGGTCATTGCCCTTACTGCTCCATTCCTCTGGCAAAGGGGGCAATTTCATGTTTTAAATTCAGCATGATGCCCATGTAATCTCCTAGCTCAATCTGCAAGGAGTGATGGCAACTTCCCAGGTGATAGAACAAGTGACCTCTGCACACCACCTAGCCTGTGCTGGACCTCAACAACATTAATCGAAGAACCTGTCCCTAAATGCAGGTCTTTTGCAGGACAGACAGACACATGCTGTGCCCCTCTCCCCCTCAACATACCCAAGGCCAGAACCTACAGCCCTTAATCTCCATGGGAGTTGATGTAAAGACTGCAGGATGGGACCCCGCATAAGTGGGTGTTTAGTAAAATCAATATCACAAGAGGAAATTACACTTCAACTACAGACAGACCAGAAACTCTAAAGAGAACAATGAGCTGGAGCGCCACTGGGAAATTGTAACCTACCACCCTGAGCCCGGCTAGGAGATTGTTTAGCCAGGGCCGCCCGGCGGGGGGGGGAGGGCAAGTGGGGCAATTTGCCCCAGGCCACGGGCCCCGCAGGGGCCCCCACGAGAATGTCGGAGGCTCCCACCCGCCTCCGCCTTTCCCCATCCCCCGGCGCCTCAGCGCGCCGCGTCCAGGAGCGGCCCTGGACAGTGCTGCAGCCGCGTGGCTCGGGCGGGGCCTGAGGTCCTCCTGCTCGGAGCCGCGTGGTAAGGGGGCGGGGCTGCGAGCTCCGGCGGGCCGAGCAGCAGGAGCTCCTGGACGTGGCTCGCTGAGGCTCTGGGAGAGGGGGGAGACAGCATGGTAAGCTCCTCTGAGCCGGGCACCCCCCGACCCCATCCCCCCCAGCCCTGAGCCCAGCTCCTCTGAGCCGGGCACCCCCCAACCCCATCCCCCCCAGCCCTCAGCCCAGCTCCTCTGAGCCGGGCACCCCCCGACCCCATCCCCCCCAGCCCTGACCCCCAGCTCCGAGCCCAGCCCCTCTGAGCCGGCCACTCCCCGACCC
>NW_020664609.1:333462-344290 GCF_002925995.2 Terrapene triunguis | reverse complement strand
ACCCCCAGCTCCGAGCCCAGCCCCTCTGAGCCGGGCACCCCCCAACTCCATCTCCCCCTCGCAGCCCTGACCCCCAGCTCTGAGCCCAGCCCCTGTGAGCCGGGTACTCCCCGACCCAGAGCCCAGCCCTGGGCAACAGTAGCGCCAGCCCCAGGCAGCGACAGCCCATTAGCACCAACCATCACCATCACCCAGCGACAGCCCATTATGTAATTGCAAATGTATACATACCATTAAAGCATTTAATGTTTTTAAATAATGTATTTTGTGTATTTTGAAATTATTAAAAATTAATTTTTGAATGTATTTCACTGGTTAATTTTTACATTTCCAAATACATGTTACTAGAGTATTGCAACTTTTTTTATGGAAGGGGCCCCCGAAATTGCTTTGCCCCAGGCCCCCTGAATCCTCTGGGCGGCCCTGTGTTTAGGACACAAGCAAGCTGAGGAAGGAACAGATTTGCTACAGCTCTGAAAACATGGAGCACGAACCTTGCAGCTCTCTGCATGTACTTGGATTTGTTTCAGCAAGGCACTGCAGCTGAGAAAGTGTGTGTGTGGGGGGGCGGGGCGGGAGAGGAGTGAGGGAGTGGGAGAAACAGAAGGAAATAGAAAATAAAAGTAAAAAAGAAACAGTAACACAAGCCAGTGAAGTCCCCTCAAGTCTGCAGTCAGACAGAAGCACAGCCAAGAGAACAAGCTGCCTCAGTCAGAGGAGAAGCAGGAAATTTCTGACAATCAATAACCCTCACTCTGCCCCTGGGTAGACAAGCTGCTGGGATTGACCGTGGGACCTGTTGGTCTGGAAACACAAGCTGCTCCTGCCAGTGTGGAAGAGCTGCTCTGTGCATCTGGTGGGAGCTGACCGGACAGGTTTCGAACGAGAGTGCCAGTGCCAGCCACAATCCCGCAGTGGCCACGTTCTGTGCATGGCGCTCCCACCTACACCAGCCAGAGTGCCGCATGCCACGGGTGTCACCAGGAGACGCTCTTTCTCCAGCATGTGAGAATCCACTACGGCGGAAGCCAGTGTCCTGGGGGAACGAAAGGTTCTGTGAAGGCAGCTGCAGTGCCAGCAGGAAAATAAAATGTAGCCAGGATTATAGAATATGTGGAAAACCCTCCTCACATATGGGCAGAGTCTGCCCCCCTCCCCCCCGTGTTTCATGGTACCTTCCTCCACAACTCTCCCCACTGAGATCAGCCCCACTACTCACGGGGGAAAGGTACAACTTAACATGGGGGCGGGTGCAGAATCGGTAAATACATCTAGGCTCCCAAATCAGTACCAGAGAGAACAAATTTCTGCCCTCCAACGGGCAGTTGTGCTGGCTGGGTGGGGACAGCATGCAGAGGAACCTCTTCAGCTCTCCAAGGCAGGACAGACTAACATAACTGCACTGCTGGAGCAATAATGAGGACACAGGACAGTGCCTGGCTGTGCTGTATAGTGCCAGGGATGGGGTAACTAGCCTCAGGGTGTTTCTAGGCCCATTTTCCAACCAACTGGGCTTTAAACATTAGAAATCCATTTATATGGATACCTCTGCTCAATGTGCAGTGGCAGTCAAAAAAGTTAGGAACCATTAGGAAAGGGATAGAGAAGAAAACTGAAAATATAATGCCACTATATAAATCCATGGGGCACCCACACTTTAAATATTGTGTCCAGTTCTGGTCACCTCATCTCAAAAAAAGATATTAGAATTGGAGAAAGAACAAAGAAGGACAACAAAAACAATTAGGGGTATAGAACAACTTCCGTATGAGGAGAGATTTAGAAGACTTGGAAAAGAGACGACTAAGGAGGGGAAATGATAGAGGTCTATAAAATCATGACTGGTGTGTAGACAGTAAATAACAAAGTGTTATTTACACCTTCACATAACACAAGAACCAGGGGTCATCCAATGAAATTAATAGGCAGCAGGTTTAAAACAAATAAAACAAAGTACTTCTTCACACAACGTACAATCAACCTGTGGAACTTGTTGCCAGCAGATGTTGTGAAGGCCAAAAGCATAACTACATTCAAAAAAGAATTAGATAAGTACATGGAGGGTAGATCCATCAATGGCTATTAGCCAAGATGGTCAGAGAGGCAACATCATGGTCTGGGTGTTCCTAAACCACTGACTGCCAGAAGGTGGGACTGGACAATGGATCACTCAATAATTGCCCTGTTCTGTTCATTCCCTCTGGGGCACCTGGCACTGGCCACTGTCAGAAGACAAGACACTGGGCCAGATGGACCATTGGTCTGACCCATTCTGGCCGTTCATAAGATGATGGTCCTTGGTAGGGGCTCGAAACTCATCCTTTTACCCTTTTTTTGTTCCCTCATTCTCATCATTCTGCTGAAAATCCAAAGAAACATCCAAGCTTTCTGCCACCTATTCCTGGGGGTTGAATTTTTCCATCTGTGGGTTCATCTGAAAACTAAAATAGCTCCCTTGTCTGCACACAGCCAGCCGCAGAGCTAAATGGCAGACAAACAAGCTCTTCTGGCTGGTGCCCTGTCAGCACAGTGGTGCTGCTGACAGCTTCCCTTCTCTCTCCCACTCTTTACAGAAGAAGCGTGGGGCTTTCATTACCACCCTCTGTCTCCTTCTCTCACTGCATCACATACTCAGCAGGTCATCAGACTGGCAGAGAAAGGTAAAATACATCTGTGGATATGAAGGTATATTTGTATGTGCGTGAGTGCACCTTTGTTTTTGCATTTCTATACAAGCCCCTGGACCTTGTATGGAAATGCATAAACAAAGGAGCGCATACACAAACACTCCCACCCAGCCAAGTTCTACATTGCCACCAAAGTGTGACTGATAGAATACCAAAACATCATTTACTCCTTGCCATGGGCAACTTTACCAACCAAGGAAGAGAAAAAAGAGTGGGGAAGCATGGGATGGGAATCATTAACCAAAATGGCAAGAGAGACTTACGGAGTTGTGCTTGGTGTCTGCCCTAGTTCTTGCAAGCATCCTGTTCCCTCAAAGACAGACAGAGAAATGGTTCACCAGATGGCAAAACAAAAAATCAGATTGATCACATCTGTATCAGCTCAAGAAATGGTCAGCTGTCCAAGACACAAGGGGATATAGAGCAGCAGATCTTTGCATTGCCAAACAAATAAAAACTGAGAAAGATCAACTTGAAACAGAAAGCTGCAGAGAAAATCAACACATCAGAACTAAAACAAAAGAGCACTGTGAGACCTTCCACCTTGAATCAGAAACAGACTGGAGTCACTGCCAGAGGAAGAGGAAGGTGTGACACTGACTGGAACTGAATTAAAATAGGCAGTCCTCAGAGACAATGTGATTCAAGCTTCAGCAGTTGCAGTTGGATATCAGTGTAGACAGAACAAGAATTGGATAATCCAAGAGATGTGGCATCGTATTGAGGAAAGAAAGTAACTGAAAGGAAAAATCCTGAATGCTAAAATCAACAAAATATTGGAAGCAGTAGACAAAGCAGTGAAAAGCAATGCCAAGGAAAGAGAGATGGAAATATGCTGAACACCTACCAGATGAAGCTGCTGCTTTGATAGGAAATTAGAGTCATTTACCAAGTGACTAAACCCCGGTGTCCTTGGTTTAAAGGGTCCATAGACAGTCTTAATAGCACTAAAGAACATCTTTAAGTTGTGGGTCTCAGCATAGTGCTCAATTTCTTTGGCTTTGCTCTCCCACCAGTTGTCTTGTATCTGACGGAGGTCTTTCTGTGTTTTGCTCTGAAGGTACTTGAAATGGTCCCGCTTAGAGACTGAGGAGGGGTCATTCTGCCATTCGATAAAGGCTTTTCTCTTTACTTCCAGTGCTGAGCATATTTCTTCTTGGTTCTCATCAAACCAATCCTGATGTGTTCTTTTCTTTGGTCCAAGAGATGTTATTGCTGTGTCAGTCACTATCTGCCTGAACTGGTCCCACTTTTTGGTTACAGTACCGATCAGTCGTCCGTGGGATGTCAGTTTGTCATCAAGACTCTTCTGGAATTTGTTGAAACATTGAGCATCCTTCAGTTTGGCTATATTGAAAGCAGGTCGCACATACTTAGGGCGTTTGTGCCGAGAAGGAACGATGTAGAGTTGAAGAGACGTCCTGACTAATCTGTGATCTGTCCAGCACTCTGCACCTCGCATTACCCTGGTAATCAGTACGTCTCAGATGTCTCGCCTTCTAACAATGGCATAATCTATCAGATGCCACTGTTTGGACCTGGGGTGCATCCACGTCGTTTTGTATTTGTCCGCTTGTTGGAACAGAGTGTTGGTAATGGTCAGGTCATTTTCAGAACAAAGACTCAAAAGAAGTAATCCATTACTGTTCATTTTGCCTACACCATGTGGCCCAATTACTCCTTTCCAGTTCTCGCTGTCAGCCCCGACTCGGGCATTGAAATCTCCAAGTAGGAGTAGTTTATCTGTTACAGGTGTGGCCTTGATCAGTCTGTCGAGATCTTCATAGAATTGTTCCTTTGAGTTGTCAGAGCATGTTAAAGTGGGTGCATATGCACTGATGATGGTGACATGACGTTTGGCATTTAGTGGGAAGCGTAGCTTCAGCAATCTTTCATTGATACCCACTGGAAGGTCTGGGAGTTGATGCATCAATAAGGTTTTTATTGCCAGACCAACTCCATGTATTCTGTCCTCTGTCTCAGTCTTACCCTTCCAGAAGAAGGTGTAACCACCTCCTGGTTCACTCAAGAAACCTTCCCCAAGCAATCTTGTTTCACTTAATGCCGCTATATCGATGTTATAACGGACTAGTTCTCGAGCAATGAGGGCTGTCCTTCCCTCAGGTCTTGCAACAGCTTCTCGATCCATGAGGGTACGAACATTCCATACACCAATGGTAAGTTTTCTCGGCGCGGCGCGGCTGGGAGCCAGGGGAGCCAGGCCAGGTCGCTCCACTTACAGGTGAATGCAGGGAGCACGACTGCTTCTGGAGTCCTCAGGGGAGTGGGGGCGGGGCTGGGGCGGGGCGGGAAGAGGCGGGGCAGGGGCTGGAGCAGCATGTTGGTGCCCTACGCAGCTGCATACTTTGCGTATGGGTATGGACGGCCCTGGCGCTGTTCAATGAAGTTTGGGGAAAAGAGGCCCAGTGCAAACATGGAATAAATTGTCAGAATACCCAAAAAGGGTGGTGATCTTACCAACTGCAACAACTGGAGAGGAGTCACAGTACTCTCTGTTGTGGGGAAAGTCTTCTGTAACATGATATTACACAGTATGAAAGAGGCAATGGATGCAAAGCTTAGGGAAGAACAGGCTGAATTCAGGCCCAAGAGATCCTGTGTAGATCAGATTGTCGCACTAAGGGCCAGCATAGGAGAATGCATAGAATGGGCAGGCTCCCCTCATCATCAAGTTCACTGATGTGTCAAGAAGCATTTGACAGCCTGCATAACCATACATTGTGGAACATTCTTCAGTCTTATAGAATTCTAGCTAAAGCCATGAACACCATCAGGACTATGCATAGCAATGCAGATTGTGCCAGAAGGGTAGCCAACCAAACAGAGTGGTTCAATATGGAGACTTGTGTGAAACCGGGCTGCATTCTATCTCTGCTGTTTGGCATTGTCACTAAATGAATAATGAAGCTTTTAGCAACACAAACACTGGCCTAGCATGGGTAGATGGCAGATGCCTAGAAGACCTAGGCTTTGCTTATTATATTGTGCTATTGAGCAACACCCCCAAAAGCTACAAACAAAAGACAGACACCTTGGCAAAAATAGAAGGCCAACCGGGGCTCTCGATCAGTTACATCAAAATAAACATCCTGAAACCAGACATCAAACAGGAACATCACATTAGAAGGCAAAAGGGGTCTATGGATCAGTGTTCACATTACACTCCCTGCCAGTACCCGGCCTGGGCCGGGGAAGCTAATGATCCAACCAGAGGACCAAATTCGGTGATGAATCCTGGTCACATGCCACTTGAGGCATGTTGTGCCTATACTAAGAAGAAAAAGGCAAAAACATCAAGTAGTAGAACAATACATTTACATGAGCAGTGCCATGCTAGTCAATGGAGACCTCAAGAAAGAAGTGACATCAAAGATAGGAAAGATATCTATAGCATTCACTAAACTCAACAACGTATGGAAATCAAAGATAGACAGCACCGGAACAATAAACCTGGCTGGTGCCTTTGTACCTTCATGGATCTAGTGGTCATTGGGCGATTCACTCGAGGTCTGCTGTGCCAGCTACCTGTGCAGGGCTGGGACAGCACACAGGGAGAACACACACATGCAGCCAAACATTGCTCAACACTGCCCACATGACATTTTTGCATTGCCTTATAGATATTAAAATCCTATTAGAATATCAGGGTGGGAAGGGACCTCAGGAGGTCATCTAGTCCAACCCCCTGCTCAAAGCAGGACCAATTCCCAGACAGATTTTTGCCCTAGAACCCTAAGTGGCCCCCTCAAGGATTGAACTCACAACCCAGGCTTTAGCAGGCCAATGCTCAAACCACTGAGCTATCCCCCCCCCCAAGGACTCAATTTTATTTCCAAATCAAATATTCACTATTATCTATAACCTCACAGGCTTGGTTTACAGTGGGAGGGGTTTGCCAACATAGTTATACCCATATAGTTAAACCATGCAAAATCCTTCAGGGAATCGGCAGAAGCTATACCATCAGTATGGTTATATGGGTGTAACTGAATCTGCACTACAGATTTTTCCAGCATAGCTGTGTCAATAAAAATTACACCCCTAACTGACATAGCTATGCCAGCAAAACTGAAGTGAAGAGCAAGCCAAGCTGTGTTCCAGGCAGTGCAATAAAATGACTGAAAGGTCATGGTGCTGGTAGAGATATTGGAACTTTATCCTAGGTGTTGTAATTGACGATGCTAACCTCTACTTAGGTTTCTCAAAACAACACTCTGTTGTTTAGCTCTCTGAAGTTTGGCTGCACTAGCTTGATTGTGGCATATTCAGGAATTCATTTAATGGAGAAAGCAAAGGAGAATGGCTGTTTTCTACTCAGGCCCAGGGATCTCATCCAACACAAGCAGAGTAAGATGCACACTGACACCGATACATGTTGCACTGATGGAACCCTCTAATGGCGAACAGATGGACCTTTAGACACTCTGCCACACAGTAGCTGTATGGGGCTGGCAGGCCATGTCAGCACTTCTCTAGCATCCCATCCGATTTGCAGAATGTAATTGTTCATTTAAAAAAATATGTTTCTGTCCTTAATGGTGAAGGGAAATTAAACCTTCTAACTGTAAATTGCTGCTATGCTGAGACATGCAGTCTGCAGCAATTGCATCCCGTTCATCTCCATGGAGTGTTGACTCTGAAACCTAAGGGTTGTAGTCTAATTGGTAATATGATTGACTGTTTCTGAAACATATTTCTCAAAGAAGCATATGGCAAGGATTCCTAAATCCTATTTCCCCTTAATGCACAGAGTAGCCTTTAAATTAATCTAGGGTGCAAAGAATAACCCTCGCCTGAATGCTTATTGCAATTATAGAATTATTTATTGAGGTGCAACATGCACTTGTCACAAATAATAGATTCTTTTTCAGATGGCTGCTTGCAATTAATTGAGAAGATAAAATCTGGTGAAGCACACACAGAAACTTTTGTGAGCTTTAGTTAATACAGACAAACATAATTGAAATCTTGGAAAAAAATCAATATACATAAGATGTCTCATTTGATCAATTTCCGTGATCATAATATTTGCCTATTATCCAGATGTCGTTTTCCAGGTATTTATAATCACACCTCTAATTATTTAACAGCCTGCATTAATCATTTCTTAATAATCTCTATGCATCATTGCAGTCTAACAGCCTAGATGCCATATTGCAAAAGCCTCCCAAACTCCCTCTAACTCATGCAGCTTGCCATGTACCTGCACCCTTGCTATCATTTGCTTACTCGCACAGAATGAGAAGGCATCAATTGTGACCTGGGCTTATGTCCTCTGGCCTATTTTATTTTAACTAAAAGCCCAGCCTGAGCATGACTACTCCTGCAAGGGCCTCGCATTAATAAAACAGCCATTAATCACAGCAAAGCCTAATAACCCAATTATTTGTGTTTTCCTGCTTGCTGTTACAGCTTTCCTAACTTCCATTGATAGTCCTGTCAGCACACTGAGCAAATCAATTATATTTTACCCCAAACTATAAACTATCCAGTGACCCTAGGCACCTCAATATTCACACTTTACACACTATTGCAATAATATTTGTACAAAAATATGCCTTGGGAAATAGCACAAGAAAGCTAATAACACGCTGGTTACTGAATTCCCTGCACAAAGTGTTATTAGAACGTGCGTAAGACAAAGGCAAAGACAGCCTAGCCTAAGCAAAGTGAGTTTACCTCAATTTACATATTAGCCATAAAGAAAGCTATCAAGCTAAACCAGCCAAGGGTTATCTTGAACCTGAACTCGAGAGATAGAGAATTAACATGGCTCCTGCACCCCAGAAACTGAATCCCCAGGAGGTCATCCTAGCTTTCAAGAAAAAAGACAATCCATTTGGGAACATAAGGAACAGAAAGAGACTCCCTCTGGTTCCTTCACCTTAGGAGACAAAAGAACCAAGTAATTTGATCTCTGTGGCCAGTCAAAGCTGGAAAGGAGACTGGGGTGAGAGAAGCCATCTTGAACAAAGACTGTATCTTGCTAGTTTAAGTTTTAAACTTTTAGATGTATGCTTTTCCACTTTAATTTGCTTGTAACCATCTCTACCTTTATCTTTTACTTGGTATCACCTAATCCATGGTCTTTTGTTAACAAACTTATTTTACTTTTGCCATACACCAGCTCAGCGCTGTGTTTGAAGGGAAGGGTGTATTTAACCCAGTCAAATTGATAAAATGCCATGTATTGACTCTTTAGCAGAGCAGGAAACTTAATATCGTCGGTGAATGCACCAGGGGCTGGGGGCTTGATTGGTTACAACTATGTGTGTAAAAGGCAGAAAGCCAGCAGATAGCCAGAGAAAACGTGGTGAGTGTGGCCCTGGTAAGAAGCTCAGAGACAGAGCTTCCTTTGGGCACAGGACTGGCTGGAAAGGCAGGCTTGGATTTCTGAGCAAGGAAATGGCCTGCTGCTGTTTGTTCCTCCTGTGTTCAGGGAAACGGGACGTGTGTTCATTCATTGTAGAAAAACAGGATTGCATCAAGAAATACCTGACTTGAATCATCCATTTCGCCTGCTAACAGAAACAAGCTGGCAAAGTCCTAAAAATTGGCTAACTGCTTGGGCCCTCAAGGGGCAATTGTCTCAGTGAGAGTTCTAAATCAGGCACACGACGAAGAGAGCAGGCAACATACAGGCTATTCACGTTATTTCTCCTTTGCCTGCTTTGCCGACAACCAGATTCCAATCTGCAATGTTGGTCTTTCTCTGAGGAGTTGCTAAAATACATGCAGAACAACTCTTCAGCATTCCTCTCATCCAGCAGCGATTGGCTCAGAAGGCGCCAGCCAGTGGGTGTTAGGGAAAGGTTCCTACTGAAGAAACAGCTGCTTGTGGGCAGAGCTGACCGGTTTTATGTACAGAGGCACACTCATTTCATTTCTCATGCAGAGATGATCAGTAGCAATCTGTCCTGACAGGGCACAGGATGGCAGAGTTATTCCAGGGGCAAAGAGTGAAGCTTGCACCTACAAAATATTCTGCATTCACCACAAACCTCAGGCAGCACAAGAAATGTAGGTGCTAAACAGATAATTCCCCCCTTTTTATGTCACAGTTACCAAGGCAACTGTGCATGAGTCATCAAACTACTACATGGAATAGCACAGTAGGTTTTTCTCTTAATGCTTTTGCCTGAATGGGAAGTGTCTGGGCACCTGTGCTATATAAACCCTTCTCCTGTCTCCTTCCCACTCCCCACCACCCTCCAAACTGGGTCTGATTTCCAAGTCGGTCTGATTTCCTCTGCCAGGAGTAGGTTACACTTGCTGCTCCCCTAGGAAGTTTTGGAGACTTGGGTTTATTTGTTGATTTCACTTTATTGGTCCAATGTTTTCCTCTTTGGGATAAACCTTAACACAATCCCATTGGGATATTTCTGCTTTGCCGCAAATCTTTCTTTTCTTTTTCTAGTTCAACTGCCAGGGCCAAATTCAGTCCTGGTGTAAATAAGTGACTCTCTCATGGAAATCTTTGGGGTGAAATCAGCATGCATGTTGACTGTACATTGCTCAGACATGCAAATTAGAAAGTTAGTGGAACTTGTACCAAATTTGGCATTCCATGAGTGTGCAAAATGAGGGAAACTTACATGTCAAGAATGGAGAAGGGAAAAGCACCTAAAAGTAGTGCCCAGTAAGGTTAAGAGGACCGTTTCCTACTACAATGCCACTAGTTACCCATCTCAGCACATGGAGTGACATGCTTGCATACACACTGAATGCTGGATTGATGTAAGTTACACTATTTTACCACTGACACCTTAAGAGTGAGATTTTCAAGAGTGCCAGAGGAATGTAGGAGCATGTTTCATTGACTTTCACTTCTAAATTCTCCAGGCACTTTGAAAATGCCCCCTTTAGTTTGCCTAACACTAGTCTGGAGAATACTGCTGAATTTCCCTCTATTTATTCCCATTGAAGGGTAGGATTTCCTTTCAAATGTAAAGCTCAGCCTGAATTTGTAGCAACATCTGCCAAGGCCTTGAGCAAACGTAGCTGCATTTATCCTTTCACAGTGTATCCCACTGGTTTCAACTGGGTTTAATTTGAATGATGCTCAAGGGGTGTGGGATATTCCATCTGATCCCCATGAGCTGAAAGGACTGAGTTTCACC
>NW_020664609.1:242927-253462 GCF_002925995.2 Terrapene triunguis | reverse complement strand
GACCATAGGATGTTGTTCCTGGAAAAAGGATTGCTAGGAAGAGAGGGAAGAGCATCTTCACAGGCAGGCTTGCTAACCTAGTGAGGAGGGCTTTAAATTAGGTTCGGTGGGGGATGGTGACCTAAACCCAGAGGTAAGTAAGGAAGTGGGATACTGGGAGGAAACACAAGGAGGAGGGTGCAACAGAGGAGGCCTCCTGATTCATACTGAGAAAGTAGAGCAATTGGCTAGTTATCTTAAGTGCCTGTACACAAACGCAAGAAGCCTGGGAAACAAGCAGGAAGAATTGGAAGTCCTGGCACAGTCAAGGAACTATGATGTGATTGGAATAACAGAGACTTGGTGGTGTAACTCACATGACTGAAGCATAGATCGATCCCCCCTCCCCAGTGTAGACCTGGCCTAAGAGAGCAGTATGATTGCTCAGAGATCCAGTATGAAACTGGAGAAAAACCTGTTGAGAGTCTCTGGGTTAAGTTTAGAGGCAAGAGCAACAAGGGTGATATCATGGTGGAAGTCTGCTATAGACCACCAGACCAAGAGGATGAGGTAGACGAGGCTTTCTTCAGACAACTTAACAGAAGTTTCCAGATCACAGGCTCTGGTTTTCATGGGGACTTCAATCACCCTGACATCTGCTAAGAGCAGTACAGTAGTGCACAGACAATCCAGGAAGTTTTTGGAGAGTGTTGGAGACAACTTCCTGATGCAAGTGCCGGAGGAACCAACTAGGGGCCATGCTCTTCTTGACCTGCTGCTCACAAACAGGGAAGAATTGGTAGGGGAAGTAGAAGTGGGTGGCAACCTTTTTTTTTTTTGCTAACAGGGGCTGCTAACAGGGAGTTTCGCAAGGGAGTTTGGAAGGGGAGTGAGAAGGGAGCGGGGGTCCCTTTATTCCCCTTAAAACCTATAAACCGAACTACATTCGAGACTTCTTGCTTTAAACAACCCTTTCATTAACTTAAGAGACAATGCAGGCAGAAGCCCACCTGCAGAGTGGGGGCTATCCAGTTTATTGCACTGAGTGCAGCATGTATGATTACCTGCCCTGTGGGTGGGTGGCGTATGTGTGCATTCGGTGCAAGGAGCTCCTGGCCCTCAGAGACCACGTACGGACTCTGGAGGCCAGGGTGGCAGAACTGGAGGAGCTAAGGGAGGCAGAGAGGTATGTTGATGAGGCTTTCCGGGACACTGTAGAATTGTCCCACCTCCGGTCAGACAGCCCCTGCGCTGTTGAGGAGGATGAAAGAGGGAAGCAGAGCAGTCAACGGGAGCAGTGAGGTTGCCTCTCCGGGGGAGGGAACTCCAGTTGCTAGGAAAAGGCAGGTGTTAGTAATGGGAGATGCGATCATTAGAAACGTAGATAGCTGGGTTGTGATGACCGGGAGAACCATATGGTGACTTGCCTGCCCGGTGCAAAGATTGTGGATCTCTCGAGGCATCTAGACAGACTTATGTGTAGTGCTGGGGAGGAGCCGGTGGTCCTGGTACATGTAGGTACCAATGACATAGGGAAGGGTGGGAGAGATGTCCTGGAGGCCAAATTTAGGCTGCTAGGGAAGAGACTGAAATCCAGGACCTCTACGGTGGCATTCTCAGAAATGCTCCCAGTTCCACGCGCAGGGCCAGGTAGGCAGGCAGAGCTTCAGAGTCTCAATGCGTGGATGAGACGATGGTGTAGAGAGGAGGGGTTTACGTTCATTAGGAACTGGGGAAACCTTTGGGATGGGGGGAGCCTATACAGGAGAGATGGGCTCCACCTAAACCAAATTGGAACCAGACTGCTGGCACTAAACATTAAAAAGGTTGTAGAGCAGTTTTTAAACTAGGAGACAGGGGAAAGCTGACTGCTGCAGAGAAGCATGTGGATCGGACAGAGACTTCTCTTAGGGGAGAGTCTAATGATAGAGAATTTCCAGGTTATAGTCAGGAGCAGAAGATGGAAGAGGATAAAGTAGGGGCCAGATCAGATGATAAACATTCACATAAAAAAGAATCTAACACATCAGAAAAGGGCAGACAAATAAACAGTGACAAGTTTTTAAAGTGCTTGTACACAAATGCTAGAAGTCTAAATAATAAGATGGGTGAACTAGAGTGCCTTGTGATAAAGGAGGATATTGATATAATAGGCATCACAGAAACCTGGTGGACTGAGAGCAATCAATGGGACACTATCATTCTGGGGTACAAAATATATCGGAAGGACAGAACAGGTCATGCTGGGGCGGGTGGGGGGGGAGTGGCATTATATGTGAAAGAAAATGTAGAATCAAATGAAGTAAAAATCTTAAGTGAATCCACATGTTCCATAGAATCTCTATGGATAGAAATTTCATGCTCTAATAAGAATATAACATTAGGGATCTATTATCGACCACCTGACCAGGACAGCGATAGTGATGATGAAATGCTAAGGGAAATTAGAGAGGCTATAAAAATTAACAACCCAATAATAGTGGGGGATTTCAATTATCCCCATATTGACTGGGAACATTTCACTTCAGGACGAAATGCAGAGATAAAATTTCTCGATACTTTAAATGACTGCTTCATGGAGCAGCTGGTACAGGAACCCACAAGGGGAGAGGCAACTCTCGATTTAGTCCTGAGTGGAGCTCAGGAGTTGGTCCAAGAGGTAACTATAACAGGACCGCTTGGAAATAGTGACCATAATACAATAGCATTCAACATCCCTGTGGTGGGATGGACATCTCAACAGCCCAACACTGTGGCATTTAATTTCAAAAGGGGGAACTATGCAAAAATGAGGGGGTTAGTTAAACAGAAGTTAAAAGGTACAGAGACTAAAGTGAAATCCCTGCAAGCTGCATGGGCGCTTTTTAAAGACACCATAATAGAGGCCCAACTTAAATGTATACCCCAAATTAAGAAACACAATAAAAGAACTAAAAAAGAGCTACCATGGCTTAACAACCATGTAAGAGAAGCAGTGAGCGATAAGAAGACTTCCTTTAAAAAGTGGAAGTCAAATCCTAGTGAGGCAAATAGAAAGGAGCATAAATGCTGCCAAATTAAGTGCAAGAATGTAATAAGAAAAGCCAAAGAGGAGTTTGAAGAACGGCTAGCCAAAAACTCAAAAGGTAATAACAAAATGTTTTTTAAGTATATCAGGAGAGAGATCACTTGATCATTGCCTGTTAGGTCCACTCCCTCTGGGGAACCTGGCATTGGCCACTATCGGTAGACAGGATACTGGGCTAGATGGACCTTTGGTCTGACTCGGTACGGCCGTTCTTATGTTCTTATGTTTATGTTAACCTGGGCAGCAGTGACCATGAGATGGCTGAGTTCAGGATCCTGACACAAGGAACAAAGGAGAGCAGCAGAATATGGACCCTGGACTTCAGAAAAGCAGACTTTGACTCCCTCAGGGAACTGATGGGCAGGATCCCCTGGGAGGCTAATATGAGGGGGAAAGGAGTCCAGGAGAGCTAGCTGTATTTTAAAGGAGCCTTATTGAGAGCAGAGGAACAAACCATCCCAATGTGCAGAAAGAATAGCAAATATGGCAGGGGACTAGCTTGGCTGAAATCTTTGGTGAGCTTAAGCACAAAAAGTCTATGAGTCTATAAGAAGTGGAAATTTGGACAGATGACTAGGGAGGAGTATAACAATACTGCTCGAGCATGCAGGGGTATACACAGGAAGCCCATAGCACAATTGGAGTTGCAGCTAACAAAGGGTCTGAAGGGTAACAAGAAGGGTTTCTACAGGTATGTTAGCAACAAGAAGAAAGTCAGGGATAATGTGGGCCAGTTTTGTTCAACATCTTTATTAATGATCTGGATGATGGGATGGATTGCACCCTGAGCAATTTCGCAGATGTCACTAAGGTAGGGGGAGAGGTAGATAAACTGGAGGGTAGGGATAGGATCCAGAGTGACCTAGACAAATTAGAGGACTGGGCCAAAAGAAATCTGATGAGGTTCAACAAGTGCAGTCCTGCACTTAGGATGGAAGAATCCCATGCACTGCTACAGGCTGATGACCAACTGGCTAAGCAGCAGTTCTGCAGAAAAGGACCTGGGAATTACAGTGGATGAGAAGCTGGAAATGAGTCAGCAGTGTGCCCTTGTTGCCAAGAAGGCTAATGGCATATTGGGCTGCATTAGTAGGAGTATAGCCAGCAGATCGAGGGAAGGGATTATTCCTCTCTATTGGGCACTGGTGAGGTCACACCTGGAGTATTGCGTCTAGTTTTGGGCCCCCCACTACAGAAAGGATGTGGACAAATTTTAGAGAGTCCAGCAGAGGGGAAGGAAAGTGATTAGGGGGGCGAGGCACATGGCTTACAAGGAGAGGCTGAGGGAACTGGGCTTATTCAGTCTGCAGAAGAGAAGAGTGAGGGGAGATTTGATAGCAGCTTTCAACTACCTGAAGGGGAGGTTCCAAAGAGGATGGAGCTCGGCTGTTCTCAGTGGTGGCAGATGACAGAACAAGGAGCAATGGTCTCATGTTGCAGACGGGGAGGTCTAGGTTGGATATTAGGAAAAACTATTTCACTAGGAGGGTGGTGAAGCACTGGAATGGGTTACTTAGGGAGATGTTAGAATCTCTATCCTTAGAGTTTTTTAAGGCCCGGCTTAACAAAGTCCTGGCTGGGATGATTTAGTTGGGGATTGGTCCTGCTTTGAGCAGGGGGTTGGTCTAGATGACCTCCTGAGGTCTCTTCCAACCCTGATATTCTATGATTCTATGTCTTTACCCTCATATCAATGTTCTCTGGTCTCTCAATGGTCACAAATGTAAGGATTCCCACTCACTGGTGTTATGAGAACTTTAGTAGATTAGGTTAAATTGTTACAGAATACCATAAAATAATAGTAATGGGCCTAATCTACCCCCTAGATCGCTGCAAGAAGGATCTCCTCCCAATTGAAACCAACCCCTCAATAATCTGACTGGGTCCTGGTTTCTAATGCTGCACAGCTATGTCCATAGTACTTGGGCTCTGGCTAAAGGGCCACTGGAAGTCGTTTTACTACCTGGCAGGACCTGAGTTCATGATTCCTTGTAACAGCTGATGACATCCCAGACATGTAAAGCATAGTAGGGCTTTAGAAAACATGCTGCACATTGAGTTCCCCAACCATTTTGCCTGGGAAAGCACTGCAGAGTTTGGCCCTTAAGCATTTAGGACATTGCCAGCTGCTATGGGCTTGGCAGGTCAGTAGACAAGGAAGTGGCTTTCCCCTCATGTTTTAAAGTCCCTTTAAAGTTGTTCCCATGTTCAGGCTGGGAATTCACTGGAGAGTCTGTGTTACCCCATTGCTCGGCAGCCACTGATCATCCTGGATAAAGAATTCTCTTGTGATGGAAGCACGTGGGTTGGAGTTTGGCACTGAAGAAGTTACGTGCAGTTCCAGCTTTCATAGTTTTTGTGGGCTCCTCCCATTTGTTTTAAAGTCTTCCCTTCCCCATTCCATTCCCTAAACACCTTTTTATTTATAGATCAGCTGCTGTCATTAAGGGTGACAGCCTTGCCATATGGTACCACCTACTCAGCCCCATCAAGCTGTGTCAGGCTCACATTCACAGGGGAGCCCACACTTTTCTGACAGGCTCTGCCCTATTCAGAAGCTCCTTTTCGAGGAGTGCATCTGGGATTACCTGTATTGGGCCAATTTGGCTTCCATTGAATTCAATGGGACTTTAGTCTTTCAGTTCAATGGGATTCAATTGTGTGTGTGGATGTACACCTTGAGGGCCTGAATTTTTGAAAGGCCTTTAAAAGACTTTTGTGACCCTCATTCATTGCCTTTTAGACATGCAAGTACTTGGTGCAGTTAGATGACTAGATAGTCTTATTTGCACTCACAATCAATTAGGAGAGTAAAGTTTTAGGTGCATTTGCTGCCAGAAAATTGCACTAGAAGAAAATTGAGGGCCCCTTTTCAAAGAACAGGTCAACACTACACTTATATTGACAAGACACAACATGTATTCCAGACAAAAATCACACTGGTGGAGTTAAAGCTGAGAGCACATATCAGGAGCTTAACAGTAAAAAAACATTACAGGGATGTTGGAATTGTTCCCAAGCCAAACATGTTAGTGTTTGTGGCCTCCGTTTAGATTACACTGACCCTGAAAAAGGCATTAGACCTTTTTCATGTTTTTCACCAAGAGGGGAGACCACATTGCATTACGGGAGATGTAGTCCAGCGAGGCAGTGGAGCCTGCTCTAGTCAATGCAAACCCTTCTGTCCCTGTCTGCCTCCATCTCCAGTCCCCTTCTACTTCTCTTCCCCCCCACACGTCCACAGCTCCTATCTCTCATTGCCTACCCTTGTCCTCCCCCTGCTCCTCCCCTCTCTGCATTCAAGCCAAGCTGTTCTTCCTCCTCCATGTTGCCTGGACACCAGCCGGAGGAGCAGTAAGAGCACAGGAGCTAGTGCCAGAGTGGCCTCCAACAGCCAATAGGACCATTTTGTAAGTAAAATCCTGCTCAGACCCTGCAGCCCTGGGCAATCACAACATCCCTTAGGTTCCTGATATGTGCTCTCAACCTTAACTGCACCTCAGTGTGGTTTTTTGTCTGGGATACATGTATAGGAATTGTGCTTACCTCCCTTTCCGGTAATATAGATGCTAAATTCTCACAGGTCTCTACTGAGCATGTGCAAAGTGAGATTTTCAGAGGTTCATAACTTGGTCAAGTTTGGGCAGATTTTCACAAGGATGGCAAAAGGCACCGCCCTGTTACCAGATTGACTCCCCTGCCGAATGTCATTGCTTCATAGGTTATAAAGTCAAGGGACCATTCAGATTATCTAGGCTGACCTCCTGCTTTACACAGCCCATTGGACTTCTCCAGATTCATTCCTGGTTGAAGTAGAGCAGCAGTCTTAGAAAAGCATCCAGTCTTGATTTAAAACTTGCTAGTGATGGAGAATCCACCACCACCATCCTTGGCAAATTGTTCCAGTGGTTAATTAGCCTATTGCATATATTTCTAGTCTGAATTTGTCTAGCTTCACCTTCCAGCCTTTGGATCTTGTTGTACTTTTGCCCCTTACTTGGTTTGCTCTCTCCAGGCTTCTCATGGGTCTGTATGCTCCATTATGTCTTCCTCCTTTTTCTGCCCCTTCTCCTCCCGCCCCTGCCCCCCAAAGACTTTGCAGGATATAATACAATCCACACATACTGTTCTGAATGCTGACACACCTTTGCACCCCCCCCAAAAGATTTTTCTGAAATGATACCCCTATATTTTTGCTGAACTTTTAAAAATAAATCACCCAGAAACAGACACTCAGCATGGGAAATTTCAGGCTGAATAGTTAAGTTTGGCAAAGTCCTAAGGCCCAGATCCTCAAAGGTATTTAGGCACCTAACTCCCACTGAAATGAGATTTTTATAATGGAAAGTGTTGAGTAATCATAACCATAGGCATTGCTACCGGTTACACCTATAATAATATGGCAAACCAAACTGTTACCAACCCTGTTAGCTATACACTCTTTAGAGAAGCTGTCTTGTCTGCCTGTCTGTCCTGAGGGTAACATTGACACTGTTTGGAAACATACACAAACATTTTCCTATCCTGTTGGCTACATCCACATGAATATAGTAGGTTGGTAGTATGAATAGAATGGTAGCTCCATAATGTCTCTCCCAGCTTTTCTCTGGCTCTGTTCTTTCTGAAACCTACTGTGTATAGCAGATGCTCATGGCCAGATCCCCAGCACCTCAAGGTGTGGCCCTCTGATTTTAAAAGCCTATTCTTAAAATTCATTTTAATTTAAAGTGTTCTCTAACATGCCACGTAGTTCCTAAGTATCAAAGAAAGTTCAATATCCTTTTATAGTATTGAAAAGAGACCTTGTTAAGCAGGACTTAAAATGAACACATACAAGAGACCATTAAAAAAAATATGAATGTTTTTTTTAGTTTATTTTTAATTGTCATCAAAGTTGGGCCCTGTTAGTAAACTTGATGTGTGTGTATGGTGAGGGAAGGTAGGTCTGTGTGTGTGCACATGTACATTTCTTCGGCCAGTTTCTGATCTCAGTTATACCACTGTAAATCCAGAGTAACTCCTTCCACTTCCTATGAGTTATTCTGGCTTTGCACTGGAGTGAGAGAAAATTTCCCCCTGTAAATGTTTTCAAAGCACAAATGACATAAGAAAAAAAGGGGGGTTGTTTAGGAAAAAACTCTGGAATGTGGATTTTCTGTGATCTTCAGCTATCCTCACATCTCATGACACCACAGCTTTTGAGGCAAGTCAGGCCAACAATATCCCTGTATGTGTAATTGATTCTGCAGTTCACTGAGATGAACATATAATTGCTCTTGTTGTTGCCATCTGTGGGCTAATCACAGCTGACCCAGAACATTTTCCCATGTGCACAGAGGAACTTGGGATTCTGTGGTATAGAACAGTCAGTGTCACAAGGGTTTGTTGCTAAGCAGAAATACAGCCAATCACAAGAGAGGAAATATAGGGATGTGTGTGCCCTCTCTCTATCTCTCTGGAGTGCAGTGCTTATCAGTAATGAAGACAAAGCAATAAGGCAGTGTTGTATTACAATGAACCCTCATAAGCAATCTAGGGATATCAGCTAATACAGGATGTATTCCATGTAAATCCACAGCACCGTCTGGCTCATTACACTTTTGGATTCCTCACCCATAACTGCAGTTTCACTTTGCAGCATGCAGTGAGTGACCCACTGTGTTATTTGCCATGGCTAAAGCCCAAATAAAAATAAATGAGCTACATACTCGGTTGCTTGAGGTAAAAGGCATTAGAATATGCCTTTTAGTGAGTATATCATTAGTGAGTATAATTACAGCACCCTATTGCGGAGGAGGCTTGCAGAGAGATTATAGGCAGGCCAAGGAAATCTTTAATTGAGCCACAGTCTGGGGATAGCAAAGATGTGGCAGGTAATATGCAAACTTCTTTGTATTCATCTGACAATGATTCCAGAGTGTTCTGAAGAAAGGGCTTTTCTATTGTGCATGGAGAAGTACAGCATCCTGCATCACTGATGGGTTATCTGTTTGTCTCCCCAGAGCAGGGACTTAGATTCAAAGCCTCCCAGAGTCCCAGAGCAAGCTCTGCAGCAAACAACCAGGTTTCTGTGGCACTGTGATAGGGCAGACTGGGAAGTCTGAGGCAGCTTCCCTTTAAAATTGCGGTTTCTAAGGAGGTGAACAGAAAGTGAGGAAGACGTGAGGAAGAGCTCTGTGTGGCCTGAATGCTTGTCTCTTTCATGAACAGAAGGCAGTCCAATGAAAGATATTACCTCACCCACCTTGTATCACAATCAGGACAATGTTCCCTAGATTTAAATTCCACTTATTTCACACGGCCCCTGTGCTTTCTGAGCTCAAGGTGCTACAGAATGTTGTACTGAGAGCTGCAGTGTTGAAGCTGTTGGGATTTGGGGGAAAAGGAAGAAGCTGGCATTTCTGGCAGCTGTCAAGGTGACATCTGGGGGGTTTGGCAGCCAAGAAAGCACAGGAGGGGGTCTGAAGTTGCAGAATAAGCATGTTGGTGGGCATTTCTGCTAAAAGGATAGGCCCTGAAACAGTTAATAACATTGTCATATACATTGTCATTTGTAGGTTTCATAGTTAACAACCCATTGATAATTCTGGGCAGTTTGCATAGCTGACAGCCAGCACTCGCATTGGCCAGGGTGCAGTGGCATGTCTCCCCAATCTGCCTTTTTTTCCAGAATCTCAGCTCTCATATTTCTTCCAAAAGCCAGTTTGTAGCCATAATGCTTATGAGGAAAGCCTTGAAAACCTGACATAAAACAGCAATGGCTGCCTAAATCTGAAGATAGCCTGAAACAACAGCTCTGGTGTGTGACCTGCCCATCCATCAAAATGGGTGCTCACTCAGTTGCATAATGATGACACTTTAAGAGGAAATATTGAAAATCTACACAGCCTGCTGTGAGTAGTTGTTCATTTGCATACCTCTGTGAGAGCACTACCACATTTTTTTCTTCAAACAAGGACTCCAGTAGGGCATTTGAGCCCAAATGAAGAGCCTGGCAAAGCCATGGATGTATTTGAACCCAAACAAGGAGGAGCCATGCCCAAGACGCTAGAGGAGCCTAGCTGGAATGAATGATCATGTATTGCACATCTGCAAAATCTACAAAATCAGCAACTCGAGTAGGCAGAGCTTATTCTGTGGGTGGCTTGGAAGAGTACCCCTAACTCCCAATACAAGGTCTTCTTCCAGCTCATTTTTCAGGCTGTCTGCAGACTTGGAAAAATGACAATGCTTCTGTTTACACTCTGATTACGTTTCAGAGATGGGCATGACAATTTTATTGTTGCAATTAGGGATGTAAAATGTTAACCAGTTAACTGGTAAGCATTTGTCTTACTGGTTAACCTGCCTGAATTGTTATCCCCTGGGCCGGTCCGCCAACCCCAGTGGCCCCGCACCAGCCGGAGCAGCCCCAGCCCCAGCTGGGCCGGCCCCTGACAGAGCAGCCCCAGCCGCGCCGGCCAGAGCACCTCCAGCCCCAGCCGCGCCG
>NW_020664609.1:234217-242917 GCF_002925995.2 Terrapene triunguis | reverse complement strand
CCAGCCCCAGCCGCGCCGGCCAGAGCACCTCCACCCCCAGCCGCGCCGGCCCTTTAATTGGTTAACCATTTAAATGAAATATCTTAATAGTTTAAACTGTTAACTTTTAAATCGATACTTATATCCCTAGTTGCAATGACGAGGGCTAGAATTTTTTTAATGAAAGCTGAGAATCTGGAGCACAATTCTAAGCCAAGAGGTAGATTCCCCCCCCCAAAATAAAATAAAATAAAATAAAAATCCACATGTGTGGAATTGCAGAGTACATGAAATACTGCTTGTGGTTAAATTGAAAAGTCTGATCAATAATGAACATTCTTTGTTAAATTATTATTTATTACGGGCTTCTGGAGGAACTGAGTATGCCGCAGAGACTACTATATTTTGGAGTAAAACTCACTTAAGATGAGGTAGGTTGAACCATAAAATCACACCTTTCTTTTGCTCCCTGGAATCTTACTATCCTTTTTGTCCTCAACCCCCAGCTAGTGGCACACAATCCATAGTGTCACTGTCACAACAGGACACGTCACTAAGTGACACTGTCATGACAGAGCTGACTTAAAAATGGAGAAAATGATTTTGTGAAGAAATTTCAGTTTTTCCCCCTCCAGGTTCAAAATGGACCATTTTTAATTTTTTTTTTGCAATTATTTTCTTCAGTGTATAATTGGGGGTGGGTTGTTCTTTTTCTCTTATTATTTTTCACTGTTCCCTTTCCCCTTCGTTCCTTTCCTTCTTTTCTTTCCCCTTCACCTTTTTTCAGAAGGGGAATGTTTAATTGTTTTAAATAAACTGTTTTATTTGAATTTATTAAAATATGGGAACATTTCTACTTGTCTTAGGCTTGTTTTTTAGAAAAGTAACTTTTTGAGCCAAAATTAAACCTGACAATGTCCCTTTCATACTGAGGTAACACTATTTTTCAAAGGAGATGAGCAAAAAAGATGTGGATTTGAATTGTGCTAGCTTATGTTGCTTTGAAAGTAGTATAAACTAAACCAGAAAAAGGCACTCTTATTCTGGAATAACAGTACCCGCATGGGGAGTTATATTGGTATAACTATAGTGGTATAATTATAATTATCTAATTATAGTGGTATAATTATACTATTATAGTTGCTCTGATAAATTTCCCCATGTAGATAAGCCCTTAGGAGTCATTTACACTGTGAACTTACTGGGACTGAGTGAGTCTCAAGCTTCTTGTCATGCATTAGCCTAGCTTGAGAGAGTGCAACCACACTACAAAAGAGCCATAAAGTTCTGCACCCTGCTGTCACACCCCATGTCCACACTGGCACTGCACCGAATCTAGGAGATGCAAAATTTGGGGGGTGTATCCCATGATTCATAGCTTCACAGCCAGCTGCTCCGCTCTATGACTGCTTTTGCCGGGTATTGTGGGAGAACTTGTTTGTTCCTTCTGGGGTTGTTGGCAGAGATAGCACAAGCCCAGGAAATCCCCTAATTCACAGTAGCTGGCTCCTGGTAGTAACTGTCATCTGTGTCCATACCCAGGTGGTTGTTTATAGAGGATCCGATGCTAAGGGTTGTAGCCTAAGACTCAAGAGATTTGGGTTCAAATCTTTACTGTGCATAGGCTTTCTATCGCTGAAATCAATGCAAATTAGGCACCTAAATACCTGTGAGGATCTGGGTCTTAGCATCTCTGGGCCTCAATTCCCCATCTGTACAATGGGGATAACAGTCCTGCCTTACCTGACCAGGGGGTGAGGGGAGTGCAAGGATAAATATATTGAAGACTGTTGTCCCCATAACCTGGATTGTCTGCTTGCGGATATCATGGAGGAAATGCTTCTTCCCAACCAATTGGGCAAACTCAAATGTAAATCACGGCTGTAAATACAGGGCCCAACAGAGTTTTAGGTGCCCATCTCCCATTGATTTAGGCCTCTTTGAAAGGCCCAGCTTCAATGTAACACAGGACGGGGATGGTCATTTGGATGTGGAGCAATGTTTCCCAGTTATTGTGAAAGGGCTGGCCGGAGATTAAGTGTTTAAAATAAATCTACATCTGAATTCCCTGAGCTGCATGTAATCAATAATGCAGGCTGTAAGGCATATTTAATGGATGTTTAACTTGTCAAAAGGAAAGAACAGAAAGGAACTATTATTTTTTCTTAACTGGCAGGTCCATTCTAGTAAGAACAATGGATTTGATTTTGGTCAGTCTCTTCTAACTATACTTCCCACACAAACACTATGTTAGGGAGTGCGTTTGAACTTTTCTCTTTTGCTTCCTGATTAAAAAAAAGCAAGTAGTCCTTGTCAAAGGCCCCTTCTGAAAGTAATGTTTTTTATTAATACATTTATTTTGCAAAAACAAAATCTTATGCTGCACTAAACAAAGGACCTCCCCTGGGCACGTGAAATACATTTCCCCAATGTGCATCACAAAGATCAATTACGTTACGTCAGTGGGATGTTAGTTATTGCACAGAAAAGGTTTGTTACAGCGGTAAAAGGAATGAATGGAGGCAGGGAGGGATAATGTTTTTTATTGCTAATTTATGCAATGGCTCTTCTGCAGCAGTCAATTACTAAAATAAAAATATGTCTGGAGATAAAACCCACTGTCTTGTGGAACCATATATAAAAGAGCTGTGTGAAATAAAGAAGGATAGTATTTCACGGGGAGGTAAAATGTTTGCATTTGAAATTCTCCTCATCATTTGGTCCAGCTAATCATTCCTTTCAGAAACAGCAGTTTACACTGGCATATTGAAATAAAATGATCTTCTTTCAAAGACCTGCAAAGACTTTCTCTAGTGTGGCAAACAAACTGTTAAAGGACACTGGGGACAGGGATAGCATAGGGTCCATTTCCAATGGCCACAAAAATCAACCCTATCTTTCACCTGCAGCAAACAGAAATATTTGCTGACCTAGGGCCAGCTCCTGTTCCCACTGGAGTCAGTGGCAAAATTCCCATTGATTTCAAAGGGGACAGGACTGGGTTCTAAATTTGCACAGGTATCAGATGCTTGTAAGTGCCCACCAACTCTTAGCATGGTTGGAATGGAGCAGCACAATGTTCAATTAGGTTTTTGTGACCGCTGTATCAAGAGTCATAGATAGATATTGCTTTCTTTCTATCTATCAATCTATCTGTCTACCCACCCATTCATATATCTATCCATCTGTGACCCAGGAATCTCTCATTGCCAGCTGGCAAAGGGCACAGAAGGGGTTCATGGGGTTATGGAAATCTTCTTAGTCTGATATGTGCATACTAGTTCACCAAAGAATATTATGTGAGGTCTTAAATAAAAGCTGGCATCATCAACATACTTGCAAAACACACATCTGGATGTTGTACAAGGAGTTATTTATATACACTGAAAATTATAAGGTCTGTGTCTAGAGACTGGTCACCAGCAAAGATGAAAACGAGGTTTCCTTTCAGACAAGAAATGTGTATCTAGCTGGCTGTTTACATGTCAGTATTAAGTATTGCATACTTGACAATGGGTGTGCTATCAGCAGTCTGAACTGAATGCCAATGAAGGATTGCAAAAACTGTAAAGGAATAAAAGTATCAGGAACAAGCAAACAGCAGAGAAGCGGGGAATGGGGGAGAACTCTATCTTGAAGTGGACGTCAAAGGTTTGCTCTATAATATTTGGGAGACAAAGAAGACACCCTGCCATACTTCACCTAGGAAGTAAACGGACAGTGACTTTACATCATGAAAGAGGGGGTATCAACCAGGGGCGGCTCCAGGCACCAGCGCACCAAGCATGTGCCTGGGGTGGCAAGCCGCGGGGGGGCGGCCTGCCGGTCGCTGCGAGGGCGGCAGTCAGGCTGCCTTCGGCAGCATGCCTGCGGGAAGTCCGCTGGTCCCACGGCTTCGGCGGCAATTCGGCGGTGGGTACGCTGAAGGCGCGGGACCAGCGGACCTCCCACAGGCATGCCGCTAAATCCGCGTTCCCAGCGGACCGCCCACAGGCATGCCGCCGAAGGCTGCCTCACTGCCGTGCTTGGGGCGGCAAAATACATAGAGCCACCCCTGGTATCAACCATACTTGGTTGAAAATGCTTGAGAGAACTGTGGATGAGATAAACTTCTTTAGAAAGGAGGTTAACCTATTAGTTAGGTTTATTCTTGAGAAAGCATGTCATGATGGTCTTTTACATGTCACCATTTATTTCCAATATCCTTTACTCACCATCCCTGGAATCTCTGTTCTTTGATAATAAACTTATTCTTGTTTTCACTATCAATATATCTCAGTGCTGTGGTATTGTGCACAGTGCTGGTCCTGAGCTGAATCTTACAAGTCGGTGCTGTTCCTTTCTGTTCCACTGCGGGGAGCTAGCCGAGGACTCGGAGGTTGGTGAGTCTCCATTGCTACCCATACTGAGAAAGTGAGGCCTGCGGAGGCCTGGCAGGCAGGGCTTGTGCTGCCAGAGGCTGGTGGTTTCAGGGAGCTGATCCACAACAGACCCAGAGGAGGCTCCCTCACATCCAGGGCAGGTGATGAGGTGCCTCACAACCCAGGGAGCTGGGCGAGGCTGCTGATAATTCTCATTCACCTGTTTCGCTGAAACATTATCTCAGAGTTTGCACCACCGCACCTCTGAGAAAGCTAGGACTAGAACGCCCGCCTCCAGTGTAACAGCGCTAACTCTCAGCCACTTTGACACACTTTTGACAGGCACTCCTCATATTAGATAAATGTATCATTCCCAAGGTGAACATTAGCACTTGTAAGGGGCCGGATGCCTCAGAGCATTGCTAATGAGTGACAGAGCCTTTCCACGGCAGGTCAGCAGCCTGAATCCTGCCCAGCTTTGCAGGGGTTAAAAGTCTGTTCCCATCTAATGGATGTTTTGTGAACGCTATAGGTGAGATGAGTTTGGTGGGTCTTTCATGCAACGCCCATATCACAAACCCACCAACACACTGTGCACTTGGCTGTAGGCTCTTTCAGCAGTGACTGTCTCTTATTATGCATTTGTACGTGTCTGGCACAATGGGGCTGCGATACTGTTGGTACTTTAATGAGAGCTCCTGCAGCAGGGTACAAAATTGCCTCACTGACTGTATATTTGTGAGAGGTGGAGACATCATAATTGTCACAGGCACATGCTAGGGCTGGTCGGGGGAATTGAAAAATCGCACAGCAGACCTCAAACCCTATTTCATCTTTAAATATGATGCTTTTTTGGGTCTGACTCATGATTTTTTCCCTTTGGGGTTGATGATGCTGGAGAAGGCTGCTGTCAGTTTTCTTTTGGGTGCAAATTCTTCCAAACTCTTAGATGGTATCAATAATTCATGGTACAATCCTGCTGCTGTTGTCCTTTAGTTCCTTCCTGGTTAATTTATGAAACCTTTGAGGGTATTAGTCTGGAAAAAAATTGTCTCCATAAACATTTTTGGCCCCAGACTTTGTAAGTCAGAGGTTCTTTAGTATACATAAACAACTCAGCAAACATCCTGGAGCGCTCAAATGCAGACATTTTCTATTAACAATCGAATGAACCACATCTGTAAATGGTAACTAATCAATATATTCATTCTACAAAACACCATTAAGGAATGGAAAGCATTGCTCAGGACCTAACCTCAGAAGCACGAAGAGAGGTTAAAGATCTGAGGCTAGAGCTGTAAATACTGGGGGTTAAGTGCACTGTAAATAATTATGTGGCCTTTACCAAGCAATGGCACAGTGATGGTCCAGAGAGATCAGCAGTTTGCCAGAGTATATATGTAGTAGCCATAGCAGAGACATATGCCATAAATTGCATGTGCCTAGTAACACTGTCTGATAATGTTCCGCTGCTGTGTATTAACAAAACCATGCTAGATTTGCCCTCAAATTCTAACCAGACATTTTTGCTCATCACTTTAAACTTGGGAGCATGCAGGAAAAATATATTTAGTGACAGCCTCAGAGTATAGAAGCGCCAAACAACACTGTCCAGGATGGGAGGACCCGATTTCTGAGTTCAGATGGAAAACAAGCCTCTCTAGGCAATTTGTTCCGGTGCTTAACTACCCTGACAGTTAGGAAGTTTTTCCTAATGTCCAACCTCAACTTCCCTTGCTGCAATTTAAGCCCGTTGCTTCTTGTCCTATCCTCAGAGGTTAACAAGAACAATTTTTCTCCCTCCTCCTTGTAACAACCTTTTATGTACTTGAAAACTGTTATCATGCCCCCTCAGTGTTTTCCAGACTAAACACAGCAATTTTTTTCAATCTTTCCTCACAGGTCATGTTTTCTAGACTTTTAATCATTGTTGTCGCTCTACTCTGGACTTTCTCCAATTTGTCCACATCTTTCCTGAAATGTGGCGCCCAGAACTGGACACAATACTCCCGTTGAGGCCTCATCAACACAGAGTAGAGCAGAAGAATTACTGCTTGTATCTTGCTTACAACACTCCTGCTGATACATCCAACAATGATGTTCACTCTTTTTGCAACAGCATTACACTGTTGACTCATATTTAGCTTGCAATCCACTATGACCCCCAGATCCATTTCCAGAGTACTCTTTCCTAGGTAGTCCCAGCTGGGTATCGTCCACAAACTTTATAAGTGTACTCTCCATGTCATTATCTAAATCATTGATGAAGATATTGAACAGAACCGGACCCAGAACTGATCCCTGCAGAACCCCACTTGATATGCCCTTCCAGCTTGACTGTGAATCACTGATAACTACTCTCTGGGAACATTTTTCCAGCCAGTTATGCACGCAGCTTATAGTAGCTCCATCTAGGTTGTATTTGCCTAGTTTGTGTATGAGAAAGTCATATGAGACAGTATCAAAAGCCTTAATAAAGTCATTGTATACCATATCTACTCCTTCTCCCCTATCCACAAGACTTGTTTTGACATGATTTGTTCTTGACAAATCCATGCTGACTGTTAGTTATCACCTTATTATCTTCTAGACGTTTGCAAATTGATTGCTTGATTATTTGCTCCATTATCTATCCGGGTACCGAAGTTAAACTGACTGGCCTGTAATTCCTGGGTTGTCCCTATTCCCCTTTTTATAGATGGGCACTAGATTTGCCCTTTTCCAGTTCTTTGGAATCTCTCCCGTCTTCCATGAGTTTGCAAAGATAAGCGTGAATGGCTCAGATATCTCCTCAGTCAGCTCCTCGAGTATTCTAGGATGTATTTCATCAGGCCCTGCTGACTTGAAGACCTCTATCCTTTCACTCTGAAGGCAATCATTGTGGGTGGGCCTGAGGCACTTTAACAGCCGTGCAAGGGAGACTGAGTGACCACTGCACCATGCTCTACCTGTTATGTGACTGGATAGAGGAGTTCAGGCCCTGGCTCCTTTCGTATTAACTCAGTTCATGTAGGGTATATCTTCACTGCAGAGTTAACCAGGGTGACAAGCCCCAGGCTGGCATCGCCCACACCCAAGTTACTGTGTCCTCACTGGGGCAGCACTCGGACTGCTGGGGTCAGACCCATGGTTCTTGTGCTACAGCAAGCTTGAGCACTCTGTGATCCTTTGCCAGGGAACTATGGGATAATTTTTCTGCTATTGTGGAACATGGTTTGAGGGGGATTGTGGGAAGGCATTGGAGGACTATCGGTGGTTTAGCCTACATCCTCACGGCAAAGTGGATGCATTACCAGCCCAAGTACGAGCCTCACTCGGCTTTAGCATCTATCCTGGGATGAACCAGGTAACCTGGGAGTGAATCATCATGACACTTAAGTGCAGGACCAGCTTGAGGCTGGGTGGCCCGCCAAAGAGGGAGCCACGTACAGGATTTGCCTGAGTCCCACCTGACCTGCCGAGTGCCAGCAGGGCTAACGGAAGCAGCCAGGCAGGCGAGCAGCAGCGTCTGGCGAGGGCAGAGGGACCCAAGCTGCAGGGGGGCAGTTGGATGGCCAGCCAGGTGTCCCTCCGCCCTCTGCTCCACTGCCGTTTGGAGCCACTGGTCCTGTTCATTCCCCCTTCCCAGAGCCGCCCTGGTCACACTGCTTGGGACCGGGAGTATCCTGTCTGCTGTGCAGAGTGGGGAGGCTGATGTCGGGGTGTCCCCCTCCCCCCGCCTGTGTACCCAGTCTCTGCTGAGCTGGGGTGGCAGGACGGGGGGAATCTGTCTGTGCTGCTGCCTCTCTGGGTCCAGAGCAGGACTCAAAGTGCAGGCAGCAGCTGCCTTCAGGCTCCTGATTCGGAGTGGTTTCTTAAAGAGACAGCATGCTCTCGCTCTCGCTCTCGCTCTCTCTCTCTCTCTCTCTCTCACACACACACACACACACACAGAGTCTCTCTCATACCCACACACTGTCACACACTCAGTCTCTCGCACATGTGCACAGTCTATGACACACACTCCCCTCAACAGACACACACTCATGTTCTGTCTCACACACACAGTGTCTCCCTCACACAGCCCCCCCCCCCCAACACACACACCAGGGCTCCCTGCATCCAAGTCACTTTCCCCACCTGGGCTGTGCTGCTCTCGTGCCCTCTCCTTACGCAGCCTAGGTGGGAAAAGTGACCTGGATGCAGGGAGCCCCGACATCGCTCCTCATTCCCCCTCACAGCCCCCTAGGGGTGCGTGGAGGAGCAACAGTCAGGGTGGGAAGCAAGCAGCAATGCCAGATACTCCCCGCATCCAGGTCAGTTTCCCCATGTGGGCACAGGAGGGGGATGCAGGGTTAGGGATGCAGGGGGGCAGGGGTTG
>NW_020664609.1:232686-234207 GCF_002925995.2 Terrapene triunguis | reverse complement strand
GGGAGCCCACGGGGGCCAGAGGCACCAAAATACAAGTTTGCTCAGGATGCCATTTCCCCTAAGGTCGTCCCTGCTAGGCTGAGAGGGTTTTGTGTGTGGCAGGAGGGGGATTAGGGGCAACACTTGGGTTAAGTGTACAGTGAAGACAGAGGCTTATGAGCAAATGAGGATTTAAGGAGGCCATGCGGGCAATCATAGAATCCTAGAACCACAGGGTTAGAAAGGACTGCAAGGGTCACTGAGTCTAACCCCTGCCAAGGGGCAGGATTTGTTGTGTCTAAAATCACCTCCTATGATGCACTGAACCCATCTTGTGGGGGTGCGGGGAGGGCTGCAGGGGGAGAATTATCCACTTACCTCCTCACACTTGGCTTACCCAGCACTCAGACTGGGCAGCTGGAGGAGAATCTCCCCCCTTAAGGATGGTAAGTTAAGAAGATCCTTTGGGCCAATGTGATTGCTTTCAAATGTCAAAAACAGTGGTTCTCTGTGTGGGTTTCCCCCAGCAGTGAATGGGTTAAAAACCCACCCGAGGCAATAGAAGGAGAAATGTGCTGCAGGTGGAACTGGAAACAGCTTTTGAATATGCTCTGCTTTTGGATTTCCACTGGGCAGCACTGACCCCTGCACATGTCAGCGTCTGAGTCCTGCTCTCCATCCCAAGCAGCCTTTCTCTGTGACCATGGCTAAACGGGAGCCTTTAGGAAAATTCAATGCCTAAAATTCAGAGAGCATCTTCAAGCACTTACAGTCCGAGTGGTAACTGAGAGTTAAATCCAGCCAAACACAAAACTATGAGTAATTGTTTTAACAAAATGGGCAAGAATAAGGAAGGCAGAATATTAAATCACTTTCCTGAGAGAGGAGCCCCCAGGGGCATATGGGCCATTGAGAATTTGGCTGGGATAGTATGGACCCAAACATAATCCTTGAATGGGATGGAACTACATGATGGGTAGATTCCCCCCCCCCCCCCCAGCCTGGGGGATTCAGCCAATCTAGTAACAACTGAAAAAGATGTCCCCAGTTGTCTTGTCCCTTGGCTAGGGCACTGAGCCAGGAGAACTGCATTCTGCTCGCTGGCTTCCGGTGTGCACGTCCCCATAAACACTTCCCTGTCATCACAGGGCCATGGGAGTACATCTCCCTGTGGCACACACCAGTTAGTCTCCTGAAGACAGAAATGCTTAACTGAAGTCATTGGGCTCAACATAGGAGTATTTGGGTGAAGTTTAATGGCCCGTCAGATGCAGGAGGTCAGACTAGATGACCTAATGGTCCCTTCATGCCTTAAACTCTCTGTAAACTATAGCATCTGTTTCCCCGTCCATCAATGTCTAGTTAGATTGCAAACTCTTTGGGGCAAGGACTGTCTCTTATTATATGTATGTACACAGCACCCTATACAACGCGGCTCTGATCTCAGCTGAGGCTACTAGGTCCTACTGCAATATAAACACTAAATAATAATAATGCCAGTTTTGCCAATGTTTGTGATTTTCTCATGATATTTAATGTTTT
>NW_020664609.1:210879-217686 GCF_002925995.2 Terrapene triunguis | reverse complement strand
ATAGTGCTTCAGGTCTGGGATGAATCCCAGTGGCTGCGAAACTTTCGCATGCGGAAGGGGACTTTCCTGGAACTTTGTGACTTGCTGTCCCCTGCCCTGAAGCGCAAGGACACCCGCATGCGAGCAGCCCTGACTGTCCAGAAGCGAGTGGCCATAGCCCTCTGGAAGCTTGCAACGCCAGACAGCTACCGGTCAGTCGCGAACCACTTTGGCGTGGGCAAATCTACCGTGGGGGTTGTTGTCCTGCAAGTAGCCAAGGCAATCGTCAAGGTACTGCTGTCAAAGGTAGTGACCCTGGGAAACGCGCAGGCCATCATAGATGGCTTCGCAGCGATGGGATTCCCAAACTGCGGTGGGGCTATAGATGGGACTCACATCCCTATCCTGGGACCGGGCCACCAGGCCAGCCAGTACATCAACAGAAAGGGCTACTTTTCAATGGTGCTGCAAGCACTGGTGGACCATCGGGGACGTTTTACAAACATCAACGTCGGATGGCCGGGCAAGGTTCATGACGCTCGCGTGTTCAGGCACTCTGGTCTGTTTAGACGGCTGCAGGAAGGCATTTACTTCCCGGACCACAAGATAACTGTTGGGGATGTGGAGATGCCTACAGTGATCCTCGGGGACCCAGCCTACCCGCTAATGCCCTGGCTCATGAAGCCCTATACTGGCGCCCTGGACACTGCACAAGAACTCTTCAACTACCGGCTGAGCAAGTGCAGAATGGTCGTGGAGTGTGCTTTTGGCTGTCTCAAGGGGAGATGGAGAAGCTTACTGACTCGCTGTGATCTCAGCGAAACCAATATCCCCATCGTTATTGCAGCTTGCTGTGTGCTACACAATCTCTGTGAGAGCAAGGGGGAGACCTTTATGGCGGGGTGGGAGGTTGAGGCAAATAGCCTGGCTGCTGATTACGCCCAGCCAGACAGCCGGGCGATTAGAAGAGCCCAGCGGGACGCGCTGTGCATCCGGGAGGCTTTGAAAGCCAGTTTCAAGACTGAGCAGGGTACCCAGTGACTTTTAAGTTTGTGGACACAGAAGCTGAACTTGCCCCCGTTTCTTTACCCGGTTGCCGTCGACTATCCTCTCCAGTTACATACCCCCTTCACCCCCTTCCCAAAAAATAAAATCTGTTCTGTTTTGTTAATGGACACCGTTGTCTTTATTACTGTTTTCGCGGGAATGTTTTAAACCTGGGACGCAGACTGTGGCATAAGATCTGTAACTGCCCTCCCCCGCCACAAAGTCACAGAGCAACCCCCCCCTCCCCCCAGGACATGAAAACCACCTCCCAGACTGACCAGGGTAACTAGTCACTGCACTGTATATGTGCCCTGCTGCTGGACCTGCCCCCTGCTAAAGGTGACTGTCCTGTCCAATTACCAAGCCCCTTCCCCCCCCTTCAGACAGACTCTCCTCCAAAAGAAGAGGATGGAAACAGTAATGAACAGAAACATATTTTTTATTAACAACCGCACATGGAACGGGGGGGTGAAACTTGGACGGGGTCTTGTGTGAGGCGGGTAGGAAAGGACTTTTCAAATTTTGGGGAATGAGAGCCTTCTAGTGGTAGAGCAGTCCGCAGGGGTGGAGTGAAATTTTTCACGGACCCTGCCGCCCCTCCGTGTTTGGACTTTGGGTGAGGGGGGTATGGGACTTGGTGGCGGGGCAGGGCAGTTAGAGAGAGACTGCAGCGGGGCTCTCTCCTCCTGCCTCCGGTCCTGCAGAACATCCACAAGGCGGCGGAGCGTGTCCGTTTGCTCCCTCATTAGTCCAAGCAGCGTTTGAGTAGCCTGCCAGTCCTCCTGTCGCCACCTCTCCTCCCGTTCCATGTTTGCCCGGTGCATTTGGGACAAGTTCTCCCTCCACTGTGTCTGCTGGGCTGCCTGTGCTCGGGAGCATCCCATTAGTTCAGCAAACATGTCTTCCCGTGTCCTCTTCTTCCTCCTCCTAATGTGCGCTAGCCTCTGGGCAGATGTGGCTGTGGGAATTGGAAAAAGGGAGTGAATTCCTGAGACAGAGCAATGTGTCTGTGAACAGAGAACATAGTCTTTCTCTGTGAACAAGACCATGCAGAGCACCTATCACACGCACACTGAGGACAAGGTCGAATTTTCGGCCCTCGCATACAGTGCCTGTGGTCTTGCTGTGGCGAGCTGAGGAGCGGGGCAGGACACCGGACTTTGTCTAGCTGGCAAACATGGTAAGCCGTAGACTTGGGGCTGCTTAAAACTTTAAGAGTGGCACTGGCCTCCTTTCACATAGAAAGCAATGCGAGTCTCTGCTGGCAGCAATCCTGCAAGCATGAACTCTGGCCCTGTCCCACCCCCTCGTGGCTGTAAACCACGTGGCTGTAAACCGGCGGTTGCAGTTCTGTAAAGGGACGGGCAAGCAGTCCCAATACTAACTTTCCCCTACCTAATTCACAGCAGGGAGTCATGCCAGACATCACCCTCCTGAAGGTCTCGGAGAGCCAGAAGGAGCGGATGCTTCGGGACAGCCTGCAGAAACCGGGGCCATTTGCTGCAATGCTCTGCAAGGCCATGATCCCCGAGTACCTGCTGGCGTTGTGGCAGGGAAACGTCTCATACCACGGGGGGCCTAATAAGCTCTCCCTGCCCAGGAACCTGCTCATGAGGCTTGAAAAACACCTGCAGGAGGCCTATGAGGAGTTCTCCCCGGAGGATGTCGCCTCTATCCCCGGATACATTGACCAGTTTTTGGCTTAGGTGCCCTTGGAGGGACAAAAGAGTGGAGCGTTTTGGGCAGTATAATCATGAAGCGGACATTGTGAAATTTTTTGAAAATAGTTCGGACTATATATTGAAGCGCCCAAAGACAGACTAATCATGATACCCTTTGCACATATTCCCGTTTTGTTGGACTTTACTCTTTACATGTTTTGAAGCACTTTACCCATTGTTAATATTTTAAATCTTCCTGTTCTGTTATAAATAAATGTTTACATGTTTGAAAGCACTTTAGCTATTGTTAATATTTTAAATATGCCAGTTATGTTATAAATAAATGTTTAGATATTTAAAACACTTACTGCTTGATCCTTCCCCTGAATCTGTGTCTGGGATAACGGCTGGGGAGGGTTGGTAGGGGATCTCTGTGAGGGTGATGAAGAGCTCCTGGCTGTCGGGCAAATCAGCGTTGTAAGCGCTGTCGACTGCCTCGTCCTCCTCATCTCCTTCCTCCTCTTCCCCGTCCGCTGAGGAACCGGCCGCGGACAATATCCCATCCTCAGAGTCCACGGTCAGTGGTGGGGTAGTGGTGGCGGCCGCACCTAGGATGGAATGCAGTGCCTCGTAGAAACGGGATGTGTGGGGCTGGGATCCGGAGCGTCCGTTTGCCTCTTTGGTCTTCTGGTAGCCTTGTCTCAGCTCCTTGATTTTCACGCGGCACTGCGTTGCATCCCGGCTGTATCCTCTCTCTGCCATGGCTTTAGAGATCTTCTCATAGATCTTTGCATTCCGTCTTTTGGAGCGCAGCTCGGAAAGCACGGACTCATCGCCCCACACAGCGATGAGATCCAAGACTTCCCGATCAGTCCATGCTGGGGCCCTCTTTCTATTAGATTGCACGGCCATCTCTGCTGGAGAGCTCTGCATCGTTGCCACTGCTGCTGAGCTCGCCACGGTGTCCAAACAGAAACTGCGATTCAAACTGCCCAGACAGGAAAAGGAATTCAAATTTTCCCGGGGTGTGGCTGGTCAGAGCATCCGAGCTCGGACTGCTGTCCAGAGCGTCAACAGAGTGGTGCACTGTGGGATAGCTCCCGGAGCTATTAGCGTCAATTTCCATCCACACCTAGCCTAATTCGACATGGCCATGTCGAATTTAGCGCTACTCCTCTCGTTGGGGAGGATTACAGAAATCGATTTAAAGAGAGCTCTATGTCGAACTAAATAGCTTCGTGGTGTGGACGGGTGCAGGGTTAAATCGATGTAACGGCGCTAAATTCGACATAAAAGCCTAGTATAGACCAGGCCTAGGAGATAGAAAACAGGGTTGGTTTGTACCCGCCCATGCCAGCCATCGCGGGAGCTTGGCAGAAGAGGCCACTCATGTCCTGGGCAGTGCTTAATTTGTGCCAGGGGTTGGCAGGGTGGAGCCCTGGCACCTCTGGGCTTGGCAATGCATAGCCCCAGCACCTCTGGGCTTGCTGTGTCAGTTATGGAAGTAAAATATTGCTTGAGCCCCAGCACCTCTTTCATTACAAATTAAGCACTGGTCTTGGGTAATAAATTCTCAGCTCCTTTCCATGGGAGTGAAATCCAGGCTGTGTCATTTCTGCTCCAGCTTCAAAAGAGATAGCAAGAAAATGGCATGTGCTGCGCATAGCAGAGCAGTGGGTCTGTTAAATCTAAGTGCAAATGAAAATAGAAAACAACGAAAAAAATCAACTGGGCTTTTGTGTAGTTGGAAGCTCATGTGATTGTATGGAATGGCAAGGACATCAACCAAACCTAGCCTGCAGTACCCAGGAAACGGAGCCTTGATTCTGCAGAGAAAGAGGCTGCAGTATGCTTTGGTCCCCTACACCATAAGGAAGAAGAGAGTGATTGGCTTACTGGGAGAAATCCAATTTTATGAGGATTTCAGCAGATACAAATTGTTTCCTGGATAAAGGCTAATGACAGCTAATAGGAGACCCAGCAGATGACATGGCAGTGTTTTCCTATTTCTGTTGCCTGTAATCACAACTTCCATCTGTTATTTTCCATCCTCCTAATAAGTATTATGGGCAATTTAGTTAGGAACTGGTCCTGCTTTGAGCAGGGGGTTGGACTAGATGACCTCCTGAGGTCCCTTCCAACCCTGATATTCTATGATCCTATGAATTCCATTCACATTTTCACCATCTTATTTCAACAAAGACATCAATGTTCCTACATTCTATATGGACACACAAAGTGTTGGGGTTTTTTTAGTTGCTTTGATTCTGGACTAATCTGAAAAGGCATTGGCAAGTGTAATTCTGTCAAGCCGACTCCTCCACATGGAATCATAGAAATCATGATCAATTTAGCAGTGTTATGAATAATACAGCTTTGCTTTTAAAAAGCATTGAAAGGGGAGTTATTTAAAAATTATGAACTGACAAGGCTGTGAGTAATAGTGAATCACTCTTTAATATTTTAGGTAACCCACCATGAGGAGAGCTGTGTACTGGTTCAGCTATTACCAGGGTTAAGAAGCCAGATACAATTTCATTAATGGGAGCTGAGCCATATAAAATTGAATAGAGCAGATTCAAACAATACCAGAGAACAATAATTGGGTGTGCATGTGTCAGTCTCAAAGCTGCAAGATTGAAAAGAACAGCACTAATCTATGGAAAATACAAGAAGAATTATAGATTGAATTAAAAAGAGTGCAGCTGTAAGAACTATGGTTACTGTTTTGTTAGCAATAAATGATGGAGCAGGCAGGCAGAGTTGTAGGTAAGAGATCTTCATTGTGCATGCATGGTGGCCAGAGTCATTTTGAGAGAGGCCTGTGTCTGACTAGTAGCAACCTGGCCACCTCCTGCCTTCTTGCACTCCCAACACAGCTTCTATTGCTGAGGCTATGGTGAGCTCCAGACTGGCTCCTACTTCTTCTGCCTGTTCTTTGATGAGATAAAATAAAAGTTTTACTTTCCTGCTCTCTTCCTCCTGCATGGTGATATAGCAACCTGCATGGAACTTGGAGGGAAGAGCACAAGTTGCAGGAGGGAAGAATTTGGAGGAGGCCCAAATGCAGCAGCTCTGAAATAGTTCTCTTCATAAAGAACCACTTTAATTTTACAAGCATGGAGGCCTGTCATGTTATTACCCAGCACATGGTACATGAAATTAAATGGATGACTTCAGTGCACAGTTCCAATTCCTGCCTCCACTGGTTCCACTAGATTACTGTCTGCAAAGTCCAGGTGTCCGGCTGTGGGCTTCAGGCTGCATGCCATGGGTCACACTGCTAATTGCTCTGCCTGGAGCGTCTTACAGACAAATCCCTGCTACCATGTTTCTAGGGTTACCATCCGTCCGTATTTTCCCGGACATGTCCGGCTTTTGCATCTTTAAATAGCCGTCCGGGAGGAATTGGTAACAAGGTTAAAAGGTCCGGTATTATTCCCCCTCCCCTCCCTCCCTCCCTTCCATGCAGAGTGCGGCATGTCTGATTGGGCAGCTGGGCCTGATTACGCCACTCCCATTGGCCTCCAGCAGCCAGAGCCCCTCCCCTGCTCCCCCCATGCTGCCTGCAGCCCGGTGTAACGACACAAACAGCCCCACAGGCAGCGTGTTTTGCCTACACGTGGAGCCAGCATCTGACCGGCATGGGCATGGTAAGGGGAGTCCCGGGGGGCAGTCAGGGAGCAGGGGGAGGGTTGGATGGGCCTGTCTGGGGGTGAATATGGGGTGGGAGGCGGCAGGTTATATTCTTTTGTGGTGCCCGAGCTCCAGCAATATCCAGGGCTGGGGGCCCTGCTCCAGCAATATTTGGAGCTGGGTCTCTCCCCCGGCCCTGCCTGGAGCGGGCCCGGCCTCCACCTGCAAACCCCCCTCCACGTGTCCCGTCCCGTCCCCCCGCAGGTCCCTCCCCCGTCCCTGGCCGAAAGAAAGCAGCGCGCCCCTCTCCCCTGCCTGCTTGTGCTGCCTGCTCCCGGCAGCAACTGCTGTCTGCTGCCCCAGGGTCCTAGTGCCCCCGATCAGCTAATGGCAAGGCAGGCTGCCCTTACCCTGCCCTTCGCCTCTCCAATGCCGCAAACCCCTCATCCTCAGCCCCAGCCTTCATTCCCCTGCACCCTAATCC
>NW_020664609.1:177352-210869 GCF_002925995.2 Terrapene triunguis | reverse complement strand
CCCAACCCTCATCCCCCTGCACCCTAATCCTCTGCCCCAGCCCTGAGCCCCCTCCTGCATCATGAACCCCTCATCCCCAGACCCACAGCCCTCACCCCCTCCTATCCCCAAACTCCCTCCCAAACCCCCTCCCCTTCCCACACCCCCCGCCTGCCCTCAAACCCCCTCCCAAAGCCTGCACCCCCTCCTTTTGCACCGCCTCCCACCCCCAAACTCCATCCCAGAGCCTGCACCCCCTCACCCCCTCCTGCACACCCACCCCCTGCCCCAGCCCGGAGCCTGCACCCAGCACCCAAACTCTATCCCAGAGCCTGCACCCTGCACCTCTCCTGCACCCTAATCCCCAGCCCAGGACCTGCACCCCAGACCTCCTCCCCCCACCGAACCCTCCTCCCAGAGACTTAGGCAGGCGGGGGGGGGGGCGGGTTCTGGGCACCACCAAAATTTCTACAAACCTGCCACCCATGGGGTCGGGGCAGTCAGTGGACAGGTAGGGTCCTAGGGGGGCAGTTAGGATGGGGGGTTCTCAGGAGGGGGCAGTCAGGGGACAAAAAGCAGGGAGGGCTGGGGGTTCTGAGGGGGCCAGTCAGCCCAGAGCGTAGGGCACTTGCCTTGTATGGAGGAGACCCAGGTGTGAAGCCGCACAGCAGGCCAGGGACTTGCACTCAGATTTCCCCTCTCCCGGAAAAGTAGCTGAACCACCAGGTTATTCTGGGGTGGGTTGCTCTTGAACCTGCCTATTGAAGGTGTTCTACTTTGTATAAATACTTAAATATATTGGGCCAAAAAGGGAGACTCGGGTCTCGTCTGCACTTGAAATGCTCCAGCGGCACCATTGCAGGGCTGTAGCTGTGCCGCTGCAGCACTGCAGTGTGGACCGGAGGGGTTCTCCCACCCGCGCAGATAATCCAGCTCCCTGAGAGGTGGTGCGCTAGGTTGGCTGAACTACTGATTTGTCACACCCCTGAGTGATGGAGCTGGGTTGACAAGTTTTTAGTGTGAACCAGGCGTAACTCTATGACCTGGTGCTTAAGGCTTTCACCTAGGTGGTGAGGATTCAGATCCTCTCTCTGCTTGATTCAGAGGAGGACATTGATTCCATAGCTCCTGCCTTCCAGGTGAGTGCCATACAGTCACTCGCACTCTCTTTTTTAACAGGGAGGGTAATTAGCCCCTGGAACAATTTACCAAGGCTGGTGGATTCTCCGTCACTGACAATGTTTAAATCTGTTTGGGAGGATTTTCTAACAGATCCGCTCTAGGAATCATTTCATGGCAGGTCTCTGGCCTGTGCTATAGCCAGGGTCACACTAGATTATCCCTTCTGGTCTTGGAATCTGTGACTCTATGAAGGGCCAGGAGCGCTCTTGTCCAGGAGTGCATGAGGTGCTGTAGCAAAGGGGTGCCGAGATCAGCCATGGTGTCACACCCCAGTCTGCAGGGGTGGGATTCCTCCCTTGGGCATGGTGTGTTGTTTCCTGTCTGAGAACCGGGCAACAGTCAGCCAGACATCATAGGTTGGTGCTCTCCAAGCAGACGTGACAGTAATGGCACCCCATAGAAGGTCTGGTGGAGCTATGTGTGGTAGCACATGCAGCCTGGAGGTTAGTGTACAATTCAAACAGCCACTAATATGAGTGGCCAAATTCAGCTCCATGTCAACAAACTGAGTGTGGCGGCTGTGCCCCCAACCAGGCCAGGGCAGATATATGAAGACCCAAAGAGTCTGCTCCCCAGAGGCTCCTGATAGTTTTTGTATCAGGGCGGTATCATAGAATATCAGGGTTGGAAGGGACCTCAGGAGGTCATCTAGTCCAACCCCCTGCTCAAAGCAAGACCAATCCCCAGACAGATTTTTGCTCCAGATCCCTAAATAGCCCCCTCAGGGATTGAACTCACAACCCTGGGTTTTGTAGGCCAATGCTCAAAGCACTGAGCTATCCCTCCCCAGGTACGGGAAGAGATCTTCATTTTCAGGTGTTCCAGGTGAGGCTGGTATGACAGACATGGCCATTGCCTGCAATATCCTGGACAAACCTTATTGAAATATTAAACCTTATTGACTTAAGTTTGAGTATGTTAGGAGTTCATTGTATTACAAATGCAAAGGTTTATGTATTATCGTGGGAGTGTATGTAACATCTCTAGGAAGGGGAAATGACTAATGTAAAATGCTGAAATGTGAGCTTCCAAAGGCTATTTTAAAACAATGAGCCAGATAAGAAACTTTTGGGATAAATAAAGTTAAGGGGGTTCCCATGAAATACCTGGGCAATGCAAATTTCTCACCTCTGGATCCAACCTTTTGAAGCTACCTTGAGGAGAACCCCATTGTCTGATAGTTTATCTACTCATGGTCTCTACGGCTCAAAGACTCAAACAGTGCAAAGGAGAAAAATCACAGATCCACGAGGGTGCCTTTTCTGAGCTGACAGCTGTTATGAACTTGTGATCACAGAAAACTCCCTTGATGGGGATTGAAGGACTGGTTACCTGCCACAGCCCTTGTTGAAGTCAGGGGGTGATCTCTGGTGAGCTTATTAGAATGTGCATAAGTTTTAATGTGTCTTCTTTGTAATGCATTTGCCTTAAGAATAGACTAGATAGAGCTTGCTTAGAGAGAGCTGTGCAGTAACTTAACTAGGGCAATCATGCTGTTAGCCTCTGAGGAGAAAGCAAAGCAGGCCTGCTTAGGCCATCTGACTTGCTGGGGAATTACAGTGCAGGCGGGAAACTGTGCAGCCTGAAAATACCCCAGGGATGGGGAGGGGGGAGGAGAGAGAGAGACACGTGTTTCCCCCCCAGAAAGGTATAGGCTGAGGAGCCAGATGCCTGAGTGTGGGTGCCCTCAGTGGACCATGGAAGGGGAATACAGATGCAGTTGCCCTGAATTGTGACAGCTGGTATGTAAGGCAACGGTCAAGTTTTACTCCCAATTATGTGACACCTTGTTGGAGTGACAGTAACTGACCTTGTACACAGATAGAGAAGAGTCAATTGGTAATTGATTGCCACTGTCTCCATTGCTGGAAGTAAGTGGTCAAACTATCCATATCTTGGCTGAGATTCCCTTCCATCCTGTGGAAGTGCTTTCCAGAGCCAGCAATACAGATGTCGTCAGCATACACATACTCCTTAACCTGCATTTCAGGAAGGTCATTTGTGTCCATATCGAACAAAAGGGAAGCCAGCACTGATCCTTGGGGAGGGCCAACTGATTTTCTCCCTGACTTGCAGGATGAAGCTTCAGTTACAAACCATTTCTCTGATGAATCATACCATCAGCCTTCAAGGAGTAACATGCAGCAGCTTTGCAGTTGGCCCACAGTGCCACATAGTGTCGTAGGCTGCTGTCAGAACAATGACCTAACAAATGCATTTTCTATGGCTTGAGTCAGAGACAGGGCCTGATCCTGGGTGCATCGTCCCCTCCTGAATCCAGCCTGAAGGCAAGGCAGCTGAGGATCAGGTACCTCATTAACCTACAGCAGGAGTAGTCTCTCCATCAGCTTGTAGGTACTCATGGTGGAGAAATTAGTCGGTAGCTCTTTGGGTCTGACAATGGTTTCCCTAGTTTGGAAACAGCTATTACCTTTGCTCTGCATGAGACTTTTGTGATGCCACAATCCTGGGCACACCAATTCAGGAGTCAAAGCAGCCAACTTTTTGTGGATGTTATCCAGACCAGGAGCCTTGGTAGGCTGCAACTGATGCATAACCACGTCAAGCTCTAGATCAGTAAAAGGAGCCTCAGGGTTGTGTCCACACTCGGTGCCTTCTATCTCTCAGCAGCCATCATTTTAACTGTGCTGCTGAAAATTTTATTTTGATTAGGAGCTCTGCCATTGGCCACGAGCTGGTATGCCACGGAGTTTCCTGCGACAGGATATTCCATCTTGCCCAGACTAGCATCTCCGCTCAGTCTCTTCATAGTTTGCCAGGCTTTGTGACTGGAGTGCATGAAATTCAATTTGGAAACCATTTCTTTCCAACCAGCTTGCCTGGTTTGGTCTACAAGGTGAAAAAGGGTCTCTACTTTTGTCAAAAACCACCTGTTTGTTCTTGGCAGATTTAAATTCCTGATATAGACTGGTTGCATCAGATGGCCATCCAGGAGTGAATTGTTGACAAAATCCCTGAGGTATAGATTTCTTTGCAGTGGCCAGAACTTTATCTCAGAAAGCTTGGTAAATGGCATGTTCTACCCGCAAGAGATTCCAATTCAAGTTGGAACAGATCCCATCTTGCCTTCGAGAAATTCCACCCAGGTTTCGGGATGCCGCTTGTAGTTGGAATTTGCATGCAGCTGTAATTAAGAATGTTATAGCCCTGTAGTTGGGATGCTCAGCTGTTGGAGGGGAGAGCTGAGTTTGAGTTGCTGCCCTGGAGTTGAGATTTAAACGTGGCTCTCCCACATCCCAGGCAAGTGTCCTATCTGCTGGGCTAAAGGTTATGGAGGGGAATATATGCATGTACACAAACTTTGCTGGCCTGAAACAGACTTTTCTGATTTGCTGAAAAATTCCAAAATTTTTCAGAATTGAATATTTGTTCTGATTTTTCAGTTTGCTCACCCAGCTCTAACCCAGACCTCTGACCTGCACGTGGCCGAAGTGCAGAGGGGAGGCTTTATTGCTATCTATGCTTGCACACACTCTCACTTGCTCTGAGTGCAGTTCAGGTGTAGCTAAGGATTTAATCTGACAAATCCAAATCTGACCTTTTCTCCTGGCTTCTCCATCCCCTTCCTGCATCCGGTTTCCACTGACCTGACAGCCTCCAAGGCCTGCAACCTCAGAGTAACTAAGGACCATTACAAACCCCACCACTTTCTGCTCTCAGTGCAAGGTATATTTCTTTGGCCTTTGTGATAAATGAAGGGGTGGAACTCCCTTTTATGGACAGCCAGCCAGTTAGCTATAAAGTCCCCACTGGTGGCTGCTTGCTTTACCTGTAAATTGCTAAAAAGTCCCCCAGGTAAACACCTGACCAAAAGAGCCAATGGGAAGGCTAGAACTTTTTAAAATGGGAAAAAAGCTTTCCCTTTGGCTCTCTGTTGTTCTCTCTGGGCTGAAGAGATGGGGGCAGCTGGAATGCTGTGTAAAGTTTGAACCAAGTATGAAAATTCATCATCCATACCTAGAAGGATTCATTGGGACAGGGAATGTTTAGATAGACACAATTAGGTTTATTTCTTTTATTTTCTGTAAGGCTTGTGGATTCCTCTGTGCTAACCCCAGATGCTTTTGTTTGCTTTAAGCTGAACCCCCAAGAAAGCTATTTTGGGTTCTTAATTTTTGGAATTGCTCTTTTAAAAATCTAGCAAAAGCCTAAGTTCCAGATGTATTTTCTTTCTTTTTGTTTTTAATAAAATTTACCTTTTTTAAGAACCTGATTGGTTTTGTGTCTTAAAAGGTCTGTGCATATGTTTTTCAATTAGCTGGTGGCAACAGCTGGGTTTCCTTTTTGTTTTGTTTTCTTCTCTGCTTCCCTGAGGGAGGAGTGGCAAAGCTGAGGGGCCCCAGGGAAAACTTCCCAAGTGAGTTTTTCCAGGATTTGCAAGAGGCAGTTTTTCATTTGGGTGGTGGCAGTGTTTACCAAGCCAAGGTCAGAGAAAAGCTGAGAAAAGTTTGGAGTGGCCAGTATTAATTTTTAAAATTATTGCGGGCCCCCACCTTCTGCACTCTAAGTGCCCGAGTGGGGAACCAGCCTTGACGTGGTGGCAGAGCGGTGGGATCATTTTGAACCAGAAGCACAGACCTCAGAATTTTAAAAGGACACATTTTTCCTTTTGCTTGCTTGAAAGCCTGGGAGTTTTTTTTTCCCCTCTCTTTTCTTTGCTGCCTGAGGGGGAAACAGGCAAGCAAAGGGTTCAGCGTGCCAAGCCAGGGAGTCCAACAAGCAGCTTATTTTTTTTTTCTTTTCTAGCTTCGTGGCAACGAAATAGTAAGGCTACAGTAGGTCAGCCTGTGCATGAGATTGAGGTCAGGCACTGAAACCTTAGAAAAACCCGTCTTCCTAAAGCAGCACCTTGACAGCCTTGCCTTCTCTAATGTAAACACAGAGCAGCAGCAGGCATATTTATATTTTAAAAAGACACACCCAACCAAAACAAGACGCTGGATACACTTCTCCCTCTGGAGAGAGAATGAGAGAAAAAACAACCCATGACAGATGTGCAGTCACGTTACTTAATGCATGACTGGAAGGCACTCAGATGCTTTGGTGATGAATCGACTCATCTTCAACTCCTTCTCCTTCTGGCCCATTGAAATCAGTCAGAATCTTTCCACTAGTGCTGTTGCTTGTTTCTCTGTACTGTCAGCAAGACCCATGCTTTCCTTGCTCTCCTTCCCACTGCTCAAACACATGCTGATGCCTTGATGCTATCTGCCTCATTACTGTGACCTTCTCTTCTCCAGACCTCTCCCCCACTTTGTGCACCCATCCCCTCTGTCATTGGAGAGTCTTTCCTCTATTGCAGCACAGTGGAAGCACTAGGACCTTCTAATGAGAATCTGGGCATTGGGAACATTCTCCCAGCCTGTCTTTTCACATGGAATCTTCAGGCTCCTTCCTTTGATTAACATGAGTTAGGATTGAATAGAATTTCTCATCCTCCATCACTGTAGCACTTTTACAGCTGGGAGAAAATGCTTTTTCCTTTCAGTTGTCAAATGTCAAGAGAACTTCCTGAACCATGAAAATGTACATTGCTTCTTACTGAAACCCCTACACAATCTAAAGGAATATGAAGAACAGCTCTGTAATCAGCCTGGATTATTAAATTACTGTGGAGAGGCATTGTTATAAGAATGGGGTTGCAAACCACTATGACTCAGCAAAAATACAGTTATATAGCTCACAAAATGCCATTACTCAGAAGGAAACAATCATTGTTTTTCTTCGAGTCCTTACTCATGTCCATTTCATTGTAGGTGTTGTGTGCTCGCCACATGCACTGGTGCTGGAAGTTTTTCCCTCAGTGGTGTCTCTAGGCTCTGGTGCCCTCTGGAGTGGCTCACATATAAGGGGCGCGCTGGCTGCCTCTCTTACCGTCAGTGACGGTACTGGAACATCTCCTTGCCTCAGCAAGCTTGCTTCTCTCAACTGTGTCTACTTGCGAACTTTTTGTATATAGTTATTAAAAACTTTGATCGTTTTATAGTTCCTTTAGCGTTAGAGTTAGTAATAGTTTGTTAGACCCAAATGGGACTTATCCTAGGGACGGGGCATGACCCGGTCCCTTGTGACTGTTACAAGAAACCCATGCCAGTCAGTGATCCCCAGAGAAGAGGTCCGAAGTGTTTAGGGGAAACCCACATTAGCGACAAGTGTCGCACTTGCAAGAGCTTCAGACTGCGGACCAAAAAGGAGCGGGACATTCGTCTCCAAGCACTCCTTATGGAGTCGGCCCTCGCACCGGCCTCAGAGCCGACCAGATTGGTCTCTGCTCTGAGCACCGTAGCCTCAGTGCGGAGCATGCTGGCACCAATCTCAGTCCCCATCCCCGGTACTGGCTAATAAGCAAAGAAAGGCCAGGAGGAGATGTTCTCCTACAGCCTGTAAAGGGAAGGAGAGAGCTGGAAGAGAGCAAAGACCCGCATGAGGCAGCTCTTCCCCTCCAGACGGTGGCCAGGCTCTGACTCCCGCTGGGCGGTCGAGCCCACTCCAAGACCCGTCCGCCACCCTAGGAAGCGGCAAAGGCACTCGGCTACCGAGGACATACTGTCCCTTCCTGTGCCGCCCACGCTGGTCGCTGACATGCCCCTGTAGAAGGGTTCGGTGGGGTCGCCCCTCTCTGGGGCGGCTGGGAGCCAGGCCGCCTCACTACTGAGGTCCGCTGAGTCGGGGAATTAGCCGGGTGAGGCAGGAAGCCGTCAAGGGCTCAGGCCCTCAGGCAGAGGCTGAGCAAATAGTTCCGGAACAAGCCCGGTCCCTGGGCCAGGGCGGGGCAGTAAACAAACAGTCTAGAGCTCAAGCCCCAGGCAGGGGCTGAGCAAATCGTTCAATATCAGGCCCAGGCCTTGGGTCAGGGCGGGGCAGCAAACAAACAGTCTGGGGCTCAGACCCTCAGCCAGGGGCTGAGCCTATAGTTCAGGACAAAAACCCAGACTCCTGGTTCTGAGCGTCTGGGGCGAGGGGGAGACGGCCACCTGTAAGTAGGGTGGCAGGGGGGACACAGGCCCACCCACTCCACTGCGTCCCAGCCCGGGGCCCTAACAGCAGCAGGCAGTGGGGATCCTGGCCGCAACACACTGACATCGGCTCTGGCAGTGCCGCAGCCAGGCTAGAGTCGGCTGCCCCCGGGCTACTTCCTACCTCCCCCTCTAGCAGTACCTGCGTCTGGTCGGTGTCCTCCACGGAATCAAGGACAATGGGCTCCTCAGGGTACTCGGCGAGCGGTAGGCTTGGCAGCTCCTCTGGGTCGCTTCTCTCCGGTAGGCTTAACACCTTCTCCAGGGTCTGGTCGTCATCCGGCCTTGACTGGTATGGCCAGTCCTCGGGTCGGTCACAGGCTGCAGGAGTCTCCCCAGCGGGAGCTAGGCCCCCAGCGTCTGGCTTAACCGGCAGCCAGGCAGCTTCTGAGCTCTGGGGTGGGGCTTTTGTACTTCCTGTCCTGCGCTTTGACCTTTGGGGGGGGGGCGCAGGCTTCCAGCGCTCCAGGCTGGAAATCGAGCTAATTCCCATGGGCGACCAGTAGGAGGCGCCGCAGGGGTGAGTCCGCCCTGCTACAAGTAACAATATTCAAAAAAGCCCCCACGCACAAATTCAAAGCCCCTTTGGCATACAGAGGGGCTCGTACCTCTCTGGGGCGGCTGGGAGCCAGGCCGCCTCACTACAGCCCAGTTCGAGGGGTATTCCTGCCTTGGGACCCTTACAACGATCTCCATCACTGCGGCACTGCTCCTCACCACAGCGGGTGCCCTGTCAGCACTGGCCTGAGCAGCGCTACCAGCCCCAAGACATGGGTCGGCTTACCTGACAGAGTTCCTGGCATTGGTCCCTGGACTCTAGGCAGCGTTCCTCAGGCTCTAGGTGTCGATCGCCAGTGGTCTGGCGCAGACCAGCAGGGGTGTGAAACTAGTCCCCAGAACCCAGTGCCGGGAGCACCCGAGCTGCACTCCCAGCTCATGGCACCGTTCCTGAGGGTTGAGACGCTGGTCCTCGGAGCCCTATCGCCGGATCGCCAGTACGGTTCACCATGTGTGCATTAACGGTCTCCGACACGTCGGTCTTCTCACTCCTGCTCCCGATCTACGGAGCGGCACCGCTCTCTAAGCGTAAGGTGTCGATCACTGGGGTACCATTGCTGATCCACCGAACACTGCCGCTGGTCACCGGGATCGTGGCACCGAGAGCCATCGCCCTCATACAGGCCCTCAGTGGAGGTCCGCAGCCACCATCCTGGTCCCCCAGACAAGTCTCCCCCTCCTTGGGCTCGGACAGCGAGGAGGAGACCCTGCCCGCAGGCTAGGGCCACCCATCGGAGGTATTGGCGATCCCTGCTGGCCACCAGGGGCAGCATGGCCCCAGGGCCAGTGGCTCAGGAGTTGGGTAGCGGGGTGGTTACCCACTCCTGCCCTGAGGGGTTTAAAGACAGCTCTGAGGGAGGGCTGTTGGAAGGGAAAAAACTGCTAGGCTGATTGGGGAAGTAGCCGCAGCTGGGCCACGCCCCAATCAGGCCTCAGCTGGCCCTATATAAGAGGCTGGGAGCTAGGAGCTCAGATAGTCTCTCTCTCTGCATTCAGAGAGAGAAGGGCCTGGCTGCAGGGAGCTAGAGACAGGGTACCTGAGTGGAGCAGGGCTGGGGAAAGGCAGAGGAGCTGGGGAGCTCCAGCCTGGAAAGCCTCAGACTGCAGCCTAGCATAAGGCCAACAGGTACTGGGGGTTGCAGAGGGCAGCCCAGGGGTAGGCAAAGGCAGCAGGTCCAAACCCAACCTTGCCAGTGATGAGTAGGCTGATACTGCAGTCTGCCCCAGGGCGTGGGGGCTAGACGAGGACTGGCAGTAGCCTTAAACTGAGGTGATGTGGGGATAGTGGGTGGGGGTTTCCCGGGAAGGGAGACCCTGAGAGAAAGGAGCTACTGCCAGGGGACAGCACCCCAGCTAACGGGACACCGGAGTCCAGGGAGGGACACAGGGGCCAAGTGGCAGTGGGACACCGGCCTGCAGAGGGTGCTCCAGGCTGGAAATCGAGCTAATTCCCATGGACGACCAGTAGGAGGAGCCGCAGGGGTGAGTCCGCCCTGCTACAAGTAACAATATTCAAAAAAAGCCCCCACGCACAAATTCAAAGCCCCCTCCATCTCTGAAGTGCCCCATTCCCAAGGTCTTGCTCCTTTCACCACCCACACCAAGAATTCACCCTACCCCACACTGACTTTCTCTTACCCTCCACTCCACACCCCACAAGCCTCTGCCAAGCCCATGATGCCCTGTCTCTTTGCTCACTGCCTACATCTGTGGATGTCTGGCAGAAGAGGCCCAGGATACCTGGTATCCCCCAGGCAGCAGCTGGCTGCCCGCTTGCATGTGTTTCTATTGGAACCAGCTGGAAATGGATGAGGGCAATTCACAGGAGGAACCAGATGGTCTTTCTGCTGCCATGCAACAGTGCAATACAACTCCCCCAGAGTCACTGGAAAGTACAAGCATTGCAGCCTGGGAGACCAGAATTAGGTCCAGCTCTCAGTTTTGCCCTGTGTTGTGAGCTCTGAATAAAATCCAGAAAATAAAATGCTTAACCTCCCCAAAAAACAAACCCCAGCCTTTTGCTTTGCAGCTATGACATGATTCAGAGAGTCTCAGCATGCACGCGCAGGTAAATGGTGTTATTTTAGCCCCATTCTGTTCAAATACATTTGATGATTCAGTCTCTTTCTCTGGGCCATTTCCATTTTCATTGTGTGTAGCTAAGCTCCTGCTTTCACCTGCTGTTTCCTTGCACCAAATGATATTTGTGTTCTTTTCTCATTGGTTTCCTTGCTGCTCATCTGTCTGCTTTGCTTTTGTTGTTGTCATACCTATTTGCTTGCCTCTTTGGCCTTTGTTTCCCATTTCCTCTTGCATAACATCCCTCCCTTCACAGCTGAGCTCAGCAAATCACGAAAGCTTTGCTCCCTGCTCTCCCACTTTCACAGATCCATAGCGTTTAAGGCCAGAAGGGACAATTCTATCATGTAGTCAGATCTCCTGTGCAAGATGGGTGAAATTCTCCAGCCTAATTACCCCTGTAATAAGCCTAATACATTGTGTTTGACTAAAGCATATCTTCCAAAAAGGCATTCAGTCCTGATATCAAGACTTCAAACAATGGACAATCCAACACTTCCCTTGATAGTTTGTCCCAATGGCTGACCACTGTCACTGTTAAAAATGTGTGCCTTATTTCTAATTTGAACTTCCCTGGCTTCATTTCTAGTCATTGATTTGCATGTGTCTCTCTGTTAGGTTAAAAAATCCATGGTACATGGACAACTTCCTGGTACAAGTGCTGGAGCAACCGACTAGGCCCATGCTCCTCTTGACCTGCTGCTTGCAAACAGGGAAGAATTGGTAGGGGAAGTAGAAGTGGGTGGGAACCTGGGCAGCAGTGACCATAAGATGGTCGAGTTCAGGATCCTGACGGAAGGAAGAAAGGAGAGCAGCAGACTACGGACCCTGGACTTCAGAAAAGCAGATTTAGACTCCCTCAGGGAACTGATGGCCAGGATCCCCTGGGAAGCTAATACGAGGGGGCAAGGAGTCCAGGAGAGCTGGCTGTATTTTAAAGAAGCCTTATTGAGGATGCAGGAACAAACCATCCTGAAGTGCAGAAAGAATAGCAAATATGGCGGGCGACCAGCTTGGCTTAACAGTGAAATCTTCAGTGAGCTTAAACTCAGAAAGGAAGCTTACAAGAAGTGGAAATTTGGACAGATGACTAGGGAGGAATATAAAAATATCGCTAGAGCATGCAGGGGTGTAATCAGGAAGGCCAAGGCACAATTGGAGTTGTAGCTAGCAAGAGATGTTAAGAGTAACAAGAAGGGTTTCTACAGGTATGTTAGCAACAAGAAGAAGGTCAAGGAAAGTGTCGGCCCCTTACTGACTGAGGGAGGCAACCTAGTGACAGAGGATGTGGAAAAAGCTGAAGTACTCAATGCTTATTTTGCCTCAGTCTTCACAGACAAGGTCAGCTCCCAGACTGCTGCACTGGGCAACACAGTATGGGGAGAAGGTGAGCAGCCCTCAGTGGTGAAAGAACAGGTTAAGGACTATTTAGAAAAGCTGGACATGCACAAGGCCATGGGTCCAGATCTAATGCATCCAAGGGTGCTGAGGGAGTTGGCTGATGTCATTGCAGAGCCATTGGCCATTATCTTTGAAAATTCATGGCAATCGGGGGGGGGGCCTCCCGGACGATTGGAAAAAGGCAAATATAGTGCCCATATTTTAAAAAGGGAAGAAAGAGAACCCTGGGAACTACAGACCGGTTAGCCTCACTTCAGTCCCCAGCAAAACCATGGAGCAAGTCCTCAAGGAATCCATTTTGAAGCACTTGGAGGAGAGGAAGGTGATCAGGAACAGTCAACATGGATTCACCAAGGGCAAGTCATGCCTGACCAACCTGATTGCCTTCTATGATGAGATAACTGGCTCTGTGGATATGGGGAAAGCAGTGGATGTGATATATCTTGACTTTAGCAAAGCTTTTGATACCATCTCCCACAGTATTCTTGCCAGCAAGTTAAAAAAGTATGGATTGGATGAATGGACTATAAGGTGGATAGAAAGCTGGCTAGATTGTCGGGCTCAATGGGTAGTGATCAACGCCTCAATGTCTAGTTGGCAGCTGGTATCAAGCGGAGTGCCCTAGGGGTTGGTCCTGGGGCCGGTTTTGTTCAACATCTTTATTAATGATTTGAATGATGGGGTTAATTGCATCCTCAGTAAGTTTGCAGATGACACTAAGCTGGGGCGAGAGGTAGCTACGCTGGAGGGTAGGGATAGGGTCCAGAGTGACCTAGACAAATTGGAGGATTGGGCCAAAAGAAATCTGATGAGGTTTAACAAGGACAAGTGCAGAGTCCTGCACTTAGGAAGGAAGAATCCCATGCACTGCTACAGGCTGAGGACCGACTGGCTAAGCAGCAGTTCTGCAGAAAAGGACCTGGGGATTACAGTGGACAAGAAGCTGGATATGAGTCAGCAGTGTGCCCTTGTTGCCAAGAAGGCCAACGGCATATTGTGCTGTATTAGTAGGAGCATTGCCAGCAGATCAAGGGAAGTGATTATTCCCCTCTATTTGGCACTGCTGAGGCCACACCTGGAGTATTGCGTCCAGTTTTGGTCCCCCCACTACAGAAGGGATGTGGACAAATTGGAGAGAGTCCAGTGGAGGGCAATGAAAATGATTAGGGGGCTGGGGCACATGACTTATGAGGAAAAGCTGAGGAACTGGGGTTATTTAATCTGCAGAAGAGAAGAGTAAGGGGGGATTTGATAGCAGCCTTCAACAACCTGAAGGGTGGTTCCAAAGAGGATGGAGCTCGGCTGTTCTCAGTGGTGGCAGATGACAGAACAAGAAGCAATGGTCTCAAGTTGCAGTGGGGGAGATTTAGGTTGGATATTAGGAAAAACTTTTTTACTAGGCGGGTGGTGAAGCACTGGACTGGGATACCTAGGGACGTGGTGGAAGCTCCTTCCTTAGAGGTTTTTAAGGCCTGGCTTGACAAAGCCCTGGCTGGGATGATTTAGTTGGGAATTGGTCCTGCTTTGAGCAGGGGGTTGGACTAGATGACCTCCTGAGCTCTCTTCCAACCCTAATATTCTATGACTAAACTGATTGAGTTATGTATATGAGATTTTAGTGAAATAAGTAAGAAGCCGTCTATATTACACTGACCTCTTCCTGGGTTAGCTAATCTATAAAGATGAAAACAACGAGGATAGAAGGCAGTTAAAAAAAAATACAATTTTGGGGAGGGAAATATTGAAATGGAATAAAACAAATTTCTTAAAAGTAGTGCCTTCTTGCACTTTCAAAAATACTCTTCACAGTTTTCCAGCTGAGAAAAATAAAGTGTGATCGAGTTCATCACCCATCCCATTTTCTTATACCCTTAGAATTTTCCCCCACCTTCTTTGCAGTGGGGTAAATAAAAAGGAGAGTATTTCCCCCCAACTTTCTCAAGTTTTTTAACTTTCCTTTTTCCAACTGAAAAAAGGGGAAAGTCAAACAAAACCAAAAGCAGAGGGGCAGGAGGGAAATACTGAAAATCCAACTGAAACTTTTGGGGGCTTTGAAAACTAAAATGAAACAAAATGCAAAATGTTCACTTTATTTTGTTTCAAAATTTCCACTTGACAAATTTTAAAAAAGACATTTTCCCATGGAAAAAATAATTTCAACTAAACCCCATTTTTCAGCAGGATAAATTTTTCATTTGAAAAACTTTGACTAGCTCTAGCTGAGGGATGGTGAGAAATGGGAATGGTGGAGAGTTGTCAATGAAGCAGGATAAAGGGCTGCAGCATTATGCCACTTTTATCTCTTCCTAATTCAGCAGCAGGCCCTAAAACAGAGTAATTAGTGCAAGGCACCAAGCTCTTTCATGCCTGTGTCTTTAAACCGCAGGAATAGAAAATGTGCCATAGATGAACATAGCAATGGTCTGTCTAGCCTGAATCCAAGAGTTGGATATCTTCTCTTCATTGGAGGCTTTAGAGGAAAGCATTAAACTACTCTCTTGCCCTGAACTCCAACACCTATATCACATGTGACATTTCTCCCTGATCCAGGACAGTGATCTGCAATACTAGAGGGAGTCAGGCAAGAAGCTGCCTAGAATAACTTGCATTACATGTCTACTTTAATCTCATGTAGGCAAACTCAGAGTTCAGCAAGACTATGCTTGGAGTAGACAGGGTGCTGTCACAACTTGAGGTGCAAGTCCATGGTGACTTGGGTGGTGGGACACAAAGGCAGTGGGCCACCTGGCTTTAGACTTCCTTTGAGGCAAACAGACAAAAATTGTTCCTATTTCTATATGCATTGTACCACACAGTTTCTGTCTGCAAGCCTCCTGTGTATTTGTCAGCAGTTTAGAGCAGATGATTCACCAACCCTTCTTTATCATTTTTTATCTTGCATCAGCTGACAAGTCAGAGTTAGTATAATGCACCATTATCGTTTTCAGAACCTAAGTTACAATGGCATTGTGAATAATACCAGGAAAAAGGCATTATTTGTATTGAAATGAAGGGTTAGCAAGGTAACATCCTAAAGCTCCAGAACAGGAGATTAAAAAAATACATCAGATGCTATAACAACCAAATGCAAAATATAATAACCTTGTCTGTGTCATTTTGTATGAGCATGAAGGTCCACAGTGTATATTCTGGGCTGACAGTAAACACTGCTGCTTGCCTTACATCCTTTACAACATCTAAGTTCTCATTTCTCTAGCTGCCTGACTTCCTGTCACCACAAATTCGTGGTGCATTACACTGTTCCTCAGGATCACAGCATTTAACTCTGTGAACACATTGGCAGAGCAGGGTCCAACAGCTAGCTCCAGGACATCCATCGTTTTGGGGTCCCTGCTTTCTAAGTGAATTCAGTACTGGTCAGTGCTGTGGAGACTGATCTGTATTTAGCTGTTCCTTGCTGAGATCAGACTAAATTTCTTAAAGATCTCAAAATAGAGCTGTAAGGACCAGAAACATTGTTATTTGTAGCTAGAGTAGGATAGAATTTCTGATGGAGAAAATTTGATACTTTTTAGAAAAATGGAGATATCCATGCACTTCATGAAATAATGAACAGCTTTAAATAACATATCTGCTAAGCCATACTGATTCTACAGAGCATTCAGTTTTGCTTTTTATCTTTCATCTGATACAATGCACTATAATGTGCATATATATATATTCAATTAGTGGGCCTGAATCTACACTCTGTTACATCCGGGTTACCATTGATGTTAATGTCATAAAACTAGTATATTGGAGTAGAGAATAACCTCTTAGGTTTGAGTCAAGAATTGACAAGTTACCTGCACTAGTTCTTTCAGTAGAGAATTCTGACAGTACCCAGTATGGATGTACCCGGTATATTTCAATATCATCTAGCCTCAACACAAAATTATAACTCAGCCTCCAGACAGTATTAGAGGTCACAACCCTCACTCACCAACAATACAGTTTATTCAGATTAGAGATAATCAATAGAAATTATGTAGTCAAGTCATATCTACTCTCTAACCCATATTTTAAAAGGAAAATACAGTTTGAATGAAGAGAATGTGTGTGAATCTTGTGACCCTGAATGTGTGTGAATAAGAGAGGCAAGGTGCAGGAGGTAGAATCTTTTATTGGACCAACTTCTGTTGGTGAGAGGGACAAGCTTTCGACCTACACAGAGCTCTGCTTCAGGTATGAAGAATAACTAAGGCATGTGAATAAGGCATTGCAAATAATAAGGCATGTGAAATGAAGCCCCATCTTTCCATTTTGTTAGCAATTATTCAAATCTTGCTGCTTAGCCAGATGCTTCTCTCTATTCCAAGTAGCATCCTGCTTTGTAAACCAATAGATTTTGAAGTGTTGGACTTAATTATTGTGTTATCAGTTGGGATTCCTTTTCCAGTTCAGTTTGCTCAACATGAAGATGATGACAATAAGCTCTCACTTTTGCCTAAGACACCAATGTAGTATGTGACACACATGAAAGGTTTCAGAGTAGCAGCCGTGTTAGTCTGTATCTGCAAAAAGAACAGGAGTACTTGTGGCACCTTAGAGACTAACAAATTTATTTGCGCATAAGCTTTCCTGGGCTACAGCCCACTTCATCGGATGCATAGAGTGGAACATATAGTGAGGAGATATATATACATACAGAGAACATGAAAAGGTGGGAGTTCCCCTACCAACTCTAAGAGGCTAATTAAGATGAGCTATTGTCAGCAGGAGAAAACAAAAAACTTTTGTAGTGATAATCAAGATAGCCCATTTCAGACAGTTTGACAAGAAGGTGTGAGGATACTTAACATAGGGAAATAGATTCAATGTGTATAATGGCTCAGCCATTCCCAGTCTCTATTTAAGCCTAAATTGATGGTATCTAGTTTGCATATTCATTCAAGTTCAGCAGTCTCTCTGGAGTCTGTTTTTGAAGCTTTTCTGTTGCAAAATTGCCACCTTTAAGTCTGTTACTGAATGGCCAGAGAAGTTGAAGTGTTCTCCTACTGGTTTTTGAATGTTATGATTCCTGATGTCAGATTTGTGTCCATTTATTCTTTTGCGTAGAGACTGTCCGGTTTGGCCAATGTACATGGCAGAGGGGCATTGCTGGCACATATCACATTGGTAGATGTGCAGGTGAACGAGCCTCTGATAGTGTGGCTGATGTGATTAGGTCCTATGATGGTGTCACTTGAATAGATATGACAGAGTTGGCATCGGGCTTTGTTGTAAGGATAGGTTCCTGGGTTAGTGTTTTTGTTCTGTGATGTGTGGTTGCTGGTGAGTATTTGCTTCAGGTTTGGGAGCTGTCTGTAAGTGAGGATAGGTCTCCCAAGATCTGTGAGAGTGAGGGATCATCTTTCAGGATAGGTTGTAGATCTTTGATGATGCGCTGGAGAGGTTTTAGTTGGGGGCTGAAGGTGATGGCTAGTGGCGTTCTGTTATATTCTTTGTTGGGCCTGTCCTGTAGTGACTTCTGGGTATTCTTCTGGCTCTGTCAATCTGTTTTTTCACTTCAGCAGGTGAGTATTGTAGTTTTAAGAATGCTTGATAGAGATCTTGTAGGTGTTTGTCTCGGTCTGAGGGATTGGAGTAAATGTGGTTGTATCTTAGAGCTTGGCAGTAGACAATGGATCGTTTGGTGTGTCCTGGATGGAAGCTGGAGGCATGTAGGGAAGTATAGCGGTCAGTAGGTTTCCAGTATACGGTGGTGTTTATGTTACCATCGCTTATTAGCACAGTAGTGTCAAGGAAATGGACCGCTTGTGTGGATTGGTCCAGGCTGAGGTTGATGGTGGGGTGGAAATTGTTGAAATCATGGTGGAATTCCTCAAGGGCTTCTTTTCCATGGATCCAGATGATGAAGATGTCATCAATGTAGCGCAAGTAGAGTAGGGGCATTAGGGGATGAGAGCTAAGGAAGCGTTATTCTAAGTCAGCCATGAAAGGATTCATTTATACAACCCAGCAGTATTCAAAAATTGCTGGGTTACAGAGTCCTGGCTGAAAAGTACATTCAGTCAATGAGTGTGTTTGGGTGATGAAATGCATATTTTGTTTCACTGGGTGAGTATGTTGTCACTCGTCCTGCTAACTCAGGGGTGGGCAAACCTTTTGGGCCGAGGGCCACATCTGGGTGGGGAAATTGTTTGCAGGGCCGGAGCAGGGGGTTGGGGTGCAGGAGGGAGTGCAGGGTGTGGGAGGGGATGCGGTGTTCAGGAAGGGGCTCAGGGCAAGGGATTGGGGCAGAGGAGGGGTGTGGGGTGTATGAGGGGGCTCAGAGCAGGGGTGAGGACTGTGGGAGGGGGCTCAGGGCAGGGGTTGGGGTGCACAGGGGTGCAGGGTGCATCAGGGAGCTGAGGGCAGGGGGTTGGGGTGCAGGAGGGGTGCAGGGTATACAAGGGGGCTCAGGGCAGGGAGTTGTGGTGCAGGAGGGGTGTGGGGTGCAGGCAGGGGGCTTCGGGCAGGGAGTTGGGGTGTGAGGTGCAGGCACGGAGCTCAGGGCAGGCGGTTGGGGTGCAGGAGGGGTGCAGGGTGTACAAGAGGGCTCAGGGCAGGGAGTTGGGGTGCAGGAGGGGTGTGAGGTACAGGTAGGGGGCTTATGGAAGGGAGTTGGGGGGCAGGGGGCAGGAGGGGTTTGAGCTCCGGCCCAGCGCCGCTTACCTAAAGCGGCTCCGGGGTGGCAGCAGTGCGCACCGGGGCCAGGGCAGGCTCCCTGCCTGCCCTGGCCCCAGCCACGCGCTGCTCCAGGAAGCACTGTGGCCCCTAGAGGAGGGGGGGGCAGAGGGCTGTGCATGCACTCCCTTGCCGTGCCTCCAGGTACCTCCCCTGAAGCTCCCATTGGCCAGGGTTCCCCATTCCTGGCCAATGGGAGCTGCAGGGGGCAGTGCCTGGAGGCAAGGGCAACGCATGTGGAGCCCTCTGCCCCCCCCCCCCCCCGCCTGAGAGATGCTTCTGAGAGCGCCAGGGATTTCCAAGGCCTGTAGCTTGGAAATCCCTCGCGCTACGGGGGGCAATCCCGCGGGACAGATAGAGAGAGCTGAGGGGCTGGATCTGGCCTGCGAGCCGTAGTTTGCCCATCCCTGTGCTAAGTGAATTGTATGGGTGGAATTTTAAAATTAGCTATAAGGGTTCTGCACCATTTTCCTCATGTAGTTGGATTATGCCTCTTAATAAAACCATGTGTCAACTTTCTAAGCTGCTTCTGGACTTTTAAATACTATTGGACTGTGACGGGTTGGACCCCCTGGGATGTGACCTGGTGTGCTGGGACGCCACTGAGTCAGACTTTTCTGCCAGCCTGGGCCCCTTTTACCTGGTCTTGCTGGGCCAGGCTCCCTGTTAGAATATAGATATTTGGGCCTGCCTGTAAAGGCCTAGACTTTAAGAACTTAGGTGTATTTTTATCACTTAGCTAGTTATAGAGGTATAAAATAAAGAATCAAAATCACAGTCCGCCTGTGTCTGGGCCTTCTCTCACTAGGCTAGTCTGAGGCCTTATTCTTAGGCTGAGGCCTTTGGCTAAGCAGCAGGGGCAGCCATAAGCTGGGAAGTGAACGGTCACATCCTCACATCCCAAACCAGTCACATGGAAATCAGGTGGTATTTAAGGAGGGCTGTTAGGAAGATGATCCTATCCTGATAATGCCCATCACCACCAGATAAAGAAACAGCTCTTAAGGCAAGAAGACACTTATCAGTGGTTGTGAAACCCTCATTTCTGTATTGTTTTATCTTTATAGCCCCCACTTTTCTATCATTAATCTGTCTGGTTCTCTAATTGTTTCTGTCTAATGTATAATTAATTTTGCTAGGTGTAAGTTAATTAGGGTAGTGGGGTAATTGGTTAGAGAATTATGTTACAATATGTTAGGATTAGTTAGGGCTACCATACGTCCGGGTTTCCCCGGACATGTCCGGCTTTTCGCTCTTTAAATAGCCGTCCGGGGGGGATTTCTAAAAATCTAAAAATGTCTGGGATTTCCCCCCGGTCGGCTATTTATTGACTGAAAAGCGGCTGACAGAGCGGCTGAGCGCCGCTCACATTGGGGCCTCGGCAGCCAAAGCCCCTTCCTGGCTCCCCCCATCCTCTGCAGCCTTAGCACGCCGCCCAGCAGTGCTGGGGGGCGGGGCTGTGCACCTGTGAGGGAACGCGGCGGCGGGGCTGGCAGCGGTGGCCAGAGCCCCTCCTCCACAGCCTCAGCACGCTGCTCAGCAGCGCTCAGGCGGGGCGGGGCGCGGCGCTCCTTGGGGCACGGAGCCAGACACCTGCTCTAAGCCGAGTGGCACGGTAAGGGGGCCGGGGAGTTGGAGAAGGGGGGCAGTCATGGGACAGGAAGCGGGGGGGGTTGGATGGGTTGGGAGTTCAGGGGGGCTGTCAGGGGGGCAGGGGTGTGGAGAGTGGTTGGGACAGTCAGGGACAGGGAGCGGGGGGGTGAGATGGGTCAGGGGTTCTGGGGGGGCTGTTGGGGCCAGGGGTCTGGAGAGGAGTTGGGACAGTCAGGGACAGGGAGCAGGGGGGTTAGATGGGTTGGGGACTCTGGGGGGGCTGTCAGGGGGCGGGAAGTGGGAGGGAATGGCTAGGGGGTGGGGCTACCCCCCAATGGAGTGTCCTCTTTTTTGAAAGTTCAGATATGGTAACCCTAGGATTAGTTAGATAGATTTCAGTAAAATGATTGGTTAAGGTATAGCTGAGAATATTACTATATAAACTGGGATCAAACAGGAAGTGGAAGGGGAAATTGGAATCATGCTTGTTAATGGGGGGACAGGAACAACAGGGACACAGGTAAGGCTCTGCAGCATCAGAGCTGGGAAGGGAACACTGGGGAACAGACTCTATGGGCATATAGAGATAAGCTCAACTGGTATGAAGGGCTACGGAATATGCTTGCTTGGAAACTAACCCCAATAAACATCTCATTGTCTGCACTTTGGACTTCTGGTCTTTTGCTGCTTGCTGCCTGCGTGGCAAGAACCAGGGAAGTGGGAGGGTGAAGGGAAAGTCCTCTAACACTTCCCAGCCTTTTCCAGCCAAGCACACAGGCAGGGCCACACCCAGCTGCACAGAGAGACAGATCCGCTCTGAGACAGCTCAGCTTAAAGGGCTTGCCACAGCACCCAGATATCCAACCCCCCCCGCCCCCCGTTGGAGTACAAACCCAGGATTATAGGAAATTCACCTCTTCCCTCAATGTGGAGGAGGGTATGCACAACTTCTCACCCCCCCCCCATTAGAAATCACATAAACTGGGTTATATTGTAACCCAGAACTAAATTTAACAACTATAACAGGTGTATTTTAAGTAGTCAAGGAGGTAGCAGACAGAACAAGGCAGATTACTAATAAAATAAAATAAAATAGAGGACACAAACTAAGCTTAATACACTAAAGAAACTGGTTACATGTAAGTTCTCACCCTAAATGTGGTTCTAATAATCTTCTTCACAGGCCAGATGCCCTTCCAGCCTGGGTTCAGTTCTTTCCCCCAGTTCAGTCTTAGTTTTTTCCAGCTGTCATCTCAGGTGGGGTAGCCAGGGAGAACTGATGACCTAGATTAACTCACTCCCCATCCTTAAATAGGATTTGCATAAGGCGGGAGTCCTTGGTTTCCTAGTTTGACTCCCCCCCCCCAGCTTCTCGTCGAAAAGTACAGAATTCAAGATGGCTTCCAGTATCCGGTGACATGGTCACATGCCACTGTAGGGCCCCTGTAGTCATTCTTCACAGGCTGACTGTAGCGGTCTCTCACTCTCCCAGTCAGAGGGAGGCCACTCAGGTCAGGTCCAGAATCTGCAAGACAGGCAAGAGCCCCAATAGGGCTGCGCGGTTAATAGTCACTACCAGGCTTTAGCCTGGGCTGGGGTAGCTCAAGTAGTCAGCCCTTAACCACCATCTATCGGGGCTGGCTTTGGCCTGGGCAGAGCTCAGGCAGCCAGCAAACAAAACAATCTACAGGTGAGCTGGGCCTGGGCTTGAGTAGGCTCAGGGTGCCAACAAGCAAAACAGTCTACAGGTGAGTGGCACAAGAAGCTCCTTGTCAGAGCTAGAGCCTCCTTTCCCCGTGTAGGGGTTCAGCCACCCTGGGGTGGGGTGGCACAGGGACACAGGCCCACCCTACTCCACTGCATCCCAGCCTAGGACCCTGGCAGGGGCAGAATCAGCTGCACCCACATCGGCAGGGATCCAGCCACAACACGCCAACTGGGCCCCCTCTGGCTCTGCAGCCAGCTGCTCCGGGGCTGCCCCTGGGCCACTTCCTGCCACCCCAGGGTCCGGTACCTGCAGCCTCCAGGCCTCTTGTGGCTCCTCGGGATATACAGCAGCAGGTACTCCAGGCCAGTCCTCGTCAACATCTGGGCATCGGGAACAGCCAGGCATAGGTTCTGCTCAGGGACACAAGAGAATAGGCAAAGCGTCCTTTTCCTCCACAGGCTCGCCCCCAACTGTGCTGTGGGGCCGGCCTTTTATACTTCCAGGCCCGCCCTGGTACTTCCAGCAAGGGGGGCGGGGCAATCTAGGTTCTGCCCTCCAAGGGGCGTGTAGTACTCCCTCGCTCTCCTCAGCCTCACTACACTGACCCACACATTCACAGGAAGACTAAGCTCTTTTACAGTCCATTGTCTCTTGCTGATGGGCTTTTTCATTGTTGTAGCTGAAGTGTTAGCAGCAGGCATCACCCAAAGTAGCATAGTTGAAATACAGATACATAGTCAATATTCCTAACTTCAGATACAGAAATGATACAGGCATTCAAAATGGATAATCCTTTCCAATGAGATCTCACATGAGCCATCTTGCATAAAGTATATCTCAGTTATGTCATATTCATATAATAATCATATTTTCATAAAGAATATGGAATGACACATCACAAGGGCCAGATCTTCTGATGGTGTAAATCCATGTATCTCCATTGACTTCCTTGGATCTATGCTGATGTACAGCAGCTGGCCCATAACTCCACACCTAACCACCTTATGAAGGATTTTGAACCAGTGTATTCCTGCTGAACATCTTGTAGAACAGGAGGCCAAAAGTGTTCTTTTCTCCTTTTAATCTTTACCAAGAATCTAGGAATACCTCTTATTTTCAGACTTAGGTGATTCATTCTTGCAAAAGAGGCACCTATTGTATGTATCATTTTAAATGAGCTACAAAACCTTTCTTGCTATTATAAGCACAATGAAACCTGCTAGAATCCATCAGAGCCCAGCTTTTAACTAAAACACCTCACACTGTTTTAGAACAAATGAGGTTGCCATCCTTTGGCAAATACTAAATTGTAGCTCTTTCCCTCCAATTACGCACTGACACCCCATCACACCAGCCTGTTTGTCAGGCTCTTGCTAATCTTGTGCCAAAGGCATTGAAACTCATGCTGTATCAACAGAGAGAAGACACAGAGCTTTGCTTGGAAGGTTGCAATACAAACTGTTAATTAGAACGGTTTGAGGCACATGTGTTCACACATGCTAGATTATAATGATGGGAAGAGATCAGAAGATTTTAAATGTTCTCCTCTAGCATTAGGGTGACCAGATAGCAAGTGTGAAAAATCAGGATGCTTTTGGGGGGGGGGGATGAGGGGGAGGTATATAAGACAAAGCCCATTGTGGTCTATCAGCAGGGGCGGCTCCAGGCACCAGCACAGCCAGCGCGTGCCTGGGGCGGCAAGCCACGGGGGGCAGCGTGCCAGTTGCCGTGAGGGTGGCAGTCAGGCAGCCTTCGGCGGCATGGCTGCGGGAGGTCCGCCGGTACCGCAGCTTCGGCGGCAATTCGGCGGCGGGTACGCCGAAGATGCAGGACCGGCAAATCACCCGCAGAAATGCCGCCGAATCCGCCTGACCAGCGGACCGCCGAAGGCCGCCTGACTGCCGTGCTTGGGACGGCAGAAAATATAGATCCACCCCCGTCTATCAGTATAATCTGTTTACAGACTAAGGATTTGGGGCCAGATCCACCAAAGAATTTAGGTGCCTTGTGGTGGGGTCTGCTGAACCAGGCTGGCAGTAGAGCAATATGGGGTGAGAAGGGCCCCACCCCTGAACAGGTGCAGCGCATGTTCCCAGTGGAGAAACAATTTAAAAGGACACTGGTAGCCCTGGAAAGGGGGAAGGAGTTGTATGCTATGTCAGGAAGCAAGGCTGATGCTGAGAGCTGTGTCAGGAGCAGCTACAGCTTTGTGAAGGCTGCTCTAGCTGCAGGAGTTTGGATATCCTCCCCCACTGCTCTGGGAGCTGAAAGCCTGAAAACAGATTGCTTGAACAGGACACTAAGAGACTGAGGAGAGTCAGATAAGCCAGCTGCGGTGGGTGCCCCAAACTGAGGAGCTCCAAAGTGGTAGGAAGTGGGTAGCTCAATAATTGACCTGGGTGGTTTGATAAGCCCCCGGGCCCTGGGTTGGGACGCAGTGGAGTGGGTGGTCCTTGGTCCCCCAACCTTGCCCCACCACACTTATAAAGTGGATGATACCAAACTGGGAGGGGTTGCAAGTGCTTTGGAGGATAGGATTAAAATTCAAAATGATCTGGACAAACTGGAGAATGGTCTGAAGTAAATAGGATGAAATTCAATGAGGACAATTGCAAAGTACTCTGTTTAGGAAGGAACAATCAGTTGCACACATACAAAATGGGAAATGACTGCCTAGGAAGGAGTACTGTGGAAAGGGATCTGGGGGTCATAGTAGACCACAAGCTAAATATGAATCAACAGTGTAACACAGTTGCAAAAAAAGTGAACATCATTCTGGGATGTATTAACAGGAGTGTTGTAAACAAGATACAAGAAGTAATTCTTCTGCTCTACTCTGTGCTGATTAGGCCTCAGCTGGAGTATTGTGTCCAGTTCTGGGTGCCACATTTCAGGAAGGATGTGGATAAATTGGAACAAGTCCAGAGAAGAGCAACAAAAATGATTAAAGGTCTAGAAAACATGACCTATGAGGGAAGATTGAAAAAACGGGGTTTGTTTAGTCTGGAGAAGAGAAGACTGAGAGGGGACATGATAACAGTTTTCAAGTACATAAAAGGTTGTTACAAGGAGGAGGGAGAAAAATTGTTCTTCTTAACCTCTGAGGGATAGGACAAGAAGCAATGGGCTTAAATTGAAGCAAGGGTGGTTTAGGTTGGACATTAGGAAAAATTTCCTGTCAGGGTGGTTAAGCACTAGAATAAATTGCCTAGGGAGGTTGTGGAATCTCCATCATTGAAGATTTTTAAGAGCAAGTTAGACAAACACCTGTCAGGGATAGTCTAGATAATACTTAGTCCTGCCATGAGTTCAGGGGACTGGACTAGATGACCTCCTATGATTCTATGAACCTGTGGGGGAGCAATCAAATGCTGGGGTGATTGAGGCTGCCACTGGGGCTCCCTCTGGGATGACTAGGTTGCCAGAATGACCACTAGGCCAGCTGGTCATTGGACCATCCCATAAGACCTAAACCCCATATTCAGGGGCCTAAGTCTCAGTTCTAGGCTCCCTTTGATCTGCAAAAGCCCCACTTGGCTTCCACCAAATCCTGTAGGTGCTTAAACTCACTCAGCACCTAAACATCCACTGTAAGTGTTCCCCAGATGGGTAAGTTTCTGCCTCTGGACATGTGCAGTGCTGCTTCCCTCTAGGCATTCAGACGCCAATCTCCCACCTAAGCCCTAGTGCAGTCCACAAACTCAGAGCACACCAACTGCCTCAAGCCCCGTAAGAGGAAGGGTGGTACCACCTGGGATGTGGGTGACCGGTTCCAATTCCCTTCTGTCTGTCTGAGGGGTAGGAAGGATTTGATATGGGGAGTCTCCCACCTCTCAAGGGAGGGCTCTAACCACTGGCCGATGGGATAGTCTGATTTGGGGCTCCCTCCATCTCTCTGGCTGAAGCTGTCACTGTGGATAAATACTGAAATAGTCGTTGAAGCAAGATGTTTGTAGATCCCTGTTATGGGTTCCACCTGGAACTGGGGTACCTCTGAGCCCTCTGACTCACCAGCCTGTGTTCCCTCTTGGCACTGTGCTGCTATGACAGGCTATAGACAGCTCACCCGTCCTACATTTCCACCAGCATCCACATAGGCAGGGACACATCTAGCTGTAGTTGCATGCAGGCTTTGACCAGCCACCGCATGAACCAAAATAACCCCCAGCTTCCCACCTAGGACCCCAGAGTTATACCGTCCTGCCTTGGTCAAAACCTCACCAGTATGAATTTATTACTCAGTTTGCATCTCCCTCAATGTGGAGAGGAATGTGCACAACACGCTTGTGTTAAACCAAGCTGAAATTTTCCCCAGACACTTCAGTCAAAGACACACTGATTGAGATTAAAACCCCCATAAAACACGTTTTTTATCTACAAGATAGATTTTAAGTGATTATAAATGATAGCAAACAGATCAAAGCAGATCACCTAGTAAATAAACAAAACTGCAAACTAAGCCTAAAATACTAGAAAGATTGGATATGCATTAGCAATTTCTCACCCTGACTGATGATAGCAGCAGGCTTGCAGCTTCTCAAGGCACAAGTTGCACTTGCTTTGCAACTTGGGATCCCCACCCCTGTTCCAAGTCCTTTTCCTTTGGAGCTTCTCTCAGGCATTGAGTTGTGGAGGAGGGAAGAACATCAGATGATGTCACTCCCTGCCTTATATAACTTTATCATATGGCAGGAACCCTTTGTTCCAAAAACAGTTCCCAGCGTAGTTTGTGGAAAAATACAAGTACCCAAAAAGGAGATCAGTGTCATGTGGTCTGGTCACGTGCCTTTGCATGCCCTGCTGGATCATAGCAACCACTACAGGCTGTCTGGAGCCTTCTCAGGAAGGCTCACCTGGTGGGGATAAGCTTCTCCTAAGGCCTGTTGTTTTTCCTAATGGCCCATTACCCTGAATAGGACCTTCCCAACCAGCTGCCTAGGCTGGAAGCATTTTGCCTTGTGGGTGTTACTCAGGTGTAACCACTTTTGAAATACAGATCCCTAGTCAATATTTATAACTTCAGATACAAAAATAATACATGCATACAAATCAGATAATCATATTCAGCAAATCATAATGTTTCCAGTGACGCCTTACATGAGGTCTGCTCTGGTGTAATTAGAGCTGCAGTTACCAGAGTGCTGGTCCAGCTGCTGTTGCCCTGCACTCTGTCACAAAGCCAGACTCTGGCAAAGCCTGAGCCTAGCTAAGCTATGTGATCTGAGGGGTTTCCCTGGGGCTGGCTGAAAACCCAGGGGCAAGGGGATTGCTTGGCAAGCTCTGTGAGCGATGGAGAAAGCCTGCAAGCACTGAGGAGGAACAGGAGAGAGTGTGGCCCTGAAGGGAAGCAGAGACAGAGCTTCTTGGGTATCTCCTCCTTGCTGGAGGGGCAGGTTTGGAAACACCAGCTGGTTTGATTCCTGCTGTGTCCAGGGAAGACTGACTTAGAGGTTAACGGGGAAGAATGTTTTCAGAGGAATAATCACAAATTCTTATTTCACTAGTTTAATTTACTAGACAATGGTCACCGTTTCTAGACAGCAAATGGCCACTCCATTTCCAGAGCACATATTCCAAAAGACTGAAGTTCATTTCTATATGAAGGTGACTACACTGTTCAGAACTCCTGCCCTGGATTATAGCCCAGTGGCAGGTGTTACTCGTGATAACCACACCAGTTGTAAGAAATGTCGTGTCAGTGATTGATGCTGTGTAGGAGGATGCCATAGGCTCCAGGCTCATGCAGAATTACACTGTCAGAGAGTTTGGAGTGTTTAGTTCAGGAATTTTTTGCCAAACAGACTGGGAAGATCATCATCAAATGTTTCTGTTGATACAACATCCTATTTATTCCACATTTTAAAAGAAGCACCACTTAGAGTTTGTAGGATCTGCCATTTGAAACAAACGATGCTGTTAATTTGCCATGGCAGTCAGGGTTTGCTAAACACCATTTCAGGTTTTAATTCATCACATGAATATTTGGAATTGGGATGATATAAGCAAAACTATCAGCATATTTTTGCAGTCCCATCTCCCTTCCTCTTCATATCATACTGCTCTCCCTTTCCTCCCCACTCCTCGACAGCTGTCAGCTGTGATCATCCAGGAAGGCAGATGAGCAGCTCCCTGACTCACATGTCTGACCAAATACCCTGTAAGATGCATTGCATGTAGCCCCATGGTCGATCTATCCTCCTGTCCCTGTCTGTAGAACCCTGGAACATACATGGTACGAATATGTACACTGCCGTCTAAAAGGGAGCCTCAGAGCTGGACAACCTTTGGAATTAAAGCCAGCTTCCAGCTTCATCTGGCTAGGAAATGTTTCCCCTCGGATGAGGACTGGATACAGTGATCACTGATTCACCACCTCTGGATTAGATCCCTGCAACTCCCTGCATCTGAAAGTAAAGTGGAGGTATTGCAGGAACTCCTGGAATACATCGCCCCTGCTGGCTACTACTTAGCTTCCATTTCCAGTTCAAGACCTCGGTTCTGAACATCAGCGGCAGCAACGGGTGAAAGCTAACTACATCAATGACCACATCGCCATCTGTGACCTGTCAAGATGGCTGTGTTGTCAAAAACGATGCCAAGAGCTCTTCGTAGAAGGGTTCTGGCTGTGGAATTAGCTCCCAAACAAAATGAAACTAATCCAGTTACAGGGCATGCTGCAAGACCCTCCTTCAAAAAATAGCTTTACACATTTTATACAGAGAGAGCGAAAGCAGGGAGCTCCATGAATGCAATAGGAACTGGCCATGCAGATATCATGTACCTGGGAAGTACTTAGATACTTCAACAGTGGGTGCTGTGGAAAAACCGTAGAGACAGACAGTTCTACCAGTTATAAAACAAGATGCTGCTTTGTCTTTTATTTCTATTACAGTTACCAGTGCTTCAGCTATATGTATTAGAAACCAAATGCCCATAGGAGGAAATGGAAAGAATAGAACAAGTTATCTATTTTGTGTTCATGTTATTTGTCTAAAAAAATTTACATTGCTTACTTTTGCCATAAGTATGATAAACCTCAGAAGATTAAAATAATATGCTGGTGACTGCAAAAGTCAAATACCATCCTGGCTTTATTAACACGCCGGTGCATCAGCTGCTAGAGTGAAAAATAAATAAATAAATACAAACAAAGAGTACAAGGACTGTGACTTGCTTTAGCCAAGAGAGAACTTAGCTGATGATTGCTGATTCAGAACAACAGAGTGAAGGCTCTGTAACTGCAAGACATGAACAGAAGAGGTTGTTTAAAAGTCTAAGTGAAAGAAGAACTATGTAACCAACTTAGAGAGTAGTGTTTGGAAAAGTGCTTTCAGAATGACTCAGAAGAGCGATCTCCCAGGGCTCTGGAGCTTGCCGGAGGGAAGAACAGATGATGTTTTTTCCCCTCTGCTGAGGTCAATTATTCACCATCTTGAACTACGACATCAGCCTTGGGAAGCTGTTTTTGGCTAGAATACTTCTGGACTTTTCTGTTTCTGAAGAACTTTTCCAGCCTGCCTCACTGCTTCTCCCAAGATCTTTCTGAGAGTGCTGAATACCGGCTACTACAAGGCTCTTTAATCTATCAGAGAAGGCTGGAAGTTAAAGCCAAAGACATTCAAATTAGAAATAAGGCCCACATTTTTAACAGTGAAGGTGATCAACCGTTAGCACAAACTACCAGGTGTGGTGGTGATTCCATCTCTTGAAGTCTTCAGATCAAGACTGGATATATTTCGGGAAGAAATGCTTTAGCCAAGATGAAATTCTCTGGCCTGTCTTACACAGGAGGACAGACAAGATGATCTGATGGTCCCTCCTGGCTTTATAGTCCGTACATCCATGTTAAATGCAAAAGATCTGAATAGTCCCAACAAACCCGTAAGCTTTCCTTCTCGCCCTCAGAGCATGCTTAGGTTAAACCAGATTGCCCTATCTCCCTCCCAGCTCCTGTTCAAGGGCCCATGTTGGTCTGGAGTTGCAACATAAGGATTCGGGGAAAGCTTTTAGAACCAGTGCTGCATTGGGCATGAGGGATGCATGGGACAGGGGAGTGGTGAAGTGCAGCACTTGAAGTGCAGCAGCTGGAGGCTTTATAATTGCAGAGGCCAGGAGCAGGCATAGTGGGTCAAATTCAGGCCTGGCATAAGTGGGTGTATTTCCATTGATCCTGTGAGTGCTGAGGGGAGTATGTGCTTGCTGCACTGTTAGAAAAGAGCCAATATGTGCTAGCTGCACACCAGGGCAGCTCGCATGTCTCTTGCTCTGGCCTGGAGAGAGCAGGCTGAGTCCCAGCCCATGCAGACATGCCTGCTCTGGTCACTGAGTGGTAGCATAATAGCAGGCCAGGCAGACACACTCTGGCTGCTTCTGCACAGAAGCATGAGGAGACTCCTCGAGCCCTGTCTGCCAACTGTCGTTGAGCCGTACCTTTTAATGGAATGCCTTATCCTCCTGCGTCATGCAGAGAGCTGCACGACCCCCTCTGTAACATGCTATTGCAGAACTGGGAGTGAACCAAAGGAAGGGCCAACTAAGCATCCCAGCAGGTTGGTGTTTAACCAGTCCTGATTCATACAGGGTGCTGGGGTAGTAATGTACTTAGCCTCAGCTATCCCAACATCCTACAGAACAAGGCAGACATTCAAAACACTACTTCATTCAGGTGCCTAATGAGCAGCATTTGCAATCGCTTAAATCAGCCTTGGAAAACTATTGTTTACTGACCAAGGCAAAAAAAGCCGCTCCCTGGCCCTTTCCAGGATGGTGACAGTGAAAAAACTAAGCATATTGTACATACCTGTCCAAAAAAATGTTGTGCCCACAGGTGAGTGGGAGAGGAGAATGTCTCTGGGCTGACTGGAGTGAATGTTTACATTATGAGCTCCTAGAGATGGGGGCAAGGACTCACTCTTGCTATATGTTTGCACAGTCGGTGCTACAGTGATGCAAATAAATACAAATCGAAGAGTAATGGGTTAGGTACACAATGCATTCCTGAGCAACAGAATCACTGAGCACAGCATCAGCTCATAATAATCTAACGAGAACAGATGACCACATTTGCTTTCCATAAGATGTAGAGTTGCAAGAGTAAGCTATGCCTGATTGCTATAAGACATGACAGTATTCTATTAGATCTAGCATCTAGGGAGCAAACACATGTTGCAAATACCTGGCTTAACCTCCAAATTGTAAAGATGTCATGATGTGAAAACCAAAGTATAGCTACACTAGGACAAGATTAGCTACATTAAATCAAGCACAATTAATGCTAATACACTGCTCCCATCACCAGCGCTCCCTAATTCAAAATTCCCTTTTGTGGATGTCTAGACTCAAGCAAAATATCAGCTCAGCCATCGCTGAGTATTTGACTCAAACACCACTATCTAAATAGATGAGGCCTGTTCTCCCGTAGCTCATTTTATAGACAAATTGTATGTAGTGGAGTTGCTCTTTTTCCAGAGATTCATTGATTTTTAAGGCCAGAAGGGACCATTATGTACATCTGATGTGACCTCCTGCAGAATACAGGCCAGAGAATGTCACTCTGTGATTCCTGCATTGTGCCTGGTAACTTGTAACTTGTGACTGAACTAGCTTATTTCTTTTACAAGGACATCCAGTGTTGGTGGATGTGATGGAGTTGTTCCAGTGATTAACTACCCACCCTGTTATGCATTTGTATCACATTTCTACCTTGAATATTGGTGACTTTTTAATTTGGTGTATTTTACAGAGGAAGTGTTTTGAATGATAACAGTATTTCTCAATGTTTTAACATGAGTTAGTCAATAGAGTTGCTATGTTACCTGTCATTCTACGATAACATTTGGTAGGTCAGAAGTGAATCTGACTCTAAGGCCTGGTCTACACTACGATTTTAGGCAAATTTAGCAGCGTTACCTCGATTTAACCCTGGACCCGTCCACACGACGAAGCCCTTTCTTTCGACTTAAAGGGCTCTTAAAATCAATTTCTTTACTCCACCTCCAACAAGGGGATTAGCACTGAAATCGGCCTTGCCGGGTCTAAATTTGGGTAGTGTGGATGCAATTCGATAGTATTGGCCTCCGGGAGCTATCCCAGAGTGCTCCATTGTGACCGCTCTGGACAGAGCTCTCAACTCAGATACACTGGCCAGATAAACAGGAAAAGGCCCGCGAACTTTTGAATTTCATTTCCTGTTTGGCTAGCATTGTGAACTGATCAGCACAGGTGACCATGCAGAGCTCATCAGCAGAGGTGACCATGGAGTCCCAGAATCGCAAAAGAGCTCCAGCATGGACCGAACGGGAGGTACGGGATCTGATCACCGTATGGGGAGACGAATCCGTGCTAGCTGAACTGCGTTCCAGTAAACGAAATGCCAAAACATTTGAAAAAATCTCCAAGGGCATGAAGGACAGAGGCTATAACAGGGACTCGCGGCAGTGCCACGTGAAAATTAAGGAGCTCGGGCAAGCCTACCAAAAATCCAGAGAGGCAAACGGCCGCTCCGGGTCACAGCCCCAAACATGCCGCTTCTATGATGAGCTGCATGCCATTCTAGGGGGTGCAGCCACCAGTACTTCAACCCTGTGCTTTGACTCCATCAATGGAGTAGGACGCAACATGGAAGCGGGTTTTGGGGACGAGGAAGATGAGGAGGAGGAGGTTGAAGATAGCTCACAGCAAGGAAGCAGAGAAACCGGTTTCCCCAACAGCCAGGATCTGTTTCTCACCCTGGAACTGGAGCCAGTAACCCCTGAACCCACCCAAGGCGGGCTCCCAGACCCTGAAAGCGGAGAAGGGACCTCTGGTTGAGTGTACCTTTGTAAATATTAGACATGGTTTAAAAGCAAGCGTGTTTAATGATTAATTTGCCCTGGCATTCGTGGCCAGTACAGATACTGGAAAAGTCTGTTAATGTGTCTGGGGATGGAGCAGAAGTCCTCCAGGGACATCTCCATAAAGCTCTCCTGGATGTACTCCCAAAGTCTTTGCAAAAGGTTTCTGGGGAGGGCAGCCTTCTTCCATCCTCCATGGTAGGACACTTTACCATGCCAGGCCAGTCTGGAATCATATATATGATATCATCGTATAACACAGCGTATGGTCCTGGTGTTTGCTGGCATTCAAACAACATCCGTTCCTTATCTCTTTGTGTTATCCTCAGGAGAGTGATATCATTCATGGTCACCTGGTTGAAATAGGGTGATTTTATTAAGGGGACATTCAGAGTTGCCCGTTCCTGCTGGGCTGTTTGCCTGTGGCTGAACAGAAATGTTCCCCGCTGTTAGCCACGCGGTGGGGGGAGGGGTGAAGC